>NC_064922.1:576380420-576689692 GCF_023897955.1 Schistocerca gregaria
TTTGATGATAGGCGCAAAAGTGGAAACCTACGACCCTTGACACCGTGCTACAGCTTCGATTGGAAGCCCGTCGTTCTTAAGGGCATATGGAGTACGTCGACGACTAACCTTCGTTTTCTCAGACATAGTCGAGTATCTACGGATACGCGGAGGTGTTTGCTTATTTTGACCCCTCTGCCACTGAGCGAAGTTACGGGGAAGTCGAGTGACAGTATTTGCGGTGTCCTCCTCGTTATCCAGAAGCCACAGCCCCCACCGTGCTGCAGAACTGTGCCACGCACTCGAGGTCACAGTTACTGCTTTTGCCCATGCAATGCCGCATAGAGATGGGGCTGCGGGGAATTCTTTTGCTTGCTCTTTAATTTTATCTTTTAAAATTTTTTCTAATGAAAGGAAAATGCATAGATTCTGAAGCAGGAAACTATACCTTTATGGCATATTTTAAGAAGAGAACAAGAATAGTACAGGAGGAAGTGGATACGAAAATCTCTACAACAACATCACCAGTGGAAAATGAATTACTTGTAGTCTTGCGTCTCCAGCTAGTGCTACCGCTGTTAGTATTGTCCAGATGAACAGCGCTCCTCGGAAAATCTATTTGTTCAGACCACATCTAACATAACATACGTATATTGGTGTTTTTTTAATCAGCATGTGTGTGTTAATGTTTGTTAGGTTACATTGTAACTGCTGTTACTTGGACAGTAACTAAAAAAATTAAACAGGCGTAGTCTTGGAAGAGTAAGTTATCTTGCTACTGTCTAATCTCATTAAGTTATGTATAGCACTTACGCGGCTCTAGAAGAAGTAACAAGACAGAGTTAACCTAGCTATTACTCTCTTATGTAATAAAACTAGTTCCTCTGAGTAGTGTACTTGTTATATTTTTATAAATTATTTAATATCTATGATGTGACACTGTTTTATGTTAACACTGAATTGCTGCTATATACACTCCTGGAAATTGAAATAAGAACACCGTGAATTCATTGTCCCAGGAAGGGGAAACTTTGACACATTCCTGGGGTCAGATACATCACATGATCACACTGACAGAACCACAGGCACATCGACACAGCCAACAGAGCATGCACAATGTCGGCACTAGTACAGTGTATATCCACCTTTCGCAGCAATGCAGGCTGCTATTCTCCCATGGAGACGATCGTAGAGATGCTGGATGTAGTCCTGTGGAACGGCTTGCCATGCCATTTCCACCTGGCGCCTCAGTTGGACCAGCGTTCGTGCTGGACGTGCAGACCGCGTGAGACGACGCTCCATCCAGTCCCAAACATGCTGAATCGGGAACAGATCCGGAGATCATGCTGGCCAGGGTAGTTGACTTACACCTTCAAGAGTACGTTGGGTGGATCGGGATACATGCGGACGTGCATTGTTCTGTTTGAACAGCAAGTTCCCTTGCCGATCTAGGAATGGTAGAACGATGGGTTTGATGACGGTTTGGATGTACCGTGCACTATTCAGTGTCCCCTCGACGATCACCAGAGGTGTACGGCCAGTGTAGGAGATCGCTCCCCACACCATGATGCCGGGTGTTGGCCCTGTGTGCCTCGGTCGTATGCAGTCCTGATTGTGGCGCTCACCTGCACGGCGTCAAACACGCATACGACCATCATTGGCACCAAGGCACAAGCGACTCTCATCGATGAAGACACGTCTCCATTCGTCCCTCCATTCACGCCTGTCGCGACACCACTGGAGGCGGGCTGCACGATGTTGGGGCGTGAGCGGAAGATGGCCAAACGGTGTGCGGGACTGTAGCCCAGCTTCATGGAGACGGTTGCGAATGGTCCTCGCCGATACCCCAGGAGCAACAGTGTCCCTAATTTGCTGGGAAGTGGCGGTGCGGTCCCCTACGGCACTGCGTAGGATTCTACGGTCTTGGCGTGCATCCGTGCGTCGCTGCGGTCCGGTCCCAGGTCGACGGGCACGTGCACCTTCCGCCGACCACTGGCGACAACATCGATGTACCGTGGAGACCTCACGCCCCACGTGTTCAGCAATTCGGCGGTACGTCCACCCGGCCTCCCGTATGCCCACTATACGCCCTCGCTCAAAGTCCGTCAACTGCACATACGGTTCACGTCCACGCTGTCGCGGAATGCTACCAGTGTTAAAGACTGCGATGGAGCTCCGTATGCCACGGTAAACTGGCTGACACTGACGGCGGCGGTGCACAAATGCTGCGCAGCTAGCGCCATTCGACGGCCAACACCGCGGTTCCTGGTGTGTCCGCTGTGCCGTGCGTGTGATGATTGCTTGTAGAGCCCTCTCGCAGTGTCCGGAGCAAGTATGGTGGGTCTGACACACCGGTGTCAATGTGTTCCTTTTTTCCATTTCCAGGAGTGTATGTTACTTTACATCACATGTATTTTTATATTCGTATTATTCCAACTGGAATGATGGGTTAATTTATATTACTTTTTAAGGATGTTGGTAACACTGACCCAGAAGGCAGACGCTGCCATATTGAGCTGGTGAAGATAAATAGTTAATTTTGTAGTAACTGATTAAATTACTATCACACGGAAAAATAATTTTGTTAGTGCCTACTGTGACTCACTGAGTGAAGATTTCACTTTTCTGAATGTATTTTTCGAGAAAACAAAACATTTCGTAAGTGTCTGATTTCGAGTTTCCCAGACAAAGCTTCACGAAAATTTTAGACGTTTGCGTAAATGCCACTCTTAATTTGTTTTCGCTCCATATATACAAATTAGAGCCTTATCAATGGGTGGAATTAAAGGCTGAAAGTTCTTTTAGTTCTTTTTAAACCGCAAAATGTGTGTTACCCTTAATTGATTTTAGGCATAATTTTTCGAATGTTCAGCTTCAGCTTTCTAACGTAAGTTTAATTCCATTACGTTGTTTTAATACTAAGTACATGTATTAGTGTCCTACATAACTTTAGTGTCTGCTCGGCTCTGTAGATAAAGTTTTTTTATCGTTATTTAGTAGCTAAATTTCGTAAATAAATTTGTGAACAAAATGAGCGCCAAGTGTTTGAGCTGCTAGAGGGAAATTAGTTATGGGGCACTGTGCAGCCATTGTGACAGTTTCATTGGGGGAAACGTAGTGGGTTGGGAATTGGGGAAGTAAATGAGATCTTCCGTGGTATTAGACTTAGAAACAGAGAAAGCAGTGGATGCACTATGCCTGTCACAACATCATACCGTCACAGATAAGAAATGGTGAAAGTAAGTTGATATAAGCCTACAGCATATGTAAGTAGAGACAATGTGGAAAAAGGGGGTGTTGCCATATATGTTAATAATTATGATAGTGTGAAAAATTTAGAAACTAATAAATTAAGAACCCAAAGATCTAAAAAGTATAGCTGTGCATAGGTCCCCACTGGCAAATTTTCCACTATTTCTAAAAAACTACTGTGCCGCTCGTGCAAACTATTATTTGTGGGAATTTCAATGTAGACTTTCTGAGAAGTCTGATAGGAAGAACGATCTTCAAGTATTACCCAGTTCTTTTAGTTTTATTTATTTGTTTTCCTACTTTGGTTCTAGAGGAAAGCAGCAGAGTTATAGACTAACATTTCACAGACCATGACACATTCAATGAAACATTTATCCTGTTAATTATGGTCCTCCTATCAGTATGTACAGCTAGTGACAGTATGTGACAAAGTAGTCCCCAAAAATTGATTTTTCCCTTTGATTGCCAATTTTTGGGAAAGTTTGCATAAGGTACACTTGGATGAGGTGTACCAGGAACCTGGTAGTAATTTAAAATATAACTTGTTTCATAATAAGTTTGTGGGTACTTTTGAGAACAAGCAAACAGTCAATTGTGGTAAGAAATCATGTAGAAACCATGGCTTACTAAAGAGATTAAAATATTTTGGAACTGGAAATGTACCTGATGGCCTGTAAGAGTAATGACCCAGAAACAGTAAAATATAAAAACTACTGCACCTTATTAAGGAGGTTGTTAGAATCTCCCGAAGTATGTGTATTATGTCCGAGATGGTTAACTAGAATAATATGCCCAAGGTTAGTAACTCGCTATTGGGAATATTGTTGAGAGGTAAGCAAAGCAACCAAGAATACAGGAAGATATCATCAAACTGAATTGTGCCAAGAAAAAGTTAGAGGTTGAAAAGATTAAATGTTGTTGATATAATAGGATTCAAACTTTTATAGAGTACAAAAATCAGCACATGCCTCAAACGGAAGAGATATCAAGAATAGGTACCCACAAAGTTGCATCTTGTGTCCATAATTTTTGTTAATACAGTGACTTGCCACTTCATAATCACGAAGTTGTGACGGTATTTCATTCTGCTGATGATACAAGTATAGCAATCCCACACAACAAACAAAAATTAGCTGAAAAAACAGTAAATAATGTCTTTCAGAAACTTATTAAATGGTTCTTCGCAAATGGAGTCATTAAATTTTGATAAAAAGGAGTATATACACATCTGTACTATAAATGGCATTTACATATATAGAGTTAGTATAGTAGTCTGCAGGTGAGGTAGAATATTCTAAATTTTTTTTATGTGTGGATTAATGAGAGATTGAATTGGAAGACACACATTGATGATCTGCTGAAATGTTTGAGTTCAGCGATTTATGTTACTATGGTTATTGTTATTTTGGCGGTAAATAGCTAAGTATTAGCTTAGTATGTTCATTTTCGTTCACTGCTTTCGTACAGTATAATATTTTGAGGTAATTCATCACTAAGCAAAGATATATTCATTGCACAAAAATGTGTGATCAAAACAATAGCTAAGAGTCCAGCCAAGGTCATCTAGTATAGATTTATTTGAAGAACTATGGATATTCACACTAGCTTCCACTTATGAAATTTGTCCTAAAGCAATAGCAATACGCATAGGTACAACACTAGGAGGAAAGCTGATCTTCACTACTTGTGTTTAGACCTAAGTATGGCTGAGAAAGGGGTGTATTATGCTTTCACGAAAGTGTTTGGTCACTCAGCAAACAGTATTAAAAGTGTCAAAAGTATTAACAACACACTGGAAGAACTTCTGAATGACATCTTCTTCCACTAAACAGACGAATTTTTAGATACAAATTAGTAAACTGACAACTAAAAAAGCAAAAGAGACATACACATAATCTAACATTGCACATCATTACGAAGATTCCCATTCATGATACAGGGAACAAATATTAATCTAATTTAATTAAATCAATGATCTGTGCAGGCTGAATGCAAATTCTGCAACAGTATATATCCACTTAAATTTTCATAACATCTATTTTTAACTATCTTAAGGTGTTATGTGATATAAATTGTAATGTTAGATTTTTTATGTTAATTGCTGTGTGTTTCATGTTTTACGGTGTGTGTTCTCAGTGTCTACGCTCTTTCAGTGTTGTCACTGTCACTTGTTTCATCGGCAGTACTGGAGCCACTGGAACTAAGTCCACCTCTGGTTATATTCTGCGCCTACCCTACGGACGGGCCTGTTTGTACCACTTATGTTCCGCTTTTTAGATGTTATTAGTGATTGTATTCAGCTGTGTCCATGTTTCCGTATTCCATATCCATCATACAGACTATATTCTGTTGTGTTATCTATGATGTTAGTTAAGTGCCGCTATATGAAGATTTATGAAGATTTTCCAAATTAAATTCCCGGCATGTGCACTGCATAAAATGTGGTAATACATAACACTTCGGTAACTCTTCGGTAACTGGTTTTGGTTTGGAAAGTCTTCAAAAAAAAAAAAAAAATACGAGCCGCCACTGTCAGTACTATCAAATATTCCTGGTTAGAACAAATATATTTGAAAACACCGAATTTTGATCAAGCCGCCATCTAACTGAGCTCCAGTTTCACCCACGACAAGCCACTGGCAAATTTTTCTGCTCTTGTAAGACGGCATCTGATGTCCCAGTATGGTCGAAGGAGGACAAACGAATCATCGCCTGTAGCTTGATTCTTAAGATGATGTGATCTCAGTCATGGATTTGTGCCTGAAGTCATCACAGAAGTGTCAAGCAGAGCAGTACCGTTGACATGGATGAAAAATGTCGAGTCCAATTTCGCAGTACTGTCAAGTTTTAAGATATGATGCGGCAGCAGAAGAGGAAAGGTGGGTGAAGTGAGGAAGGTTTTTGAAATAAATGGTGACTCACTAAGGAGGAGAGAGCAGAATTTTCTCCAAATACGATGAAGATGTGTGTACAGTACAGGACAGCATGCAATATCGTGCAGTTATGTTGTAATGACACTTCCACAAAGGTTAATACTGTGCGTCGAACAGGGACTCGACTTCTGGAAACCGTCCTTTTGCGGTCAAGTGCTCCACAGATTGAGCTAACCAGGTATGACTCAGGACCCACCCTCACAGTTTTACTTCCTCTAGTTTCTCATCTCCTGCCTTCCTCATGTCTCCTGGGACCCGCCATTGTATTCCCTTATGCATGCCATAGGGCGGATCGTAAGTCGTACTTGACAAGCTCAGTTCGTAGAATTTTTACCGCGAAAGGCAAAGGACCTATATTCAAGTCCTGGTTCTGCATATACACTCCTGGAAATTGAAATAAGAACACCGTGAATTCATTGTCCCAGGAAGGGGAAACTTTGACACATTCCTGACGTCAGGTACATCTCATGATCACACTCACAGAACCACAGGCACATAGACACAGGCAACAGAGCATGCACAATGTCGGCACTAGTACAGTGTATATCCACCTTTCGCAGCAATGCAAGCTGCTATTCTCCCATGGAGACGATCGTAGAGATGCTGGATGTAGTCCTGTGGAACGGCTTGCCATGCCATATCCACCTGGCGCCTCAGTTGGACCCGCGTTCATGCTGGACGTGCAGACCGTGTGAGACGACGCTTCATCCAGTCCCAAACATGCTCAATGGAGGACAGATCCGGAGATCTTGCTGGCCAGGATAGTTGACTTACACCTTCTAGAGCACGTTGGGTGGCACGGGATACATACGGACGTGCATTGTCCTGTTGCAACAGCAAGATCCTTGAAGGTCTAGGAATGGTAGAACGATGGGTTCGATGACGGTTTGGATGTACCGTGCACTATTCAGTTTCCCCTCGACGATCACCAGAGGTGTACGGCCAGTGTAGGAGATCGCTCCCCACACCATGATGCCGGGTGTTGGCCCTGTGTGCCTCGGTCGTATGCAGTCCTGATTGTGGCGCTCACCTGCACGGCGCCAAACACGCATACGACCATCATTGGCACCAAGGCACAAGCGACTCTCATCGATGAAGACACGTCTCCATTCGTCCCTCCATTCACGCCTGTCGCGACACCACTGGAGGCGGGCTGCACGATGTTGGGGCGTGAGCGGAAGACGGCGTAACGGTGTGCGGGACCATAGCCCAGCTTCATGGAGACGGTTGCGAATGGTCCTCGCCGATACTCCAGGAGCAACAGTGTCCCTAATTTGCTGGGAAGTGGCGGTGCGGTCCCCTACGGCACTGCGTAGGATTCTACGGTCTTGGCGTGCATCCGTGCGTCGCTGCGGTCCGGTTCCAGGTCGTTGGGAACGTGCACCTTTCGCCGACCACTGGCGACAACATCGATGTACTGTGGAGACCTCACGCCCCACGTGTTGAGCAATTCGGCGGTACGTCCACCCGGCCTCCCGCATGCCCACTATACGCCCTCGCTCAAAGTCCGTCAACTGCACATACGGTTCACGTCCACGCTGTCGCGGCATGTTACCAGTGTTAAAGACTGCGATGGAGCTCCGTATGCCACGGCAAACTGGCTGACACTGACGGCGGCGGTGCACAAATGCTGCGCAGCTAGCGCCATTCGACGCCAACACCGCGGTTCCTGGTGTGTCCGCTGTGCCTTGCGTGTTATGATTGCTTGTAGAGCCCTCTCGCAGTGTCCGGAGCAAGTATGGTGGGTCTGACACACCGGTGTCAATGTGTTCTTTTTTCCATTTCCAGGAGTGTAGTTCGAATCTGCTGGTAAGTTTCAGAACTGTGCACACTTTGCTGGTGAGCGGAAATTCATTCTGGAAATAGTCTACCATACTGAGTAATACAATACTATTAGTGGAATTTGAACCCAAGTGTATGGTGATTTAATGGAAAATTTACACACTGGCGAAAAAAGTCCCAACCTAAAGAACGAATTGTGTGACAAACGGAAGTTGGTAGGCGTGTTCTACATCAGAAAGATGTCTAGTCAGATCTCGCGCCAGGCGAGTAAGAATGGCGCTCGTAACGCTACTATGAGCGTGCAAATCGGATTTGCTTTAAATATAATCTGTAACGGTCTCGAGGGTTAGTTAACATCATCAGCTTGTGTTAGTCAAGAATGCATTTAAGGCGACCTCTATGTTGTTATCAACGCCTTACTGAGTTTCAGTGATGTCATGTAACAGGGCTACGACAATCGGGATGGTTCTGCTGCGATATTGCAGAAAGTCATGGCAGATATGTAGCCACTGTACATGATTCCAGGCAGCGATACTGACGAGAACGTAGAGTTGCAAGATGATTAGGCTCCGGAAGGCCACGTGGCACTACCGAGAGGGAAGATCATCGTGTTGGGTGTGTGTCTAGCACAATGTGAGCAGCATTTGGTACTACAGTGACGCAATGAACTGCTAGGAATGGGTTACTTCACGGATAGCTCCAAGCCAGACACCCAGCAGCGTGCATTCCACTGATCCCGTACCACCACTATTAGCGACTTTAGCAGTGGCAAGTGAGAGGTTATTGCAGAGTAAGGTAGAGGTATGTTGAGTTTTCTGATGGAATTCGATTCAGCATCGGTGATAGTGATGGCCATGTGGTGGTTATAGGGAATCTAGTTGAGGTCTTGCAACCAACCTGTGAGTTCTAGATACAATGGAATAAGCCTGGATTCACGATCTGGTTACAGCAGGAGCACTCTCGTGGTTGTCCCGTCCACTCTGCCCGCAAAATTGTGCATCACATCAGTCTGGTGATTTGACCTGTTGTGCTGCCATTCATGGAGAGCATTCCAGGGGATGTTTCCCAGTAGCATAACGCTGAACAGCATACCGCTGTTGTAACCGAACATTCTAAACATCGGACGACCACTGCATCATCCACAAGCAGCGTTAACCGTTCTTGTATTGACCGACCAAATGCAACAGGCATGTAGTTCCATCCCAGAACGGATATACGGCGCATGTACAGCATATGCATAACCGTCTGGATGTTTGCATTCAACATTATGGCGGTTATACCGCTTATTAATGTACGAGCATTTCACATTTGCAATGTGATTAACTGGGGCTCAAATTAATCTGAGCTATTTCAACATTAACACCTGAAATGTGTTACCTAGACAAATGTATTCCCGAAATTTCATTGCACTTATTTCTTGGTGTTCGGACTTTTTCCGTCAGTGTATCTAGAACACATTTGCCTTAAAGATTCAGTAATGACTAATGACTGGCAACTATTTTATTGTAAGTAAAATCGGACTTCGGAACAGATTCCTTCTCGCTGTCCTTTTTAAAATGAGAAAGCATTCGTTGGTTCCTACCTTCGAAGCTATATTTACATGGCAAGTTGTTATAGAAGGTTGGTGTGCAGGTTTGAATGTTTATGTTCTAGTCACTGTTTTATTTATCGACTGTCATTTCTCATCTGGAAGTCATTGTTTCTATTTGATTCTGTATTCCGGCATAATTGTCATAAGGAGTATGAACATAATATAACTTAAATGTTTATTTGACAGTACAGTAGTGAAGGCATAGTCGCAGGACATAAAATTTTTCTTTAAAAAAAGGTTACATTTCTTGATTTATTTCTCGTAATTGTTGTCAGATGTATGGTCGTAATTGCCATTATATATTCTCCATCTGATGTTTTACGTTTGAAGATGATGACGTAGTTCGTTGAAACCAGTAATGTGTCCCCTTTATCAGAGAAAAAATTTGTGTACGGTGACTATGGCTTCACTACCCATCAGGGTAGCCGAGAACGCTACTGCGCTGCTACCTGGATCGTGTAGGCGCTCCGGCCGCCGATCGAATCCGCCCGGAAGGTTAACGACGAGGGCCAGTATGTCAGTCAGTCAGCCTGGATATGGTTCTTAGGCAGTTTTCCACATCCTGATAGGTGAATACCAAGCTGGTCCCCACTGTCCGCCTCAGTTACACGGCTCATAGGTATATATGAACACGTGCACACAGTTTCATGTCTGACACTAGATGCAGACATTGGTTACACTACTTACATACCAGGGGGTCGGGGTGGTGGCAGGAAGGACATCCGGCCACGCTCTGCTACTAACACTGCCAAATCCATCATAACACGGCCGACCTTGCGTCGGCGCAGGACAAGGCCCACAGCAAGCAAGCACTATGGCCTCACTACTGTAGTGTCAAACATTTGGATTTGTATATGAGTTTAAATGTTGTCACTTTTGCATTTGGAGGTTGACTGTAGCTATGGACGCTAGAAAATGGATAGTCAAATGAAGAAATCAGAGCATTTACGACATATTTTTCTCAGAGTTCAGTACAAAGGTGACAAATGGACAGCCAGAAACCATTTCACCATGTATGGGGATAATGCCATTGGGCAGAGCTTGGTAAGGTAATGTTTTTTTCGTTTTAATCACAATTGTTTTGAGATTAATGACTCCACGTTCAGAAAGACGTTCGAAGCTTGAAGATCATTTAAACGCAATCTACAAAGATCCGCTTCAAAATACTCGGTAACTGGCAAACCTGACAAACTGATTATTCCACTGTCGTGCGCCATGTGTATGCAATGGTGAAGGTTAAAAAATCCAGTGTATGCGTATCGCATGCTCTCAGCCAAAATCACAAACTTCAGCCTGCGGACATACGTGCATCTCTACTTGCTTGTCAATTGACTCGTGAACAACGCCGACTGTTCGTATCCTGTATTGTTAATGATGACGAGAAATAACGTTTCTATGCTAATGTAAGGGAAAAAAGAATGGCTGACCCCAATACTTTTTCAATGTATGCATCGCCAGATTTGGGGTTCCGACCCCTGTGACAACCGACCTTGTACGTCAGAATATAAACTTCGTCAGAGCTAAGGATGTTATGTGGAATTTACCATCTGCAGACTACAAGCAACCGTCACTCCAGTAATGGCATGGTAGAAAGCCTACACAGCACTCTTCAAGCCACACTCATGTGCCACCAAAAGGCGTGGACCGAAACGCTGCCGGTAGCTTGGCTTGAGATAAGAATTGCTGTAAAATCAGATATCGACCTGACGCCAAGTCATTTGCATTTTGGTCATCAGATTCATGTTTCCACCGACGTAGTAGAGCAACAGATCAAATGAACATTCAGTTTGTTACAAGACTTCTCACAAAAATTACAACGTTCAGTGCAAAAGACTCGTTCACAGGTCCGTCTTCGTCACGATACAAAACCTACCATCATCATTTCCTTGGGCCTTCGACCGACTTCAACGCGGCGTCGGCCTTGGTGCTATTGATTTTGCGTTGTTAGGGTCAGAGATTGGCCTGATGCCGTTCCTGTATCCATCCTTTACCCCCTGAAACGGAGTAAGTGTACCTTAGCTCTCTGCATCTAGTGTAATCCACGGAATAGTGCGAACCTGTTCAGATGCCAGCGAGACGTGTAGCTGAGATGGGACGTGGGGACCTACGTTTCGCTACGTAGTGATGCCGTGT
The DNA here is from genome assembly GCF_023897955.1 of Schistocerca gregaria. Classification (NCBI taxonomy): domain Eukaryota; kingdom Metazoa; phylum Arthropoda; class Insecta; order Orthoptera; family Acrididae; genus Schistocerca; species Schistocerca gregaria. The sequence goes on from NC_064922.1 coordinate 576,392,091, forward strand.
ATGGAACTTCCAGTCTTGGAACGCAATTATCGTAATTTTGGCATGTATTAATGCCGTGGAAACATCTTTATCGTTAAAAACTTTATTTATGACACTTTTCGAGTAATTATCATTAGACAACTATGGGAAATTTTACACGAAATACAAACGCGGAAAGTTAATAATTATATATTATAAGAGTGAGTTTTGCGATGTGTGTGCCGCTAAAATTCAGAAACGAATCCCAGTCCGATCAAGGGAGTTATATGGTGTGGTAGCCCTCTATCCTCCATCCATGGGGAAGGTTACCGGTTTTACCTGAAGGACGTGCTTTTGAAGACATATGGGCTGGGATGTTCCACCCTCTAGCAATTTCTAGAACAGAGCATTCCGTAACATTCCAAATTGTTCCGGAATGTTCCACAATGATCAAGGTTGTTCAGGAATAGTCAGGAATATTCTAAAGGATTCTAGAATTTTCAGGAATATCCCAGAACATCCTAGATCATTGTCGAAGATTGCATAACATTCCCGAATATAGTGAAAAATTGTGGAACATTGTTGACCATTCAAAGCCTTTTTGGTATATTCTGGAATTCGCCACTCGATTGGCTACGCATTGATAAGGGCATATGACGTGAGAACCGTCGCAGTTTCGATCGTCACTTTCTTATCGGTGAGGAAGGGAGGAACTGAAAAAGCAGTGCAGGCAGTGAATTAAACCAAATAGTGAAGTGTGAGTAATGAAAGTGATACAGTGATAATATAAACCGAAAATAAAGTGTTAAAATCGTATAGAGTTATTACTGTATTGTTTAATAAAATGTTTATTTCATTTATGTTTCAGACAATGGGCAACGGTAGATGAGGAGATATTGTCAGTTCTGAAGTAAAACTGAGGAAATTAAAAGAACAGCGAAAAACGGAACAGACTAAGAGTGCGAAGCATATTTAAGTCCCGAACAAACGACAATGGACCTCGCGAGCGCAGAGAAATCGAAGAACAATGCTATTAACGGATCAAAGAATACAGAATTGTGACAATCTTACGATAAGGGAGTGCGAACTCAAGCCAGCCATAAAAATATCACCCCACAAGAAAAGCGGACTAGGACAATTAACTGTACAACCTACAAAATGACGCATTCCACTACAGCCCGACGAAAGAATATAAAAAACACTAAGACGTCGTCATCCATAAAATGGATATCTAATTTTGCAACGCAAAAAAAATGCGGCAGGGAAACACCAGAATTCTGTTGCATGAATGGAAAAATTCAATTAGCATCACTGGAAGCACGTCCGCAGCAATATTTACATTACATAACTGGGGAATCACCAGAATGAGGACAATTTACATTACATAACTGGGGAATCACCAGAATGAGGACACTTTCATCAATACATATTTCGGTGGCACTTCGGTCAACACTACGTTTTTTCCAGAAGTTGTGGGAGAAGTAGCGCTGCGACTTAACATTTCTGTGCTTCATTCTTTTATCGATCGACCTAAGTATTTCTTCTGTTACCCATGGTTTCTTCACATTGAGCTTCTTTGTACTGATGTTTCCTTTGCAACTTCTCTCATTATCCTCTTTAGAGACATCCATTCCTCTTCCAATGTACTGCCCGCTGAAGTATTCCTTATTGCTGTTACCTATAGCCTTAAGGAATGACGAGATACGTATGGAGTTCTCTAATTCCGTATCGCACTTCTTTGCGTAGTAATTTTTCTTGACTAAACTCAAACTTCAGTCTACTCTTCATCACTACTAGATTGTCATCTGAGTCTGTGTCTGATGCAGGATACGCCTTAGAATCAAGTATCTGATTTCAGCTTCTCTGTCTGACCTTTATGTAATCTAATTGTAATCTTCGTGTGTCACCCGGCCTACTCTAAGTATACATCCTCCTCTTGTGATTCTTGAACAGAGTATTCGCTATTAATAGCTGAAATTACAGAAATCTCTTAGTCTTTCTCCCCTCTCAATCCTTGTTATTTTCCTTTAACCTTTTCCTCAGCTCCTTCCCCTACAACGGCGTTCCAGCCTCTCATGCCTATTAGATTTTCGTCTCCCTTCACGTACTGCATTACCCATTCAGTGTCCGCATATCCCTTCTGTCTTTTCATCTTAAGACTGCGACGTCTAGATATATACCTGGACTATCGTTATCGGTCTTGGTTTGACGTAGATTCTGATAAGAACAACCCTATCAATGAACTGTTCACTGTAACACCCTGTCTGTCCTACCTTCCTATTCATAACGAATCCTATTCCGTTACACCATTTTCTGCTGCTATTGATATTACTCTATACTACTCTTTCCATTTCACTTCACTGAACCGTACTACATCTACATTAAGCCTTTGCACTTATCTGATTTTCTAGCTTCTCTACCATGGTGAAGCTCCTGACGTTCTATGGAGAGACTCGTAGGACGCTACCGCTGGACCGGGGACCTCCAAGAAGTTTGCACCAGTTAAAAGATAAAATTCAAGATGAAATATCCAGAATTCTTTCAGTGGTTACAGACGATGCTTTCAAAAACTGGGTGAAATGCTTTGAAAATTATGTGGCCGCGAGTAGTTCATAAGTAAAGTTGAATACGTGATGTACCCTGTGTAAGATGGTTAACTTCTTTTCGCACTGGATTAGTGTGTTATTGAAATTTGATATCCTCAAAATATTGTGACCCTATACAATGCCGCAAAAGTAGCTAAAATCTTCTGTTTATATTCTCGCTCAATGGCTCTTCGGTTCTCAAAATACATGTAGACAATACATCAACCCACTTGTTAAATATTGTCCTTAAAAGAAGATAGCTGTATTTCGTAAATACACAAGTGAACTATTTGCAAGGTTTCCAAAAAATGGCTAGTTACGTTGACCCAACGATTGAAATAGTAAATTGTAAGCCTGTTTCTTAATAGCTGTTGCTCTGCGTTATAGCGGCAACTGGTTTATAGTGCAGTTGGACTCTTATTTATGCCTTAAAACTGTTCCACGATTGACAAGAATCTGCAGTTAGTGCCCTTACACTTGAACAACTAATGCTACCGTGGATCTACGCTACTTTAAGCTTCCCGCTTGGGGCAGGCGGGGCTCACGGGGAAACCACGGGAAACGCCGTGCGAAGTTCGTCAGTCGATTACATGTAAAAACAAATGTTACAATCAGGCACAAATTCATGGCCGTCAGTTTTTGTGTGAACTACGAATGTTAAAAGTTGAGTTGGTAATCCATTCAGGTATGTCTGCAGCGCATTTGTTATTATAATATAAACATTTCATAACATTGCTATAAAGCGATTGTCTTGGTATAAGTGGACACCACCGTCTTAGAAACACGCTAAAGAATGGCTGAAAGGCAACTCTGAAAATAACTTCATGACATCTTCCTGGCGCCAGCCACGTTGACAGAAAGGCAACAGGCAAAGGACTTGAGGTGATAACTAAGATGGTGGACAATACAGTGCTTCCAGTGGCCTGCTCAGATTGGGATAAGCTAGATACGGGATGGCTCTGAAGATGTGAGTAGCGCACCATATCAGTGTCGGCGACGTGTCAACATGAAACGCATTAACATTCGAATAAGCAAAAACTTTCACTGCTTCAGCTCCCTGGAAATATGTATTTACATTAATGCATCGGGACTCATTTAATCAAAATTCTTACCATGTGAATATTGTCTTCATTGATTCTACCTGCTGATGGTTGCCATATCGTCACAGTGACGAATTTTCAGCATCACATACCTCCGTAACATACGAACTCTTCTGTCAATGAACGCTCTTCGCTTCGGCTTCAAGAATGCCGTCTCTCCTGGCGAATTGCCAGGCAACAACAAAACAATATCGTAAGTTCATTCTACTGGAATTCGTTCAACCAACACAGCTTGTTTCGTGATGACGCTGCAATGACTTCTGTTGAGCCACGCGGAGTAGCCCCGCGGTCTAGGGCGTCTTGTCACGATCCGAGCTGCTTTCCCCGTTGGAGGTTCGAGTTCTCTCTCGGGTATGGGTGTGTCGTTATTAGCGTAAGTCAGTTTAAGTTACATTAAATAGTGTCTAAGCTTAGGGACCAATGACCTCAACAGTTTGGTCCCGTAAGTCCTTACCACGAACTTCCAAAAAAAGCTTCTGTTCATCTTTTCTTATACTCACATAGTGAAAATCACAGCTTTCACATTGAAGCCCTTCGCTGAGATCGGTGAGGAGGGGGGAGGGGGGGCTTTTGGGACCCCACGCTCCATATACTCGCACTTATTTTGCCACGTGAATGACTGTTCCTGCAATGCTCATGGTCCGTAACATTTCTGTACTGATGTAAGTGATTACTGTGCAAAAATATCATTCATTAACTAAATATTTTTTTAGTTTATGATAACTTATTCATCTTTTGGAAAACTTGCTATGATACAGTGATCAAAAATTAGATTAAAAGTTTAATGAAGACAGTCTAGAATCGCACGTAATTTGTTACGATGTGAATTTCATTAGTTGCAATCGTGATAATGTCATCACTCTGTGAGAAAGAGTGATTCAAAATTTCAGAGGAAAAGATTTAAATATAAATAACATAAATAATGTAAAGTACCTTTCATTATTTAGTACTGATGACGGCCGTTTCTTGCCACTCCCTCTACCCGTCATCATGCATGTATATGGAACCATAATTTAAATGAAGATAGACTTGTCCGCTGAATCTTTATATTACTCTTTTAACAGAATTTTAACGGTTTGTTGATCGTCCCACGTTCGAAACTAGTCATCTGACAAATTTTAAATCTTAAATTACATGCGATTCCAGACTTATTTGAAAACTTTTCTTGGGATGACTTATTTCGAGACGGTGAAAGTGGGAACTTGAGGTCTCCAGAAGTTCACCTGGTTTAACCGATTCAGTAATGTCAGCAAATCGCTTAAGTTGACAGAACTGATTAGCAGTGACGTTTACTGATTTGTTAAGCTTCAAATAGCACTGCTAATGTGAAGGCAGCAGATAATGACCGACTTCATTTAATAAAACCAGTATTTATTTCCAAATCTTGTAGTTTTTCATGTACATACGACAAAATCCATAAAAAGAAAGAAATGCCAGTTTGTATTAGGGTAAGTATGCCAAGGAATATGAAAATTGAGAGAATTTAAGTAAAAACTGTTGTCATGTAACTTAAGTTAGAAGATAAATATGGGATTCATTTTTGCTTTTGTTTGAAGGAAAACCTGTTCGGAGTGAAGAGTCCTAGGATTCTTCTTCAGATGTGGGAAAGTGACGATGTCGATAACGAATGTATTTATTACTTGTGTGATGAATACTTACTTGACTTCAGATAGGCAAGTGAAGGAAGACAGTGACGAAATGGAAGAAGTATAGGAAGGTAATGAAGATGACGTCAACCACGGTGATGATGCAATTTTAAGTAATGAGAACACTATGAAAAATTATTTTACTGGAAGAAATGGATTGATTTGGTACCAAGAGACTCCAAACAAGTGCCAAACTTCATCTTGCAATTTAGTTCAGGAAAAGACTGGTCCTAAAGCGGCAACTCTTGATTCAGTAAAATAAACCATGAAGCTCCAAATTACCCCAAAATTATTGTTTTCGTGATAAGGTAAGCTATCAGAGCGAATAAACTACATGTTAAATGAAGATTATCCTAATAGTACCTCTAAGGTATGGAAGAAGATAGATGGGGAAGAAGTAGAGGCCTACATTTGTTTGCTTAAATCTCCTTGAACTTACAAACCAGAGCGGTGTACTTTAGTGAACAGTGGAAGAAGAAACAGGGCAATTATACACTTAAAATGTTTTCAAGCTACCACACATTCCTCAGTCTCGAAAATAAGGAAAGAAAGGCAGATAATACGGTTCATGATAAATTAGCTTCATTTATAGGCATGTGGGATACCTTCGTTTCAAGACTTTCTTCCATATACGGGCCATGCTTCGACGTAACTGTTGAACAGATTGTTGCGTCTAGAGTGATGTCTAGTTCGACAAAAAAGAAAAGAAAGCCTTTACAATACGATAAATGTGGTGCGCTTGCGTTTGTAGAAAAGCATTTCCACGGTATGCACAAATTTACTTGGGGGGAAACAACCCGGCCGACAGAGTGAATTACATTAGTGCTACAGAGTCTTTAAAGGTTTATCTACAAAATGGTTCGACCGCAATATTCTAGTTCACAATTACTTCAGTAGCATGCGATTAGTTTTAATTTCTGGCAGTGAAAGTCAGTTATATTGGAACTATAATTATGGAGAAATTAGAGTTCCTAAGGAGAAGCAGCAGCCTCATTCAGAGACGTACTTCAGACTATTTTTGGTTTATCTGATTCCTTGGCGCACACCTGTATTTACCGAAGAAATCGTCAGCAGGTAGTTTGTCTCCTCCCTTTACTCATCAATATCTTTGTTTTGTTACACAAAGAAACCAGAAGTAATGGAGCATTACAATAAACACAAGACGGTTACTGTCAGTAGGGATAAACTTGTGGGCACCTGTAGCGTGAAATGCAATACAAAGTGCTGACGTCTTGTATTATTCTACAGTATGCTGATAATGCTGGTATCACTGCAATGACTTTGTATCGTCAGCCATAAAGCCTTTCCTCAAATCATAAGACAGCTGTTTGTGCATCCTGACATCGACAGGAGCTTAGTCAACAGGGCTTACATTCAAAACGTAGCAGTCAGTGCTCTTCTTGCCGTTGGGTACACCGACAGCACTACAGAGTCCATGCACCTACGATTCACAAACCTAGCAAGAAAGACAAAGGTGTTCCCTGAGTTCAAGAAATACAGAGAAAAATAAATACAGGTGGCAGCAACTGTGGTAATTTGGTTTACACTTACCATTCCAGCCAGAATGTGACGTGCTTCGATTGTGATAAAATTGATTAAGCGTGTTTTGTTGCTGTGTCATTTCCAAACACAGCAACACTAAAACAGGCTGATAAAAAAACATTGGAACAAAGAAAGAACAAGAATTTTTATTATCATGAAATAATACCAATTATCCTAAAAATAGTAAATATGGAAGAATAAGAAGATTAGGTAAATTGTGACAATACAAAGAAGGTTATAGTAGGGAAATCAACAGAAAACAAAGTGTAGCAAAATATGCAATGTAGAATTTCCTTCCTTACAGCAAAAATCACTGACTTCTGTTGGTGTGTATCAACTACCAACAATAAATACAGAATATAACAATGTGATATTGTAACATATGAATTGTGAGAAAACCCAAATGCATCAGTAAAATAAACTGGGGTTTGAAAGAGCCCAAGTGACGAATTCTTTAACTTTTCCTTTATGTCCAGCGGATGGTTTAATTAAAACAGAAACACACGTTGGTTAACCACAGTGTATATCAGAAGACGCAGGCTATTCGGTCTCAAGTTCGAATCATGTTCATGAGGCTTAACTAATACACAAACAGAATTCTACTGCCCCGAATCACCTATGATTTCAGCTCAGTGTTAAGGATTCAGTAGCGCACAGCTTAATAGTGCAGAACATCTTACACCCACTACCAAAACCATCATCACTGATAGCAATTTATGTATTTTAGATAACTAGCAGAACTAGCCCATTAACACATTTACCTTGATTAACAGAAACAAATGTACTATTTTCATAGTATTGATGCTCATACCATTCGTGATATACTTAAATCACATTTTTGCTTCCAACATACGCTGAAAACCGTTTTATCACTAGGAGATAGAATTTTCTCTTTAACTGACCTTCCACAATTGAGCTACAACTTTGAGCAAACACTATCACTAACCTATAGAAATAAACACCTCAACATATTTATAAGAAATTCTACAATTATTCAGTTTTAAAATAACATAATGATCATTTCCTGTAGACTTTTAAGGGTGAAATCTTACCCTCGAAATAATTAGTGGGGTACAGTGAGATTCGAAGTACAGAGTTTTAATCATAGACACCTTAGCACCTAAGTGCAAAAGCTTATGCTAATCACAGAAAAGTAATATTATTTTGTAATCTTAATTATTTCAGATTCACCCATTGAATTCCCCTCTGTGATCGTCAGATCAGATAAGAATTACGCCAAAATTCCTACACTGGGGTGCATCAAGTTGACAGTTATTCTTTGCTACCCTTCAAAACCACCTATATGGTCACCCCTCTGATGTCCTGACAAATTTTCAGGCTCTTGTATTTTAAGTTGAACTTGGGTCTTCACTTCAAAGGCTCCTGTAGATTTTGCCAGCTATGCTGTGATACTCTGTGTCTCAAACCATTCAATTAATCCGAAATGGTTGACAATATTTATCACGCCCATTTTCCATCTGTAAGAGACTGACTTGATTCTCCGTAACTTTCATCACTAATGATAACTTGCCATAGAAACGTCAGTACATTTGTCCCTCTGACGATTAAACCTTCTGCATATTGTCGGTAAGTTGTGTAGTCTTATTTACAATTGCATTTTATTTTCACATTATTTGACCTTGTTCCAATGCCCTCAAGTATCTAGAAAATTATGCAACAGAAAGATAAGTACCATGGTTCCTTTGGAAACCCTCTTACAACCTTATTCGAAATTCCACTAACAGCGGCGCCTTTGTCCAGTACAGTCGTAAGAGGCACATCTATAATCGCTCTTATGACTGACGACACCAAGGTGTACTCTTTATCACAGATAGTAATGTCTGAGCACAGGTCTCTCATATCCTTACTGTGAACATAACATTTGTATGCTCTTGTCATAGCACCTGTCACACCCCACAACCAATATTCTGACGTTGGATGTAATCGGGTTTAGTTTATCGGCCATGGGGCATTCAGACAATCCGTATTGTCTATTACCTCTATTGGTAGCTGGGAGCTCCAGTCACTGGTATTGAAGGGGAGGGAGGCGGTAGGGGAGAGAAAGAGGTGGTCGTTACTGCTATGAGTCATTGTACTAATTGCTACCTCAGTCTGAGGTAAAACGGTGATTGAGTCTTCGTTCATGTCTCTTGTCTACTCTATTTTATTATTGTTCCCATTCTCTTGGCTCTGTTTTGGATATCCATCTTGGTGATTGCTTTACTGATTAAAATGCATGGCATTCGAGTCATGTGATTCCCAAACCCCATTCATCTTTGAATCAGGTCTCCCTTCTTTATTAGATCCATGCCCTCGTCCTGAGGTCAGGTTTTTTTTTATTTGATCAGATCGGTGGAGTCTTTTACTGCAACAAAGTCTTCCAAATTCGACTCAGTCACAAAATGGGGTAACCTTCCTTGATGTGGGTTGGAAAGTTTGCCTTCAGTGTTCTATGTACATCTTTATGAGCGATCGGGTCATCCCTATACCTGGTTTTACTCATATTTAAAAAATTCTTGCTTAAAAAAAGCAATGCAGAAATAGAAGGGATCTAACACCTCCTATTGCAGGCTGTCCTTCGCTGTCTGAGACCAATATTTGAAGGTCAAAGCTTTTTCGATTTGAGGACAGGTTTGCCATTTTCCACTAACCTCTGCAGCTCATAGGGCTCTCCACGTATGCATTCTGAGCACAGTTCGTGATTGTGGTAGTACTCCCGTAAAGCCTGTTATTGACCGTACTGGATGAATATTTTCTTATGTGGAAAAGGCAGTTGAAACTGCCGATGCAATAGCAGATTTTTCTTCAGAAGCATTGTTGCATAGACAGTTGTTTTTGATGGCGTGCAAAAAATAAACTGCAACAGTATCCTGTACTACTGATGCATCTTGCAGTTGCAAATCTGAGACGCGATTACATGTAGTCGTGGTCATAGAAAAACAAAATCTCGGGAGTTCTTCATGCTTTGTGGACGTCTGTCAGTTCTTAATTAACCAGCCAGAAACTGTCCTTGATTTGGAAACGTTCCTATTTAAGAATATTCGCTTTCAGACATGGTTCTGTTTTCAAGCTATTAGCAAGGGGGATGTAGAGGGCGGGGTGCTGTGCCACGGCTTAGGGCATTAGGTTCGTGGGGATAGCGACAGTTAAACTATAATTGGCGAAGAAGGATGAATTAAACAAGAAAACTGAAGTTTCACATAAGTGAATAAGTGTGAGAATATGTTGGAAATACAATTCATTCATAATGTATAGTATTTTACTGAGAACTATCTGTGGCATTGCGAAACCGATGACAAAGCGCTTGGGTTAGTCATCTGGCGTGTGTCTCAAAATAGCAAAACCTGCTAATGGCTGTGTTTCCAACTCAATTACAACCATGCGCCTACACAATATTAACACGTACCTAAGTCAGCTTTAAAGGCTTTCCAACAGCGAATAACAGAATAATGAACTAAATGTAAACTTCGGCATATAATAGCCTAACAGTTCCTATTTCCTATTTATCAACCTTAAACACCCATGCAGAAGACTTACACAGGCTATAGCTGCTCTGAATTTCAAGTCATTTTGCAGAAAAACCTCTCTAGCTGTAAGCACTTTATTTACAAGTCATATCCTGCTCAATAAAGAGAATGCGATGACTATTTTCTTGCATCTGATGATGCATATATAATGTTGCAAAGCCGGTAATGCTTGAAATAAAATTCAAAATTACTTACCTAGAGCCGTATCACTGACGAAAACAGACTGTAAAAAATAATTCAAGCATAGGTAAAGGATGAACTGCCCATCACAGTATCTTCAGTCTAAAGACTGCCATTAAGTAGTTTTCACATATGAAAGATGCATGGAATCATTCTCCAACCATTCATTTGCATCTGACATTAATACCATATGCACACATAAAAAAAGATTTGCATCGGCTCGGTTCTGTGAATTCCACAAACTGCACAGAAAACTGGAACAAATCAACAAACTTCATTTCCGCCCATTATATTGCTCATGAAAACCACACATTGCATGTTAGACCATCATACAGCGAGACCCTGAGATGTGGTGGTTCAGATTGGTGCACACACCGGTACCTCTACTACCCAACAGCACATCCTCTTCCAATGATGTATGAATGTATTCGTCGTGGCATACTATCCACAAGTTCATCAACGCACTGTTGCCCCAGATTAGTCCATTTCACAACAGAAATTCGGCGTGGATCCCACAGAGTGGTTGGTGGGTCACGTCGTCCATAAACAGCTCTTTCCAATCGGTCCCAGGCATGTTCGATAGGATTGATGTCTAGAGAACGTGATGGCCACTCCAGTCGAGTTATATTATCCTGAAGGAAGTCATTCACAAGATGTGCATGATGGAGGCGGGGAGGGGAGGGGGGGGGGGGGCGAATTGTTGTCTGTGGAGATGAATGCCTCGCCAATATGCAGCTGATATGGTTGCACTATCGGTCAGAGGATGGCATTCACGTATCATACAGCCATTATGACACCTTCCATGACCACCAATGGCGCACATTGGCCCCACATAATACCACACCGAAACAGCACGGAACCTCTACCTTGCCTCACTCGCTGGACAGTGCGCCTAAGTCGTTCAGCCTGACCAGATTGCCTCCAAATACGTTTTTGACGATTGGCTGCTTGAAGGCATGTGCTACACTGATCTGTAGCGGCACTACCGGTTTGGAGGGGGAAAAGGGTAGCTTTGGTGCAAAATTTTGGAGTGCACAAGTTGCAGCCAGGTGCGAGCCTGTTGGCAGTAAGTTATGCTACGAGTGGTTGCAAAGTAGAATGGATGCCACAGGGCAGTACACCAGCTGAAAAAGTAAACGCAGCAGTTTGCATGGCACAAGTTAAAGGCAGAAGGGCCCACTGGCCCAAATCACCGCGATCTTAGCCACGCCAGCAAGTAAGCACGCAGTGGGCCACCTTGCAGCTCCCATTGGATCACGCTGAGGTGGCAGTGATGGAGACAACTGATTCGAATGCTGGCAGATCCTGACATCTACACAACTCCGCAGCCGTACAAGGTCGACTCGACACACAGCAGGGCATTGCATGGGTCGCTGAGGCAGCCATTCCACACCAAGCCATTTCGCAGACAGCAGGGTGCTGTCCTCAGCACTGCAGGACCCATTGACACAGACCGAGAGATACGGGGGCACTGTAGCTGCCAATAATAAATCACTTATGGCTCTCGAGCCCACGGCCTTTATTACAGATACTAAATGTGCTGAGTGCTGACCAATTTTTGATTTTAAGTGTTGCACGTTTTCTTTTTTGTTTGTTTGTGGTTTGAGTATGGCTCCTGGCAGGCAAATGTAGATGTTTTGAGTAACTATATTGTTTGCCAGAGTAAGTGTTAGTGTATTTGGGGCAGTAAGATATTGTTTTTTGTGGCATTTTATTGCCTTTCTATTGGTGTATAATGATAGTAAGTATGATGACACAGAGCTGTTGGAAAGGATATTCTTGTACTTAAATGTTGTTTCCAGACTAACTGGGAACGAAAGCAAAATATGCAGTTGAGGAGCGAATTAACATCTAAGTGTGAGCAGGAAACCACATCAGTTGTTTTTGCCTAGGGTGTCACAGCAAGAGATTAGTCCAGCCACGGTGAGGTTCATTATTCTGTGTTCTGCCAAGGCATCTGAGGATGTACGTTCCTTTGTGGAGGACATGGAAGCTTCAGCTGTGATGAATGGTTGGTTTGATGAACAGTTGTTACATGTAGAAATGATTAGATTAATGAGTCAAGTGAAGACATATCTAAGGTGCTGTGAGGCCTTAAGGGAGGCAGGACAGTTTAAGCAGTTGAAGGAAGGGCTTTAACAGAGGTACAAGAAACAGAATAGCGCTCAAAACTTCAGGGAGAGGTTAAGTACAATGACGAAGAGGTAGGGGGAGACGGCAGAGATATTTGCGGATAGGATAAGAGAAATTCACGAGTATACCCACGAGTACGGTCACAGCCATGAAAAATGGTGTTCTGTTGCTGGAGGCCGAGCAAAGGGCACTTTATGTATTTCTGAGAGGGTTACCGGCGTGTATGTCGCAGTAGGTGCTTTAAGGCACTCAGAAAGGTTTGTATTCTGCCATTAAGCTGGCAATTCAACATCAAGAAACTGACTTGGCAACGGTGGTATATTATAGACAAGCAGTGTTTGCAGCGGGTATAATATGGTATAATTGTGGTATTATGGGACACGTGCAGAGGCAATATACACAGTCAGCGAGGAATAGAGGAAGGGATGGAAATCAGCGACGTGGAGTATGGAGAAGGAGTTAGGAGAGGTGGACAATCGTTAAACGGCAGAAGGGGCGCAAGACCCACCTAAGGGACCTGTTTAATTTCAGTGCTACAAATACGTATGCAGAGGTGGAATATTCAGTGGTATGATCCATAGGAATTAAAATGTTTAAGATTTTGTGGGACACAGGGGCACTAGTGTCGGTGGCTACTAAGAGTTTAGTGGGATGAAGGAAGTTAGAGCTACCACGTTGTAGATTGTGTGGAGTGGGGGATAAGGAGGTCACATCTTTGGGGTCAGTGACAGTTGACCTTAACATAGGGAAAGTTCTATTTCATGCATGAATCGAGGTAGTACGATTTGTAACCGAGGGCTACGACATGATCCTAAGAGCAGATTTCTTGCAGCAACATCATGCCAAAATTGACATTGGACAACGAACTATGCAACTTGGTGGAATGTTATTTCAGCTGGGGAAAGCTCTTGTGGATGTAGAGCTATCGCGAGGGGCGTTCAATGTAATGAACAAACCAACTGAACGGCGTACATTAGTATTAAGGCTTAATTCGCATGATTGTGTGTGTCTAGTGGCACCGGGAAGTCGCTTTGGGTAAGTGTGGAGTCAAATCTACCTGTGGGTACGGTATGTGTTATTGAACCATTGGAGGATACTGAATTTTTGGATCCATTAGGTTGTCTTGTTAAACTTAGTATTGTATGCGTACTAGAGGGAAACGATGGGCTAATAGTCCCCATGAACATAGATAATTTTAATGCTGTAGACGCGAATTTGGGAGAAGGAGTTTTAGTAGCGAATTTGGATGTACCAGATGACGAAGACTCGTGTTCGAGAGATAGGCGTAGCAATCAAGCACTAACTGCCAATACACTCCTGGAAATTGAAATAAGAACACCGTGAATTCATTTTCCCAGGAAGGGGAAACTTTATTGACATATTCCTGGAGTCAGATACATCACATGATCACACTGACAGAACCACAGGCACATACACACAGGCAACAGAGCATGCACAATGTCGGCACAAGTACAGTGTATATCCACCTTTCGCAGCAATGCAGGCTGCTATTCTCCCATGGAGACGATCGTAGAGATGCTGGATGTAGTCCTGTTGAACGGCTTGCCATGCCATTTCCAGCTGGCGCCTCAGTTGGACCAGCGTTCGTGCTGGACGTGCAGACCGCGTGAGACGACGCTTCATCCAGTCCCAAACATGCTCAATGGGGGACAGATCCGGAGATCTTGCTGGCCAGGGTAGTTGACTTACACCTTCTAGAGCATGTTGGGTGGCACGGGATACATGCGGACGTGCTTTGTCCTGTTGGAACAGCAAGTTCCCTTGCCGGTCTAGGAATTGTAGAACGATGGGTTCGATGACGGTTTGGATGTACCGTGCACTATTCAGTGTCCCCTCGACGATCACCAGAGGTGTACGGCCAGTGTAGGAGATCGCTCCCCACACCATGATGCCGGGTGTTGGCCCTGTGTGCATCGGTCGTATGCAGTCCTGATTGTGGCGCTCACCTGCACGGCGCCAAACACGCATACGACCATCATTGGCACCAAGGCAGAAGCGACTCTCATCGCTGAAGACGACACGTCTCCATTCGTCCCTCCATTCACGCCTGTCGCGACACCACTGGAGGCGGGCTGCACGATGTTGGGGCGTGAGCGGAAGACGGCCTAACGGTGTGTGGGACCGTAGCCCAGATTCATGGAGACGGTTGCGAATGGTCCTCGCCGATACCCCAGGAGCAACAGTGTCCCTAATTTGCTGGGAAGTGGCGGTGCGGTCCCCTACGGCACTGCGTAGGATCCTACGGTCTTGGCGTGCATCCGTGCGTCGCTGCGGTCCGGTCCCAGGTCGACGGGCACTTGCACCTTCCGCCGACCACTGGCGACAACATCGATGTACTGTGGAGACCTCACGCCCCACGTGTTGAGCAATTCGGCGGTACGTCCACCCGGCCTCCCTCATGCCCACTATACGCCCTCGCTCAAAGTCCGTCAACTGCACATACGGTTCACGTCCACGCTGTCGCGGCATGCTAAAAGTGTTAAAGACTGCGATGGAGCTCCGTATGCCACGGCAAACCGGCTGACACTGACGGCGGCGGTGCACAAATGCTGCGCAGCTAGAGCCATTCGACGGCCAACACCGCGGTTCCTGGTGTGTCCGCTGTGCCGTGTGTGTGATCATTCCTTGTACAGCCCTCTCGCAGTGTCCGGATCAAGTATGGTGAGTCTGACACACCGGTGTCAATGTGTTCTTTTTTCCATTTCCAGGAGTGTATAACTGCATTGTGTAACAAAGTTAAGCATTTGAGAGGAGGAGAAAGAACACATGGAAGAATCGTTGCGGGAATTTAAGAATTTGTTTTTTTCCGCGAGGGCCGTTACCAGCAACTCCATTACTTCAACATAGCATACCAACAAGGAATGAAGCACCTGTTTACCGTAAACCATACAGAATACTGAGATATTTGCAGCCGATTGCGGAGGATTTCATTGATCAGCAGCTTGCACACGGTATTATAGAGCACAGTAATAGCTGACGGGGATTGGGCATTGTTGTGCCTAAAAAGCCTATGGATGAATCTAAGAAATACAGGTTCTGATGTGACGACTGATACCTCAATAATCAGACATTAGCAGACGCATACCCCATTCCTAACATATCGGAGACTGTGGATCTCTTATGGCAGGGCCAGTAATCTTCTGCGATGGATTTGACAAGTGGTTATCATCAATTAGAGGTGTCTCCAGAGGATCGTCCAAAACTGCTTGCTCTACTTTGAGAGGCCATTACCAGTGCATCAGAGTGCTATTCGGCTAGAAAAACGATCCGGCAACGTTTTAGAGGCTGCTAGACAGTGTGTTGAGGGGTTTGAAAACACGGCCATGTCTATTTGGATGACAGTGCTTTCTAGTTATATGGAGCAGCATAGACAGTGGTTAAGCGAAGTCTTTATAATGTTAAGAGCAGCTCGTTTAATGTTGAGCCTCTAGAAGTGTCATTTTGCACTGGAAGAAGTTAAATATTTAGGTGTCAGTGTCAGAAAGCGCTTGACAAATTGAAAGATGTGTTCCCAGATTTTGAAAAGGATTTTATTCTAGCATGCGATGCAGTGTATCAAGCATTAGGGTGTGTTCTTAGTCAGGGAATTGATGGGAAAGAACATCCTGTAGCCTATCAGACTAGGCAGTTGAATGCTGCAGAGAGGAATTACTCAACGACAGAGAGTGAGATGCTTAGCATAATCTATAGAATCACGTAATTTAAATTTTATTTATATGGGAGAAAATTTCAGATAGTGATATCATTCTGCATTGTAGTGATTATTGGGGTTGAAGGATCTGTCCACTAGACGCGTTAGGAGGTCTCTGAGGCATAGTGAATTCGACTATGATGTGGTGCACAAGCCTGGGAAAGGCACGGTAATGTGGAGGCACTGAGTAGAAAGGTGACAAAAGTAGAAGTCATAGGTTGTGCCCTAGCAGCATGGCAAGAATTACAGGACGCTGACAACGATTGTAAATTGTATCGGACACAGCAGCACTTTAATATGTATGATGGTCTTCTGTGCAGTGAAATGAAGTTAAGGCCTAAGGTGGTAGTGCCAGCGAAACAGATGAGGTTTTAAAGGAAGCACATGATCACATGTTAACTGTTCATGGCGGGCTTAGAACGAATAGAAGAGTGGCGGAGACGTATTGGTGGAGAGGTAGGAAAGTGGATGTGGATCAGTATGTCAAGAGTTTTATACCATGTGTGCAGAGAGCAGATTTGAGTCGGAAACAGATATAGCTACAACGATTGCCAGAAGCGACATGTCCATTTTCTGTATTGGAAACATGTTTTAGGACCTTTCAGTCACACGCCATTGGAGCACAGATTTGTTCTCACAATAACTGACCATTTTTCGAAGTATGTGGAGATGGTGGCTATGCCAAATCAACAGGAAGCAATGGTCGTAAAAGCAATAATAAACAACTGGACTTAGTAGTTTGGTGTACTGGGAACAATAATTACTGACCAAGGTACCAACTTCATGACAGATTTCATGAAGGAACTGTGTAAACTGTTGAACGTAAAGAAGTTGAGGACAAATACATTGCACTCACAGGCGAACAGAAGGACAGAACGGGCACACAGAGCAATCAGGAAGATGCTGAGTGAAATGTGGGACGAATATTTGAAGCTTAATGAATGCTCATACAATGCTGAAGTCCATAACAATACCGGTTTGCCACTGTATGAGGTAGTGTACAGCCGAAAAATGCCATCACCGTTTGATTTAGTGAAGCTACAGAAAGGAAGGACCAGTGAATCTGTACGTCAATTCACGAGAACAATTTGGGATGTTTGGAAACCGGTAGAAAGGCGAATACACAGAATTTGGAAAGGCAGGTCGACACAGTGAAGCGGAAAGTAAGTTTACCTCAGTATAGAGTAGTGCAATGCAATCCAGCCCCTATACACCAAAACGGAAAACAAGGATGTTCGTCATGAGGTACCGATGACCATACCAAGTAGTTGAAACCGTATCCTCCGGTAATGTTAAGCTTCAGCTCCCAGCTAGGACAACGATAGTACACATTGGGCGATTGTGACCCTTAAGGGTTTTCCAGATGTGATTCCAGGCATGTCACAGGAAGGGACGAGGAAACAACAGAGTTAAGAGGGGTGTTCAGCAAAGAAAACGAGGATGAGTACAGTGAGATGTACCTTATGCTTTGAAATCTAGAAAGTAGTGGAGTATTTGTAGTTTTTTCTTGTTATGTATCATTGAGTTTGCGTAGATTAATTAGGCATTGTATTTTCGAATGTAGTATGTGTTTTCAAGTATTGTGAGCCTGCTAGGGACAGCAGTCCTTTTCGAGAGGGAGGAAGGGTGATGGTGATCCCTGTCGTCAAGTCACTGAAAATGGGAGCAATGAGCAAGTAGGTAGAAGCAAAGAAACTGAGGAGTTATTGCTGATTTTGGCATTTAACAGCCAGTACGCCGAGACGACAAGGGATGGATTATAGGACTGCTATAGAGAGAAGGTAACGTTATGTCCAGCCAAAGTGATAAGCAGCAAACCAGACATGCATGGTGCAGTTATTTTTAGCCAGGAGGAAAGAAAGACTGTCCAACGGACATCATGGAGCCAAAATTGATCTTGCAATGGGCCTGGATGCACTGGACCTTCTGTACCTACGAAAGATTAATAGTATTGTTAAGTTGTTTCGAGCATGGAGTATTTGCTGAAGCCAGAAGGATATAGCTCGAGGGCAGCTGAATTTTAAACAATGGAACTGCGTTTAACACAATAGGACCAACCTTCCATCTGCCAGCATCAATTTTGTGAGTCACAGTTGAACGTTACATAGCCAGAATTGTACAGGCCAGAAGCAACTTAACAGTTGTGCGAAGGCAGAATCTGACCTTGTTAAATCAAACTGTATAGTCATATCTGTTGACATTTGTAAACCAGTTTATTTCAGAGCAATAGGGGCGCATATCAGCCGAACAGCCTGTGCAGCATGTCGCTCAATATACGGAAAGGCATGTAATGATCATTTTGAGCACTTCTGTGCCAAATATCCTCGCAGCTTTAAGTTTGTTGTGTGGTGGTTTCATTCTGATCAGACGGAGAGCCAGTTCCAAGAGGGATCCGATGGTAGTCCAAATCCCAGTGCACTTGATACCGAGGGTGTAAGACGGATTGGTAAGCGGTTGATCGAGCATTAAGTGGAGTGATAATCCAGTTAAGATTTTTTATGTTTTGTCCAATGTCATGTTTTTGAAGAGGACTAGACTACATTTAATTCTTGTAACAGTAGTAGTAAATACATACGTGCCAACCCGAACGAGTTTAAGAGTAGTTAGAGGTCAACCCCAGGACTGGGTCGTTCCGAAGAGGAGGGGGTGGGGAGAGATAACATAGCGGCACCACGGGTTAAGAGGGGTAATAGGTTGGCTTCAGTGAAATATTTTGGAGCACCCACGTTACAGTAAGGCATGGGCCTGTTGACAGGAAGTTATGCTACCAGCGGTTGCTAAGTAGAATGAAGGCCACAGGGCTGTAGATCCAGTGAAAAGAGTAAACGCAGTGGTTTAAATGGCGAAAGTTAGAGGCAGAAGGGTCCACTGGCCCAACCCAGGTGTTACGAGTACATGACTCAGTGTCACGTTAATAAAACAGAGGCGTAAAGCTGTGTATAAATAGTCGCCGGTTCAATAAGTAGACATTCAAGTGTGACAGCTCTCCTGGATGGCAGGGCATGTCACACCACTTGCTACATTCAGCAGCAGATGGGGGCGCCATTGTTCCAGTCCATGGCAGGTCGCTGGTTCGATCCTCTGAGGCCAACGCCAGGTCCACAGCCAGCCAGCAGATGGCCATGCCATGGCTTGTTACTGTGGGCAGTCTTTTTGCATCCCAACACGCGCCAGAGGCATTCCAAGGCAAGGGCCACAGATTGGGATGCCAGGTAGCGGGCGCTTGTTGTCACTGCAATCTTCGCCATGTCAGCTAGGAAGCATGCAATGGGCCACCTTTCAGCTCCCAGTAAGTGGCGCTGAGGCAGCAGGGATGGAGACCGCTGAGTTGGCTGCTGGTACATCCTGATGTCTTCGCAACTCCGCTGCCATACAAGGCCGAAACACAGAGTGTTGCAAGGTTCGCTGAGGCAGCCATTCCGCACTAAGCCATTTTGCAGACAGTGGAGTGGTGTCGTCAGCATTGCGGGACCTGACGATGCAGACCAAGAGGAACGGGGGCACTGTGGCTGGAAATAATGAACAACTTGGAAAACTCAGCAGGGTTTTAAAATGGCGTATCCTGACAGATTCCATCCTCTTGCAACATTCCTCTACGCATTGCTGAAGAGAACATTCGACATGCCATTGAGCCCATCTGTACCGGACTGCACAGTGTAATGGTTGCAAAGATGGACCTAGCCATAGACGCCAGGAGTGAAGTTGCGCATCATGCAGTTTATTGAGCACTGTTTGAGACTTAACACAACGTCCTGTCACCAGACGAAAAGCGTTATTTAACATGATGGCTTTGCTGTCAGGGTTCCTCCGAGCCATAATCCGAAGGTAGTTGTCATCCACTGCAGTAATAGCCCTTTGGTAGCCTCAGCAAATCACGTCATTTACAGTTCCTGTCTCTCTGTATCTCCTCTATGTCCGAACAAGAACGCTATGGTTCACTCCGAGACGCCTGGACACTTCCCTTGTTGAGAGCCCTTTCTGGACCAAAGTAACAATGCGGACGCGACCGAACTGCGGCATTGACTGGCTTAGTACGGTTGAACTACAGTCATGAGCCGTGTACCTCCTTCCTGGTGTAATGACTAACTGATAGCCTGTTGGACCCACTCGATCTAATACGCGCTGCTCATGCATTGTTTTTTTCATCTTTGGATGGGTTTAGTGACATCTCTAAAAAGACAAAGAGACTGTGTTTGCGATACAACATCTACAGTGAACGTCTATCTTCAGGATTTCTAGGAACAGTGGTAATGCAAAACTTTTTTGATGTGTGTACATTACACTTCTTGCCACGCTACTGTACATTTTTTTTCAGTTTTGTCAGCAATTTGTTTTATTTTTTTCCCCCATTTCCTTTTATTTCACGGTGTTATAGCTGTAATCACCCGATATTAATATTAAGATGGTACAGGAAAAACCTATCATAGCGCACTTAGGAGCTGAAGCAACTAAACTGAACTGCACTGCACGAACTGTTCGAGTGTGGTGTATTTCACAGTTTTTGGGTTCTCACTTTATTTAGGATTTAATTGTTTCTTTTTACTGCATATGTGATTTAAAAGCAACTTGCTTCGAGCAATAAATAATTTTTGTGGCGTGTCAGAAAGTAAACCTTCCGATATTCACTATAGCCGATTTCCCTTAATGTAGTACCGACACACGAATTACGTACTGGCGATTTATACCTTTTTTCAACAGATATACCATTCGTATATAAGTCATTCGCTGCCCTATCGCCTTCTACTTTTTACAACGTTATCGCCCTCGATGCCGTTGGCAGTGCAGTATTCATCTCTGTTGGTTGCTACAGGTCTCGCACCGTACTTCCGGAGAGAATAACAAAAAGTGAATAGATTTTATTTATATACTCTGCAAAATACATAACTTAATTTTGATAGACAATTTTAGAGCGATATCTCTAAATGTATTACACTTTGAACGTTTCACTTCAGTGTCACTGATTGGTGCACTGTGACTGGTTATAGTCTTAAAGACGTTCAATAGGTAGATAGAGTAAGTTTGATGCTTGAAACTTAGACGTGATCTATGAACACATTGTGAAAACGGTGTCTGAAAGAACGAAGAGCGATTAGTCGGGGCTTGAAAAATTTTTCATGGGAGGGCGACTAAGTGGCTACTAACTACAGTTTGCGATCGTTCAGACATGCATTGTTATATCTTCACGTTTTGCCTTTGTCCAAGCGTCTAACTCAGCGGAGAACTTCGGTCCCTGTGCGGAAAACTGCTCGTGTATCTTTTGCCCTGTTCTAGGGGGCAAGTTTGTCACAGCTCCGACAGTTTTGATACAGTAGCTGTTAATGCTTCCTCACTCTCTAGCTATTCCCAAGATCAATTAAATTCACCAACACCCGTGTAACGAAGATGTTATTCCAATTAATTTTGACTAAAGCTTTCGGCTTCACACTATGCTATCTTTAGGCCCCAAATGCAGCTCTCGAACGATATTGTCATACAATGCCATATATTCCAATATGTGGTGAATTTAAAGCGTTTAACAAGTGCTTCATTCGAAGACTTGATAGCAAGTCACTAACCGCATTCACTTCAAAATATCTGAATAGCTTCGGGAATCATCTCATGAGGCATCCTCAAATCAAATATCACCTTCGTTAATTCATTAGCTAAATTCCTATGTTTTTATACTAATTCTTTACGTAGACTACTCTGTTCTACTGATTTCTTACCTGTAGTGACTTTTCGCCTTGGGATATCAGCAAACAGATCGGGCCTAGTAAATTTGACATAATTGGTACCATAGTCTCCTCGATTGGGATAACATTCTCTATGTTCTTCTGTTCCATTATATGCTAT
Source organism: Schistocerca gregaria (assembly GCF_023897955.1). Classification (NCBI taxonomy): domain Eukaryota; kingdom Metazoa; phylum Arthropoda; class Insecta; order Orthoptera; family Acrididae; genus Schistocerca; species Schistocerca gregaria. Next base: position 576,414,306 of record NC_064922.1, read on the forward strand.
CATCACGTGTTTACCGTAACACTTTATTATAATTGGATAAAAACCATAATCCTCTATCAACAGCACAAAACCCTTCAAATTCTAACGCACAGACAGTCACCAGAAATAAATGCTTAAGCTCGTCAAGAAGAAACGACTAAATTCCACTAGTGCTGCAGCTACGCAACAACCTACTATGTTCCTAGACCAAACGCTCTTCTACATGTTAAGTAAATTATTACAAATGTGTTGTAAAGTAATTCTACTCTGAATTAGTGCACAAGTACACTATTGGCACAAGTGACTACTTCCGTTAAGTAGGATAATCTTTTCTGACTTGCATTTATATACGAAGTGATGTTACTTAAATGGCCTGCGCTCCTAGGGACAGTTATATGCATTCACCAACGATGCTCATATGAAACAAAAACATTACAAGTATTAAAACAACAACATTCTTGAAATGTAATGGTCTGTCATGCCAGGGAAAGACTAATCATACTTCCCTTCATAACGTATGAATTACGATTAGGTCTATGAAAGTTCTGTTAATAAGAATGTTTGTTCTTTTGCGAAACCTCTTCTGCAGAGGATATCTGGTGGTCTTCCGCACCCGAAATTAAGTTCATTCTTCCACAGACCCTTTTTATGATAAGGAAATGTACGGACTATTATGAAGGATCGGATCATTCATACTGCCAAGTGAGTGCAATGTGCGTTTTTGCTAGTTCAGGGCTGGCAACTGGTGTGGGTATTTCAAGTAAAATCGGACTTCAGAGCTGGTTCATGGTCGCTCGACTACTTTCCAGCTACATGTCATCCCCGTCAAGAGCACCCTTGCGATAGTTTTTTGGGAAGTGGGGGGTCACTATTTTGGATTACGAATGGCAAATTCTATGTAGCCATATGAAGTTTATTTCCGACAATGTTAAAACTAGAGCAATACAGACACTGAAATCATTTTCTTGAAAGAAGACTACCAGACTGCTCTATAACAATTCTTTTCCATGGGAGCCCTTCTCCCTTTGCTGAGTTATCTGACCTCTAAACCATGAAACGTATAAAAATCACCAATTTGCTTTCGCCTTCGAAATTGTAAGTATCTAGCAAGTACTGGCGTTTGATAGGAGAAAATGATGTCCACAAACAGAAAAACTGTAAGCGTTTTATATTACAAGTTATCGGCCTACAGTTGCTATCTCCAATCACTGTAATGAAGAATAATTCGTGATTCCCTCTTAACAATCACACAAGACGGAATATTGAGCCGCGCGGGATTAGCCGAGCGGTCTCAGGGCGCTGCGGTCATGAACCGTACGGCTGGTACCGGCGGAGGTTTGAGTCCTCCCACGGGCATGGGTGTGCGTGTTTGTCCTTAGGATAGGATAGTTTAGTTTACGTAGCGTGTAAGCTTAGGGACTGATGACCTTAGCAGTTAAGTCCCATAAGATTTCACACACATTTCAACATTTTTGAACAGAATGTCGAGTAAGGAACGTTGAACGCAGTTTGCTGTTCGGAACACTGCATTACGCGTGTTATTTCCGGCACACAGTGTGCACGATAAGTCCCTAACGATAAAGTACAGTAAGCCATTGGTGGAATTTTAACCCAAGTAGGTTATTTAATCGATAGGTTTCTGACTTCAAACACGTTTGTACATTTATAATTACCTCGCAAACGGCTCAATTGAGCGCTCATGTATACTAGCAGGCATTTGATTCTGTTGTAAACTTTCATTTGTCGCAGTTTTCTCCATTAATTATCAAAGTATACAGTAACACAAGACTTCGTTCTGTTGGGCTTTGTGCAAGTTTGTGGACCTAAGACCTTTATTAAAAAACAAACAGTTGTGCTGAAAATTGTAATTAATGTAGAATAATAGTACGAATCAAAAATATTAATGTACATATACCATATCATTCATACAGGGTAATACGAGATATGCTTGCGGGGAGAGGTGGGAAAAGGAAAAATTCTTATCATCACCTGTGTCACGTTCTACCAACAGCTGCGTCTATTAAATAAAAAACAAGCAGTTTTTGCCGAATATGCTTCCAATAATTGGCTAATATTTGTATGGGCCAGATATTATGTTAATGTAAATCTAGCAGTTCTTCGGACTGAATCTACAGTTTCTCATCTTCTTTATGCAGGTTAGAACGGGTTATGCTTTCGGCGAGACGTGGCCACCTGCTCACGTTCTGTCAACAACTGCCCCCGTCCACACATACGGCCGTCGGCGTTCAGTGTTGGCGCAGTATACGTCGGCGAGAGCAAACATCCATCCATCGCATGTCAGACCCTCATCGTCTCCATTTTTTCTAGTCTCTGCCATCGCACCTGCATCCCTCCCCTCCCCCCAGCTTTTACACCAACACACACGCATACAAACACACGCTCACACACTATGAAGCCCCAGTTATTTTAGAGATCTGGAGAAATCAGTGTGAGTGGCAAAGTTGTAAAGAAAGATCGATGAACGAATGCAAAACATATAAGCCTTATTAACATTATTTGTATAAGCAATAATTATTAAAAACTGAAATAATTATGCGCTTACCTGAAAGAATTAGAATTCGATTAACCACCTCATGATTCTGAGGAACCCGAAAACTACCATCCACCATTCTCGACAATGCAGTAAATTACGGTGCCTGTAAAAAAGGAAACTAAAAATTACACCTTCAGTCTTCATCGGCTGTCGTCTTAATGCCACCGGTTCCGAAAAGGAGCCCCATCTCCGCACTCTCTACAGAAAGGTATGAGGTTCACAACTCTTATGAGTCGGTATTAAATGAGAATAGACCCCGATTTATGAAGAACATGCTATTGGGTAGTGAACGAGACTATGCCAGCCTTTCGTCACAATGTCCGAGGCCGTTCCGATCTAATCTTGTTCATTAAAAGGTTTTGAGTCTGCGACTGAAAACAATGGGTTTACTTATGAATAAAAATCTTACCAGGCACTATTTTCTGTTATTTATGCTTTGCACAACGAATTTCGGGAAATTATTCCTATTTTTAAGCGTGCATTTCTTCGTATTATACTATTTTTTCGTAATGCTTTCGACGTGTGGGGTTGTGCTTTGTTTCGTTGTTTTTCGTTGTTTTTATGTGTCATTAGTGGCGAAATTTTAAATTACTAATATTTATACGTCTATAATGTTCCAGTTTTGCAGAGTCTCACACTTACAGTGCTCAGCATACATCGAGAATAATTCATATAAACAACAGTTGCAAAGAGGTTTTTAGATGTAGTTGACAGATAATGTTACAGGTCCTCCGGATACATGCTTTTGTACAGAGGGTACTTACATCTATTTCAGAATGAAATTTTTTATGTGTTACTGCTTTAGCTTAAGTATATTGCCGAAGTATCTGAAAAACTTCACTGATCCACTTTCATGTTTTTCATTTAGCAATTTCTCTCATTTTCTGTAACGTGTGTATACCTCCAGGTCTTCTAATAAATAAGTTTCGTGCCCTTTATATAGTCGGTGGAGTACTCTAATTTTACAAATGGGTGTTCTGTATTGTGTATGTGCGGTAACTACTGCCTATGCTATGTGTATGTAGTGCGTGTAGACTGCCCTCTCTATACTGGTGTTGAAATAACTATGTAGATGTTTATTTTTCAACATAAAAAACTGCAGCAAAAACGTATACGTACTGTGAAGTGTAGTCATGGCCATTACTCAGACACTGTAATATACGAAGTAATATGCCAGGCATGCTCCATGTTCTTCATAGTACAAACAGGGTGAAATTTCTATACAACTAACTACATATAAAATCGATAACCAACTAATAATTTCGCGTTTTTTATACATTGCAATAAGGTCAACAAAACAAAGTAGATTAATACACACGGAAAGTGTTTCGGAAAATGGTACTTTACAAAAAAGGTTCACACTTAACTAGAAAATCATTTCCCGAAACGCGTCGTGTGATGCATTAATAAAATAAAATCGTTCATGGTAGCTGGAAGTTATTTATAAACGAATCTTGAGATAAAACGCGTCGGTTATGAGGTTCCCCTGCCAAATCAGTTTTCGTGCTCAATCTTTAAGCCACTAAGATTCAGTTCCCATTGTGGCTAGTCGTTTTTCCTCCAAACTAAATCCCGATTCAGTGTGTCTCTAATCGATCCGTATTTTTCTGAATTCTTGTGTACCCCTACGGTGTTTAAGTAAGCGGTAGTAGTAGTAGTTTTGTGATGTCCTGACTTTTTCTACACTATGAATTTATTAGGAGTTTTCTTGATATCTTCAAACCGATCGGTGCCATTTGTTTATCGAGATGTGGTCTCCGAATGTGTTCTGCGTTTTGTAGAAGCAAATAATTTATCAAGTGACAAAAGGACGTTTCACAGTTAATTCAGGGACGAGATATTTATTGCATTCTGACAACTTCCACATTGACTAACAAAAATTAGCTGATAACCGTAACCGCCCCCCACCCTTCTGGTTTTACGACTATTTCAGAGCAGATGAAAAGTTTTCCACTTTACCGTCAGACAGAAGAGACTCAGACAGCATACCAAGACAAAGCCCGCAGCGGTCCGCACTCGCGCGATCGCACAGGCACCATTTCTATGCCGACGACCTCCAGCTCTACCTAAACGCCAGACCTGAAGATGTAAACAGTGCAATCGTTCAGATGAATGATTATCTGTCTTCAGTAGTGACATGGGCGAAAAACCTGGGGCTTAAACCAAATGCAAAAAAGACCCAAGTAATCTTAATAGCTTATCAGAAATTAATAAGTTCAGATTTCTATTCTGCTCGACTGTACTCCAATGCCATATCAGAAAACAGTTAAGAACTTGGGTGTAACTTTGGATGAGCATCTCAACTGGGCGGATAATACAGTCGCAGTGTGCCGAAAGACGTCTGCTTGTCTTTATGCTCTCAAAAAGTTTCGTAACATATTTCCACAAGACTTGAAACGCCAGCTCGTGCAACCACTCGTTCTACCGAACCTCCACTATTGTGATGTTATTCAACAAGGCATGAGTAGTGAAAACAAAAGACGGCTAGAACTAACCATGAATGCCTGCGTGCGTTACACCTGCAGCATTCGCCGATACCATGATGTTAGTGCTTCATACTACGAGCTAGGGTGGCTGCGGCCGGACAATTTGCGTGACTACCACACTATGTCTGCTTCACTGACTCCTCGTCGCGCAAGCACCCCAGTACCTCGCTTCAGAGATTAAAAACCTGTCATACTTTCACAATCTAAACACGAGGTCACGCTTATTTGGTATTTTAACTGTGCCCACTCACAAAACAAAACTTTTGCGAACTCCTCAGTTGCCGCTGTCCACCTCTGGAACAAACTGCCCCTTACCTAGCGCTAAATTCAATCTCCTGCTGCTTTTAAGTTTAAGCATTTCCTACTATCATCCTCATAACGTTCTCCACAAAATGTACAAGGCCAATCCTCGCATCTGTCAAATAGCGAAGCTGGTGTCTCCTATCTTGCTCCTGAGATGCCTTCCTCTTCATCTACCTCTATTATCCACGCTATCTTCTTTTCCTTTTTATTTCCTTAATTATGTTTCATCATGTCTATTCTTCTCCTCCCTTCACTATTAGTCTCATACTCCCTGCTGCTATCACTCCTATCTAAAATCTGTTTCTTCAATAATGCCTAATTATAACAGTACTTATGACCTACCAATATAAACTATATGTATGTATTTTTCCAGGTGTGCCTTTCTAATTGTTTATTTCACTTTTTGTACTAGATGTAGTTTAAAATGCCTACTAAAACATATCAACGTAAAATAAGTAGAATGCCAGGTTCGATGTAAGAGAGGGCCTGATGGCCCTAATGTTAACTGGTTAAATAAATACACAAACACACCCAAACATGTTTGGCCCACTCATGGCTGTATGAACAATTACACAGCTACACTTGCTCTTTGGTAATGTGCAAAAAGTACCACTATACCACGACTGACCACAGCCCAACATACGATCTTATAGTTTCTTTTAGTAACTCAGTTCAGCGAATAATTTCATGTCCCATGGACCTGGTGCATTATCGTAATTACGTGGAACAATTCAACTCACCGTTATGAAATTATTTTGTACATACGTAGACTATATGCTGTCCACTTCAAGATTTATTTGTACAGTGAAAAAACATTAGAATAAGAGAAATTGTATGGGGTACAATTTTGAAACAATTAAGTCGTAGTGCAGAGGCGTTGTGCGCTGCAAATCTTCACCTGTTTGATCTGGTGATGAAAAACACATAATTTGATATAACCAAAGTAGTTAAACGAGGATTTTTTCTAATATCACTGGGGTGTTAATAAAAATAGAATATAAATAAAAGACTCAGCGGTAATATAAACTCAATTTTCTGGTTGCTAGTTGTATTCTGATATTTTTGATTATCTTTTCTCGTATCTTTCCCTTAAATTTCACAAAATTGTTTAATGCTATTTGCAATAAGAGCACCTTTTGTGGCTGTAATTTAGTGTAAACCATAAAAGAGCTTTATGTTAAAATTGTCAGATATTATTGCAGTAGTGGAATATTTTAACAAGTCTTGGATGAAAATAAGCTACGCACTATTATTATCACTTGCTTCGTAATACTTCGAAATAGTAATTACAAGCATCATTGTAGCAAACCAGCCAACAGTTGTACATAATGTGCGTAACAACTGCACTCACTGTCACCTGTTCGTGAATTAAATCAGTGCACTACGTTGCCACAGTACGTCACAACCGTAAATCAGCAATAGAAGTGTATTTGGTTGGTGGACTAAGGTAGGTCCACGTAAATTTAATACAAAGAAATTTAAGCAAATAATCACTGACAACACAACAGTTAACAAGAAAACAAATGAATAAAAAGCACTGCATTTGCAGTTACTTATTCTGAAATTCTCAAGTTAATGAAGTTACTGGTTAAATGAATAACTGGTTGGAACTAAAACGTTATGTAAAAATGAGTTTCAGTAACCTCAGTGTAACGCAATGCAAAATTTGGAAAAAGGCAAGCAGTTCACTTTTGTTTATGGAAGACTCAATTGACTTTAAACAAATTAACTGATTTACTTTCAATGTAACAGCAAAAAAATACATACTAAGCCACCAGAAGTCACTCGCGAAGCTAAATAGAGAATAAATCAAATTGCGCTCTCTGAATTCGTTGTGTATCTCTAGTTATTAATTTTTTCACTGACATTTCGCTTTGCTTTAAACGAATGAAGTTAATACTCAAAACAGCGAATTAGTTAAGCCTCTGTCAAGCAATATAAGGATTAACAGTTAGTGAGGCGGAAAATGCTTACGAAGTGGTCATTAGCAAACAATCAAAACTGGCAGTAAATATTTAATCAATATTCGTATTTTTACTACACTCGGCGATTGCATGGAAATGGAAAGGACCCTGTTCGGTAATGTCTGAGAATAATGACAACACGGTTGCCCAACGACCTTGAACTACTGCTGGTTATTATTTAGGTTAATCATACTTTGTGAAGAAAATATCACTGGGTAATGTCTCCACAGTATTAGTTAAATATTGTGACTTAATCTTACAATGTAGTACCTGCGCGGACGACGACGAATGTAGCCGACGCCAGTACTAAGCTGTCACTGCTGCTGCTGACTGAGAACCAGGAGCCGTTTCCAGAGCCACGGGTAATTATGGGATAGGCAAATAGTTGGAACTGCAGCTTCCTCCACCCGTCCACTGCTACCGTCCTCTCAATACTCGCGAGTTAACTAATTAGGTGCACCTACACTGACGCGATTATAGCTGCACACCGCGTCAGCGGGAGCGCCCAACAAACAATTCTGCACTCCTTTATGACTCAAGCTGCTCTGAGTCCTCTGTTCGCAGAGCGGCAGAGACTCTTCATACCCAAAGATGAACAATGGCACAGCTATCAATACATTTTAATAAATTTACTTGCTGTTAGCCATCAGTTTACAATATTTGCATTATAATTACAAACAATTATATAAAGCTAGAAATAAATACAGTATAACAGCCATTACGTATTGAAAATAGTTTCTGTAATAAAGGTTACAGATTCAGAATTACAAGTACAGTACAAGTTGCCAACGGATATAAAACGCGGAAAAAATTTGGGATATGCCAGAGGTATTTTATTTGCACTTTCGGTGTTGCGGTGATGACAGACTGCCAGAGAGCGGCGACCGCCCTTGCCCCAGAAGTACTGAGCACCGGGCGATGTCGGGCGAGCGAAGAGCTTCGGCGTAGACGGCAGTCCGCGGAGACGGCTGCTAGCGCCGGCAGGCGGATTGGTTGACTTCCAGGGCGCGCTCGGCACGGCCACCTGGACACTCAGCTGCAGCAGAGGGTTGGTTTTGGATTGAACATTAATTGATACGGACTGAGCTTTTACTGATTCGAACTGAGCATTTGTAGGTTCGGATTGATCATCAATTTTAGCGTTCATTGATTCGTACTGGGCATTAATGAAGGGTTAATAGATTTGGACTGAGCATTAATTGTACTGATCAACATGCTCAACAAATCGTTTGTATTTGCAAATACTACTGGTTTTGACTAACTAGTTTTATCCTCGTATCCACCGCCAGTACATTCGGTTACGATTTTTATTCCGAATTTCGTAACATCTGTAAATTCCAGGAATTACTTTTTGCTCTGTTCCCGTATTACACCGATAACGTCTTCTATGCTAGCCGCTTGCTTCTCAACAATGGGCTCCACTCCATCGTTCCCTAAACTCTACAAATTTTAAAGCATGAAGCATAATCGAATTATCAGTTTCATTTGTGTTCATTATTTTGCCTATTTTGCTGATCAAGGCTAATTCAGAAATATTGTGGATTATTTGTACCACTTACTATTTCCGTGTGTGAGCGACTGTATTCGCAGCGAAAGGTTTTAATACGCTACGAATCTGCACAATGCTAAATTCGTGCCAGAAACAATACCACACTGACAATATCCTCTCGGTAGTCTCGCCGCGTGTAACGTCCCCCTTCCTAATCGGAATATTGGATTGTGATATAATTGACCGTCATTGCGTATGCCCGATCACATTTTACAGTAAGGGTGTCATCACCGAAGGACTATAACACCTGTTAAGAGGAATTCTAAAGGAATAATCTCTTCTTAATCTCGTACTAACACTTACGGGTGGCAATTTAGTGCAATTTCTCACGTACTACACAACGAGGAAAACGGTATCACGCAATATTTAATAGAAAGGAAATATTGATTAGCAAAGAAGCATAACTAATCGGTCGCCTGCCCACTAAGGCAATGAATCTAACATTGCAAGAAAACAGTTCAAGAGAGAAAAATTAATCAGAAGGCTCTGAATTTGCAGTAACTTACTCGGAAATACTAAATTTTGACCGCAGACTTAAAGTTACTAATTAAATAAGTGAGTGGCTGTAACTAGAACTTTATGTATAAAATGACTTCAGCAGCCTCAGTGTTACGTAATGCTAAATTTAGAAAAAGTTAAGCAATTTACTCTTGCTTTCGAAAGACTGAATTAAACTTACTTTAATCAAATGAGCAACTGATTCTACTTTTAATATAACAATAAAACACTAAGCCAGCAGAAGTCACTAAGCTAGACAGAGAATAACTGAAATTGCACACTGAATTCGTGCAGTATCTATGTTTATTAATTTTGCCAGTGACATTTCACTGTACTTTAAGTGAATGAAGTTGATACTCAAAACTGGCAGTTAAGCCTCTGACATGCAAAACAAGAATGAACAGTTACTGCGGCAGAAAATTTAGACAAACTGGTCAGTCTGACAGTAAGTAGTTGGTCAATTTTATATTTTTACGACACTCGGCAATTGCTTGGAAAGAAAAGGAGACCCTGACTGCAAATAATGTCTCAGGACAATGACAACACGGGTGCCATACAGGCTCCCAGTATTGCTCGTTGTTACTCAGGTTTCTCATACTTTGTGAAAGAAATGTCACTGGGTAATGTCTCTACAATATTAGCTACATTTGATACGGAACTGTCTTACGAGGTAGTAGAGATGCGGACAACGAAGAATGTAACTGACGATGCTTACCTGGTACTGTTGCTGTTTGGGAATCCCGAGTCTTCCCGAGAGCATCCGATAATTATGGGACAGTGAAATAGAACCGCAGCTTCCTCCGCCTGTGGACCCGTACCGCGCTCTCAATAGTCGCGGGCGAACGAATTAGGTGCGCCTACATTGGCGCGATCGTAGCTAATCACCGCGACCAACAAACAATGTCGCATTCTTTTATTATGACTCAAGCTGCTCTGCGTCCCCCCCCCCCCCGCCCCCCTCCCCACGATCGTAGCGTGACAGGCACTCTCCACTCACAAAGATGAACAACGACACAGCTATCGACACTGAAATTAATTTCCTTGGCTATTACCCACAAATTTGCAATTTTTACATTATAATTACAATCAGTTACATGCAGCCAAAAATAACTACAGTGTAACACCCATTACTATTCTGTAATAAAGGTTAGAGATTCAGGATTGGAAGTACAGTACAAGTTATCAATGGATATTAAATTGTGAAAAACTGTCGAGGGTGCAAAAGCATTTTCGAATTTACAAACCTACTATCATGGCTTTCTTTTCTATGTGTTTAACTGCTTACTGTGGTTCCTGGTGTAACGTGACACTAACCACACGCTAAATAAATAAATCCTAATAGTAACTGTTTATTTGAGAATGAGTACGTCGGTTAATTGTTTGTAGGGTAGTCGATTTCGTTCATTAAAAGTCCTACGAAAGTGTGGCTAAGGTAATATAAAGCTTGACGTTGTGGTTCCACAAGGGCCAACCAGGCCCGACCAACTAACGTGTCACCCTGTACCAAGAGCATCACCGAATTCCGTATGGAGGGGTATGTGATGAGCACAAAGGTCTCCCAGTTACCGCTAAGTTGCTTGCCCTTCGAACTGCTACTACGGTCGAGTAGCTGTTCACTTGGCCTCACGAGGCTGAATACACTCCGTGTGAGTCTTTCTGCTAAGGAAAACCTGATAATACTGGGAATCGAACCTGGATCCTCCACATGGCAGTCAACCACGCTGACCACTCACCTAACAAATGTTCTAGGAAAACAGACGACCTACTTAACAACATCACGAATTTGATGAACCTCTTTGTGAAATAGCTGCATCTCTGATTTATACAGTGAGACGGGCGGGTTTTATTGTGAATTTATTTACATAGACCACTGATATCAAATTCCTATACAATATTATCCACATATTTAACCTTTCCATCAGTAGCTGTTGTCAGGATTAAATTCGTTTTTACTTCCAAACAACGCACATTCTTGAACAGTGGCAATGACAGTTACCTGTATTTGTAACAGCTATTCTTAATACTTATCTCAGATGCACTTACTGAGCCGTGTCGGTTACCACCGATATTATACGTGCTTACGCACTCTCACTGTTAGTTAGCACCTGCTGTGACGAAGCAGTTCTCGGCGCCTCAGTCCGGAACCGCCCTGCTGCTGCCGTCGCAGGTTCGAATTCTGCCTCAGACATGGATGTGTGTGATGTCCTTAGGTTAGATAGGTTTGACTAGTTCTAAATTCTAGATGACTGTTGATCTCAGATGTTAAGTTCCATAGTGCTTAGTGCTACTTGAACCACTGTTGAGGAGACGTACAGAGCTCGCGTGGGGAGTCTTGGTCTCAAAGTCAAGAGGCAATTTTCCGTCCGGCAGCTGGAGCGCCGTCCACACTCCAGAAGTGGAATCTGTGGGGTGCCTCCAAAACAGAGCGTGGCCGAGTGCACGACGCCGGAGTCGGGGCTGCGTGAGCAAGCCTACAGGAGGCGAAGGTGTGGCCGTATATCGGCGAGGGGGAATACTGGTGTACCGTTGACCATTTGGGGGAACCCCTTTTCAACCAAGAGAGCAAAACCTGCTGAGCACGTTTGAGAACATGGTCTGTTGCTGTAAGCTTGAGCCATGAAGCTGACCTTAACACACATTCCGATCTGTTCAGTTCTATTTGACGGACTATGTTCCCTATTTAGTTGCAGTCGCTTTTTACTTGGTGTTCGTCCGAAAGAACAGACACCACGTATACGTTTAGCTAAGGCGAGAAGGCCAGTGATATCTTCAGTGCAGATGCTCACCAGATTCTAACTCTTACAGGAATCGGCAAACTACCACGAATAATGAGGACAACGGGCAGAAGCTTCTGCGTTAGTAATGTGTGGGGCTACGCTGAGATTTTGACTATGAGGGGAGGCGTGGTAGCGCAGTCCGTGCTGTTACAATGGAAACCGTGTCCGGATGTCTTAGTGGTCAGAACACCTGCCTAATAAGCAGGATTCCCGGGTTAGAATTGTCATACAGGACAAATTTTGAACTTTTCCCATTGATTTTCATCAGTGCTCGCTTACATCCAGTATCATTAATCCCTTTGGATCCTAATTCATTAAAGCTTCTTGATCAAAACCGTGTCCATTGTTTCGGATGTGTGACCATGGGCAATGTAATGTATAATTTGAGGAAGCTGAAAGAACCACACCCTTTTCTGAACTGTTCAATCTTTGTTTCTTAAATCCGTTTTATTTATTCGTCTCAGAAGTGCCAGTATAGACTATTTGGCCAGATCTTGTAGGATGTCACATCTAGAAATGTAAACTGTTGCTGGTTTTGAGGCCTGTCCCACATTCGCATCATTGTAATGGGGAAATTAATTGGTCATCCATTGGCATTTAGGCAAACTATTTTACTTTGATACTTGTCCTAAGCGCTGGTTTAAAGAAAATTTTTTTGCAAATGTCCACATGACAGTCCAAGCACTCTGCTCTATGCCTATTATAGTTGTCAGTTGAAATGGGACACCCCTTCTAACAGTACCTCTTTTTGTAGAAGTAACCGATACCATGCGTACTGTCGATTCATGTATAGGTGAACATTCTCGGCTGTTTCACTGAAGGAATTTCATCTGATTTTGTATACGATGTATTACACGAGGGTTATTCGGAGAAGTACGGAACGATCGGTCGTTAAATGAAACCACAGTGAAGATCCGACGAAGGTTTGTGCAGGTGAGTTGGACAGTGTGTAGTATACCCGTCGATCGTGTTACGCCGTTCTTTTTAGTTCTGAGCACACAGGGGGCACATAATGATACCTAGAACAATAGTGTCTCCTGCCAAGTACGAGTGCGTGGTGAGAAATTTCGCTTGAAGCTACGCAGCCAACAGTACAAAACTGTCGCGTATTTTCTTCAAGACAATTCTCAGCCACATACAGCAGGGGCAATGAGGATGCTCCCTGCATCGTTTTCACTTTGAAATGTTTGATTAGCCCAAATACAGCCCGTAATTACCTCCCTTCGAGTTTCGTCTCTACTCACATGAACCCCTGGCTATAAAGGCAACAATTTGTCACTGACAACGAGCTGTAGGCCAGCGTAGGAACTTGGCGGAGAGCACTGGCGGCTGCCTTCTATAATGAGGGTATTCGAAAGTTGGTACAACGCTACGACAAACATTAAGTCGGATTGGCGACTATGTAGGTAAGTAGCTGGAAGTTTTAGTTAACTGTTGCAAATAAAACAGTTTTGATTTTCACTGTGGTTTCCATTTCGCGACCTATCGTTCCTTACTTTCGGAATAGCCCTCGTATTTCAGCCTAATATGTATAAAAAAATTGGTTACAATCGATATGTACTAACGGTTATAAATTATTCTTGTTGTAGATATATTTAATATTAGAAATTATGGCATACTTAAAATTCGTATTATTCACTGCACGATCTAAAGCTAATTATTTAGCTTATTAGGATTCATTTATAAAAGAATGACGTGGCTTAGTAAAGATTGTTTTGTCAAGAAAGTAGGTAAACTCCGTTTCAGTGTAAGCTCTTCGGAATATGGTGAGTACCGCTGGACGTTAGAAGTAGTGGGCATGCCTCTGATGGAAACGCAAGTATCTTGCTTATCTTGTCAACAACAACGTTATTGATGGTTATACAAAAACGAAAACTGAAGTGTCATATAGAAGATTGGGATAAAATAAAAGAAAATCCTAGCAGCAGATAATCAGTTATTTAATCGTCTGGAACCCAATAAATCAAATTTTCAACCGCAGTACTTGGAACGAACATCAAGAAGAGAAAATATAAGTAAGTAAAAGGTTTTCCTTTTGTATATCTTACGCCCCTCGAAAGTTTTGAAATGTAGTAGTGATGTTTGGGAGGGTAAGATGAGCACCTTTTGATAGTTTTTCTTATAACCGAATACGTCTCGTTACTGTATATAAATTTCACTAAAGGACCACTTACATAATATCTGCTATAACCCTTTGAAGTTTAAGACTTATGCCCAGCTGTGATTCTGATTTACTTATAGTCTTTGTACATCATTTTTTAATGCTGGCTGAACGATTCTCTAAGGTTCTGTTTACCTACAACCGTAAACATCCATTGAAAATGTCTCCATCCTTGTGGTCTCATATTTCAAACAACGAGACGAAGTGTTATGCCTTGCCCGGGCCCGTCAAAACCAGCATTGAACTTTTGATGACTCTGAAAACGTTGTCTGTCACTGCGAGTCTCGTTTAAAATTTTATGAAGTGGAGGGGCAAGTACGGGTATGGAGACAACCTCAAATCCATGGACCCTGCGAGCAGTAGGGGAATATTCAAGATGATGGAGGCTCTGTAATGGTGTGGGACGTGTGCAGCTGGAGTGACATGGAATCCCAGATACGATTCTGACAGGTGACTTACGTAAGCATCCTGTCTGATCAACTGCGTCTATTCATGTCCATTGTGTATTCCGACGGACTTAGGCAATTCCAGCAAGACAATGCGACACCACACACTTCCAGAAGTGCTACGGAGTGGCTCCAGGAACAATCTTCCGAGTTTAAACACTTCCACTGGTCACCGAACCCTTCAGACGATCATTATTGAGCGTATCTGGGATGCCCTGTCACTTTCTATTCAGAAGAGATCACCCTCTCGTAAGGCTACGGATTTATGGACAACTCTGCGAAGTTCTTGGTGTCAGTTCCCTCGAGCGCTATTTCAGACATTATTCGACTCAATGCCACTTCGTGTGGCAGCATTTCTGCGTGCTCGCGGTGGACCTACTCGATATTGGTCAGGTGTCCCGGTTTCTTTGGCTCTTCAGTGTACAACGAGCAACCAATTGCGTTTACGCTCTTGGCAGACTGAGGTTCATCTTCACCTAACATAACACTGGCGAAAAGGGGCTGCCACGCATATCCATTATTTTTCTGCTATTTTAGATCAGAAATTCCATAACACACTAAACAAAATTTGGAATTTGCTGCATATTACATCAAAGAATTGGCAAAATACCGGTTGCATGCTTTACAACATATTGTGCACAAAGTTAACGTATCATTCGGAAATAAGACATCGGTGGTTAATGACGAAAGTCAATCAGTGTAGTAAGTCAAACTTTACACCACTTTAGCAATGTGCACTGTGACGCTTTCGATACGAGTTACGAGAGTTTTCATTTTATATTGTGTTTCAAACACCACTCCAGTTATTTAGAGAGCTGTAAATTACTAAAACTATCGTAATATTATATGAAATTACGATTCACTTTATTTTCCCATCAACTGAACTAGACTCATCACGTGGCTGTAGTTTCAAGACTATTCCTGATGGTAGTTCTCGCACAAAAAAATATGACGAGAATAATGTGTTAAAATCATTTTCATTGGCTTGTGAAAACAAAGTTCGTAAGTAAAGTATAGCAATTATATTAATGCCAGCAAAGTTAAATTAATTTACGAAAATTTTGAAAGAAAGTAACGCAGAATGAGAGATAATGTACCTTCAAATAGTAATGAACTCATCACGTGAGTGACGCGGTATACTGGGTAAGTTTAGGTTTGGGAAACGTAGGGAGACAAATGAGCTGAAATAGTCACTTGCCGACGATGGAAACGGTTGAACAACTCCAAGTGTAAGACGTTCAGAGAATTATATAATGTCTCGTTTGACTACACCTGAAATGAGCTACAAAATGTGCGATTTCCATGCTGCTCCTATAGTTTTTAGGTCGAATCTATGTCAACAAAACCTATAAGGGAAGACCTGTGAAATCTGTTTCTACAGCCGTACTAGCTTACTTTTTTGCGCACATTCACGGAACAAGCAGAACTGTGTCACGGCTTGCCACACGAGTGCTTTCATACGTAGCGTGAAGAAGCCCAGAGACTTGCCGTCAGTAGTGCGTAGGTGGAAGATACTGAGCACTAGATGTCAGTATCATTAAGGTAATTGTTGAATGAGAATGCCGGCCTTGTGGTGCGATAGTTGTCCCCTGGAGTTGTTAAGTTAATGATCGATCATTATAAAGAGATTCGCCTCTAAAAACGTAGATACAGATAGGCCAATCAGTTAAAATTCGAAGATATTTTTTTTACATTACAATCGCATCAAAAAAGTTTTTCATCACCTCGGTTCCGAGAGTTCCGGAACCTGTACAGAAAGGAGTAGAGATCACACAAACATTTCCGTTCTTTGCATTGCTCATGAAAACCACACATTCATGTAGCACAACCATACAGGGAGGACTTCTGAGGTGGTGGTCCTGACTGCTGTACACACCGGTACCTCTACGACCCAGTAGCACCCTCTTGCAAGGATACATGCCAGCAATCGTCGTGGCATACTATCCTCAAGTTCGTCAAGGCTCTGTTCGTCCAGATTGTCCCGCTCCTTATTGGCGATTAGACGTAGACCCGTCAGAGTGGTTGGTGTGTCACGTCGTCCATAAACAGCCCTTCTCAATCTATCCCAGACATCTTCGATAGGGCTCATGTCTAGAGAACATGTTGGCCACTAGTCGAGTTATGTCGTTGTCCTGAAGAAAGTCATTCACAAGATGAGCACGATTGGGTCGTGAATTGTCCTCTATGAATAGGCATGCTACGCCAATATGCTGTCGATGTGGTAGCACCATAGGTCTAAGGATGGCATCAACTCATCGTATAGCTGTTATTGCGTCTTCCATGACCACCAGTGGCGTACGTCGGCGGCCCCACATAATGCCACCCCAAAACGACAGCAAGGTGGAGCACCTTGCTACATTTCGAAGACACTGTGTCGAAGACGTTCAGCTTGACCGGGTTGTCTCCAAACACGTCTACGTTTGTCGGCTTTATGGTATATGCGACACTCATCGGTGAAGAGAACGTCCATTCTCCTGAGCTGTCCACTCGGTATGTTGCTGGACCCATCTGTACAGCGCTGCGTGGTGTCGTGGTTGCAAAGATGGACCTCGCCATGGATGTCTGGAATTAAGTTGAGCACCATGCAGACTACTGCACACAGTTTGAGCCGTAACACGTCCCTTTGCTGCACAAAAAGGATTATTCAACATAGTGGCTTTGCTGTCAGGGCTCCCCCAAGCCATAATTCGTAGGTAGCGATAATCCACTGCAGTATTAGCCCTTCGGCGACCTGAGCGAGGAAAGTCATCGACAGTTCCTGTCTATCTGCATCTCATACACGTCCGAACAACATCGCTTTGTTTCACTCCGAGACGCCTGGACACTTCACTTGTCGGGAGCCCTCCCTGGCACAAAGTAACAACGCGGAAGCGATCGAACCGCGGTATTGATGGTCTAGAAATGGTTGAACTACAGACAACACGAGCCGTGTACCTCTTTCGTGATGGAATGAAAGAAACTGATCGGCTGTCTCGCCCCCTGCGTCTAATAGTCGCGGCTGATGCATGGTTGGTTACATCTTTGGGCGGGTTTAGTGACATCTCTGAACAGTTAAAGGGACTGTGTGATAATATCCACGGTCTACATCTTCAGGAGTTCTGGGAACCGGGTTGACGAATTTTTTTTATATGTGTAGAAGAGACAACAGGACAATGCACCACCTCACACATGGAAAACATCACGAATAAATGGAATGGTACAGAGCAAATGCACTTTTTAAAGTAGGAAGAATTTGCTGAAAAGCGTCATGCAAAACAAAAAGGTACCTCACTGGCTTTCACGAACCGTTTATAATAGATCAAATCAAGTTTTACGAATGATTAGCGACTGGGAATAAGATGGTTTCTCTACATCTTGAGTTCCTTCTTGAAACGCCCTCCTAAGCTCGTATGACAGGACAAGTATGCCAGAACGAGCTGTTGTCAGTTACACTCCACACGACACTTTATTTAGTTGCCCCTAACATTGCAGCGCAACTTCTAAACTTTACTATCGACAGAAAAATGTCTTTAATTCTAAAACGGCTGAAGGCTCATGAATTAAATACAACTGCTATAAATATTTTTTTGGTGAGACAGGAGGCTCTAAGCTTTAATCTTAAGTAGTACTTAATGCCAAGCGATGTAAAGCTTCATTAGTCATATAGATCAAGTTTTTTAAAAGCGGCTGAAAGCCGATAAATTTAAAACATTACTACAATAACCTTTTAATAGGCAGGAGGACCAAGCTTTATGACCAATAACAAGCCTTACTCCAAAATGGCTGTAGGCCAGTGTTTTTAAAACTGCAACCAATTTTCGAAGGCAGAGGGCCCAAGGCTTTTAACGTTAAATAGCATTTAAGCTTAAGTGATATAAGACTTAAGTCAAAAACCAAAATTTTAAAGCGGCTGAAGGCCCATCATGTTAAGAACAATACAACTACAATAAATGTTCAACAGGCACAAGGCCCACAGCTTTATCTTGAAAGAATGTAATACTTGAGTAGTTAAAACCTTAGAACTTAATACGGCCGAGGGCCCATGCTTTTAAAAGCATAGTGAAACCACAATAAATTTTCGATAGGCAAAAATCCCAAAGCTTTATTTTCCAAAAAGGTATTATTTGATAAGTAAGATCCTTGAAACTTAAAGCGGCTGAAGATCGGTGTTTAAAATAAGATAAATTTTCAAGAGGCAGAAGGCAAAAACTATCTTCAGTCAATGTAAGACATACCCAATTTAGGAAAACTTGCTTTAAAAAGTGCTGAAGGCCTTTTATTTTTAGAACACAGTTACAAGCATATAAATTCCGACATCTGCCATGAGCCATTAAATGCAAATAAGAAAGGCTGTATAGGCAACGGCGCTCAGAAGTTCCCACGGGGCTCGGTCTGCCCTTGAAATCCTAACGTTCGCTTAGGCGAGACAAGAAACCGGCCGAAATATACTCGACCCGCCAGCAACACAACCAAGAGATAGTCAGGGACCCAACGACAAGACGACTTGCTAACCACCAACTAGCATACGAGAATCCCAAAACCAAATCGTTACAGACATAGCCACCCACAACCAAAAATACACTAAGCTGTCAAAACTACATACCATGTTGGGCAGCGACCACAGGTGAGGAAAGGACGCTGCCTGAATTTACGTCAATAACCAGGGCAGGAAACCGGAAACTAACAACTACAAGGCAGAAAATTCCGCTGATGCACTTGAATTTCAAACCGGCCAGCAGGCCTGGCCAACTGCGCCGCGCTGAGTCTTGTTTGCTGATCCGCTCCAACCGACCGACTCGCTGCACACCGCCAAGCCGGAACTATCAACACCACACCAAAGATTGTATACGGTGCAAATATCGATACTTACCGCTGCTGCCACACTTAGAAAGAGGAAGAACCACGGCATAACCGCAATAACCGCGGGAAACCAAACGCAGAGTAACAGCCAAGTTTTAAAGCAACGCATAAGCCGGGTGGGCACGATTCACTTCTCTGCTGACATACATGGCATAGGCAAAAAGAGGAATATATGAAACTAACAATCACAAAAGAGTGCTAGAATATCAGCAACTATGAAAACTCAACAGATCTCACTCACTGTGTGGGATCCATAGGTGGAAAAGACATAAGAATCGTTAAATCACGAAGACCAGGCAGCAACGTAATAGCTACAAAAAGCTATATTTCATTGTACTAATGACCATGACACGCAGCAGTATTTTTTCACATTCATAGACTTAAGGGCATTTGGTTGTCTAGGAGACTAATGTATTCAGAGCAACTGATTTAGGTAAAAGGTTTACAATCAAACTTTAAATTTTCAAGATGTAGCACCACTTCCAAATGATCCTTGTTGACTACAAAAGCCCTTACGTGTTTGTGACTGACGACGCTTTTGCAGTGAGTGACATCATAATGAAACCACACTCCTCAAAATACTTACATAATGAACAAAACTCTTAGCTACAGGCTTGCACAAGCACGGCATTATGAAGATTACATTTGACTTTTTATCTAATAAATGGAGATTCGTCCAGTCGATGTAGAGACCACATGACGGCTACAATTTTTATGATACACTTGCATGTCTAATGCAAAAGAACTGATGCACGCTGGACAAAAGTAACTAATAGCGGCAAAAGTATCAGAGTCAATTTTGCCGATTACCTCTGTTCCACTCAAGGATCTGCACTATAGTAAAATCGTTACGACAGCATCCTCGAATAAAAACTGGTTTTCTTAGTCTGAAAATGGGATTGTTTACATTTTACCCATTAATGAATTTCAGTGCATAGTGTTTAGAAATGTTAATGTCACCCTAGATTTAATTCCGCTTGTTATCCATTCCATCTCACCTTTCTCCCTAAACTACTCACCGCGATCCTCTCCTTTTACCTCTATTTTCTTAGTTTTGTACTCTTCGTCCCATGTGTTTGTTGTACCGCCATGAAATGTTTCTCCATCTACATAACCATTACTTCACTGCTCGCTCGCTCAAGGTTTATTTTCGGGAGGTGGGGGGTCCAAATCGAAAAGCTAATCTATGTAGTTTGACTTTTTATTTTATAATATAAATAAATATTTGATTAAAGAGCTTGAAGAGATTAGAGAGATCGATAAGAAACGATTTGCTGTTTTCATTCCCTTTAAACGATCAGTAAACTTGTTAATAGCCCAAATTTCCATATAAGTAATATATATATATATGAAATCTTATGGAAATTAAGTGCTAAGGTCATCAGTTCCTAAACTTACACACTACTTAACCTAAATTATCCAAAGGACAAACACACAACACACACACTCATGCCCGAGGGAGGAGTCGAATCTCCGCCGGGACCAGCCGCACAGTCCACGACTGCAGAGTCCCAGACCGCTCGGCTGATCCCGCGCGGCGCAGAAGTACTAGATATACATTTATTCACTTTAGAACAGTGTTACTGAAACAAAAATCAGTCTTCCACAGTACGCAGTAGTAAACAAACAGCACGAAAAAGTAAGAGACACTAACAAAAGGTTACAAAATAAAGTCATGTTGTCTAGGAGAATGAATGAAAATGTTTATTCTAAAGTCTGGTTCACGTTAATATGTCAGCTAATGGACAGGTGTGTCAATCCATTCCACTCTTCGTTCATTGGCGAGCGCAAGTAGGGTTTCGGTCGACGCAAGCAGCTAAGACTTCGCTCACAACTGCATGTTTCTACAGGAAGAACACAAATATACGAAACAGTGTTCGAATATTTCGGAAGACCCGAAATAAAAAATTAAATGATTCGCACTACTAGCAATAATTTCAGTAGACTGCTGACTGCTTGGCTCGCATACTCGATCGGCCGATTACCTTTCCGCGGTCCTGCTCCACTGCCGTGTATCTGCTAGCGTGCTTGAGTCCCTGTAACTTCCTTCACCAAATCTTTACTTAATTTTATAGCTAATATTTACACATACGATCACTACACCTATTACACTCCTCCACTGTTCGTAAAAATTCGTCCTCGAATTTACACTATGTCCACTGTTTGGGAAATTCATCCTCCACAACACATCTATTCACTCACAACACTTTATTCTTGGTTATTATTTTCACAATACATTTTCACAATACTGTCACTACTGTACCGATGACATTCCTCCCTCTCCATTAAATTCGTCCCAAATTTTTACCCTTAGCTAGCACAAAAACAGAGGAAATTACAAATAGAAGTACATAATGTGAACCTTACTATAATACTATAATATAATAATGTCATGTAATAAATTTTTGTTCTAACGGAAGGTAAGTAAAAGGGTACGAAAAATTACAATTGTGGGCATTGTGTAGGTTTCAGCCATTCTGCCGGTATTTGATGTAGGACTACATTAGGGTTTGTTTTAATTTTACATTTGACGTACAGGAAAATAATACAAAGTATAACTATAACCAAGAAGCTTCTAGAAATACCTGTGCTCACAGTGATAAGTCGTACTTTATGTTGCTGCTGTAACTCTAACACATGCTGCATTATAGTATTGGTGTTAATTTTTCCTTGTTGTGCATTAATGAAAACGTCTAGGGAATTATTTAGATATGACAGGTTTTGAGGAGGCAATAGTTGCATTGTTGTTTCTGGCCAATAGATTAGTGAGAAGTTTGAGGAAACAATAGTTGAACCGGTTACAGTTGCTGGTAAACGAAATTTTGAGCTGGAGAAGAAACAAAAGGTACCATTTACTAACAATCCGCTATCTCGAAGTTCAATGTGCTGACTTACAGTAACTACTCCGTTATTGCAACATTGCGTAACCACGCTGGTTGGATGGTGTACTGCATAATGCCAATGATTTCCTATTTGTTCGAAAAAGAACGGTGTATCACTTAGTACATGACGGGCGCAATTTGAGGTGTTATTTCGTTGGAAGAATAACTGAGATTCACAATTCTCGGCGTCACTTCTGTGGCACGTGATGGGCATATGAGGAATTCCTCATGTATGCACTTATTCAATTCTGCAGTAGTCAGTACTGCGGTTGAGTTCGATGCTTTCGAAACTAAAAATACCTGGTTTGTGCGGAATTGTAGAAATTTATTGATTTTACTCCACTTAACTGGAAATGGGTCTATTGTGTAACAATCAAATATACAAATTTTGCCAGTTACTGGGAAGGAAATATGGATTCTTAATTTTACATCGTCTGTATCGACAAAGATTTTTGCTAAGTGGTAATATTGCGGAAAATATTCCTTGCGTGGAGGAAAAATTAATTGGAGTGAATCTGGTAGTTGTTTACGGATCTGGATCAAGGTTACTATGAATTTTCTTGGTAATATTAAAGTTGGTGATAAATGTCCTTGTATTGCATGTTGTACAGCTTCTTTGAAATCTCCTATTGCTAACCGTGCATCTATTAACTTATCTGTGAGTAACCGAAGTAACTTTGCTACTAAAATTTTCCGGTCCGCCCAATCTAGCCTGGTTTCGACGATCCGTAAATCCGTATTTAGTACCGCTAACGTAGTTTGGATGTATTTATTTAATTCTTGCCTGACATTTCGAATGATCTTTGTGTTATTAAGTACTGATCGATCTAAATCGTTCAGCCTTGTGGTATTCCACGCCATGCTAGCTCTGTTGTGCCTTACTGTTTCCGTAATATCTTGCAAAGTATTATTTAATTGAATGATGTCATCATCGTCGGCTGTACCAAAAAGAGTTTTTAACACTTTCCCTCCAGCGTTTATCCATCCTCGCTTGACCCGTCTAACTGCATGAGGTACTAATTCTTCCGGTTGATGTAATTGATCTCGTAGTTGGTTGTAAAAGTTCTGTACAGTTTCATACTCAATTTCTGTCTCGTTAAATATCTCTGCTTTTCGTGCCATTGTGATTAAGGTACTGAACTCTACGTCTAGCTTCCTTAATTCATTGCATATTTGCCATAGATTATATTCTAACACTATCGTCCACTGGTGATTGGTTAATATTACCGGATCTTGGTGAACAAAAATGACGCCACTCGTCAACTGATGAACCTGCAAGCCATCGGTCACGCATGTTAAGAGTAATAGTAGTACTGCTGCATGGTAGTATTCCATTGTAGTGGAAGGCGATACCTGTAAAAATATGATTACTAAGTAAATTACTATAAGTAAGTGATTAATTTATGTGGACACCATGAGAAGAAAGAAGAAAGAGAAAAAAGAAATAATAATAAATCAATGGTTCTCAAGGTTGTAAAACCTTCGAATCCGTGAGTAACCTTCAGGCTTACCTACTTCCAGTCTAATACATATTAAATATTGCTGTACCAATAATCCATAACAATTAATTAGTGTTTAGTATTGTATTTACACTCTTCCTTTCTTGCTATAAGACCCTTATCGCTACAGAACCTATGTACAGTTTCATCAACAGTAGGATGGCTTGTGCAGTGGATGCTGATTTCAGTGTGCGCGGTCGAAGACGATATGGTGATGTATGTATTTTTTGTGCAGATGTGTCTGTTGTTTGTCGTTGTCTTGATGCTGCACGTTTATGTTGTATTGGTGGAGGTGTCATATCTCCTTTGTAGGGTTTTACTCTGCTGGCGTGTACTACAGTTGTTTTAGTTGGTAATTGCAATTTAACATTCACTGGTGATGTTATTTCTACTACTTGGTACGGACCCTGGTAATTTGTAACGAACTTCTTAGTTTTTCCTTTCGGAACGTAAGATGTTGATAGCAGAACCCATTGTCCAATTTTAAAATTCGGATACTTGGCATGTACGTTGGTTGCCTTTTCCTGTCGTTCCAAAGCTTTTGTGTTCGATTTTTGCACCTTTCTCCATACATCTTCAATTATTCTAGCAAACTTCCTAACTGCTTCTCCATTCTTTCCTTCTTTGGGCTTAATGACGTCGAAAGGTGATGGCATCTTTCTGCCAAAGACTACTTCATAAGGAGACATGCCCGTTCCTTCATAAATTTTGATGTTGTACGCGGAAGTGTAGTAGGGTAAATAGACGTCCCACTTTGTGTGTTCCTTATTTATATAGTGACTAAGCATTTTCCCTATAGTGTGGTGTACTCTCTCCGTTCGTCCGTTAGCCTGTGAGTGTAAAGGAGTGGTTCGTAACTTCCGTACTCTTAAGAGGTGACAAAGTTGCTGCATGATATCAGACATGAAGTTTTGCCCCTGGTCAGTAATGATAGCTTCCGGCACACCGAACTTCAATATCCAATAATTTATAGAGCCTGTGCAATAGTGTTCGCCTGCTGATCAGGTAGAGCGACCATCCTGAGATATCTTGAAAAATGGTCCAAAATAGTTCATACGTATTTATTTCCTGCTGCTGTTTTGTTAAAAGGGCCATAGACGTCTGTGCCAACGATTTGGAAGGGTTGTGAAACTTCAGGGAGTCTTTGTAGAGGTATACGTTGACGGAAAACATCCGCTCGTTGTGCACAAGGTATGCAATTACGTACGTAGTGCGCGACGTCCAACTTTCTCGTCTGCCACCAAACACGTTCGGCTACTCGTCGTTCTGTTGTTCCCTGACCTCCATGTCCTGACAGAATGTGTTCATGCGCCTCCCGCATGACTTCCTGTCTAAGGTGTTCGGGCACTACTATTCTCGGTCCGAGTCTCGTCATTCGACAAAGGACTCCATCCTCTAAGCAAAATTGTCTTTCTTTAGCATATTTTTTACATTCAGCGTCTGATGACTGAGCTCTTAACCATTCTTCTGCATTCCGACCTATGGCTTCTGTTAGTGCAATCTTACGACTAAGACAGTCAGCATTTAAATGATTTATGAATGACTTCGAAGTCCATTTCTGTTAAGCACAGGGACCAGCGCGTTAACCGACTCAAAGAGTCTTTTAATCCAAGTAGCCATTGAAGGGCTGCGTGATCTGTTATTACTTAGAATTTATTACCATATAAGTAACACCTGAAATATTTAATACCGTAAATGACACTTAGTAATTCCTTTTCTGTGGTTGAGTAATTCTTTTCTGCTGTATTCAACTGTCTTGACGCATACGCTACTGGATGTTCTGCACCATTAATGTTTTGACCCAGCACCACACCAATCGCGTGACCAGATGTATCACACGATAGAATGAACTCTTTACTGGAGTCCGGATAGATCAATACTGTGTATTAATTTGTTCTTTAAAGTTTGAAAAGATTCCTCGCATTCCATAGTCCATTGAAATTTACTACCTTTCTTTAGTAACTGTGTGAGTGGTCGTGCTATTTCTGCATAATCCTTTACATATCTACGATAATAATTCGAGAGTACCAGGAATTGTTGTACTTCTCTAACTGATTGGGGATTTGGGAAATCTCTGACTGCTGATATTAATCGAGGCTCTGTTTTTACTCCTTCTTCACTGATAACGAGGCCTAAATATGTAACTTCTTTCAGAGCGAATTGACATTTTTCTAAATTTACCGTGAGCTTGGCGTCCCTCAGACGTTGGAAAATTTCTCGTTGATATCCTTCGAGAAAATAATTACGTCATCTAAATACAAGAGACAGTGTCGAGGTTTTAATCAACGGACCACACCATCTAACAACCTTTGAAATGTTGCAGGGGCGTTTTTGAGGCCAAAAAGCATTTTTTAAATTGCCAATGTCCACTAGGGGTAGAGAACGCGGTTTTGTGTCTGTCCTCTGGGGCTACTTCTATTTGATGGTAACCATTACGTAGATCGATGGTGGAAAAATACCTACTGTTACCGAGATGGTCAATAGTGTCAGTAATGTTTGGTAATGGGTAAACGTCTGAAATGGTTTTGCTATTTAGGTGCCTGTAATCGCAGCAGAATCTGTATCGCTTCGTGCCGTCAGCCGATGTTTTCGGAACAATGACAACGTTCGTTTATACGGGGAGTCCGAATATTCTATGAAACCGTCTTTTAGCTGTTGATCTATGAACTCATAGAGTAATGGCTGTAATTTATGTGGAACGCTGTACGTTTTTTTGTAAATTGGGGCACTATTTCCTGTAGGAATTCGGTGTTGGGTTATATTTGTAGCTGGTGATGGTCCTTGTGAATTAAAAAGATCTTGAAATTCATTTAACACTTTTTCTATTGCCTCTCGTTCGCTTCCTTTCAAATAAGAAATCTGTTGGCGCAATGCAGTGCTGTAGGCGGCTGGGTCAGTACTGGAATCTGACCAATCAAAATCAGCCGCTTCCAGTGTACGTATACTAGCTATTAGCATTCCCTTCCTTAATCCTTTATCTTCAGACCCAAAATTATCTACATGTAGCGGTACCTTCTGTACTCCGTCAATTTCTGTAACATGAACTACACTCCTGCGCACATATAATGTGCTGCGTCTAATTCGTCATTTTCTTCCAAAGGTTCCACTATGCATAATGCGTTTGCGGGTGCGTCAGTATGAATGTCTTCAAAAGTATTTTTGCCGTACCGACCGGTATTGTATCCCGCGAATATACCTTCAAGGAAATAGCGTGCAGTTTTGGTGATTCCTCATTCCGGAGTAAGGAATCTTGCAGCTGAATTTCCTTGGCAACGGTTTCACTTAGTCGAAACACGGTTCCACTAAGTTCCGCGGTTTGTTGCCCGAGGTTGATTATGGCGTGATGTTTGTGCAGAAAATCTAACGCTAGGATAGCATCGTACTCGTCCCTCACCCTCGATACTACCTCCATAACTTCTTGGAATATTACTCCATTTATGTGAAAGGACAGTGACGTACAGCCTGCTGAACGTATGTCGCTTCCGCCAATACTACTCAACTTATACCTTGGAGGGTCGTATTTCTTATTTACTGTACATTTCTTACTAACAAGTGACACAAAAGCTCCGGTGTCCACCAATAGCCTCTTTCTTTACCGTTAATAATGCCTGATAACCAGCATTCCGCCTTCGCATGCGCTTTGATAGCATGGAATTTTACTGGGAACGCCGGGCGGCGGTTCCAGGGTTCCCTGATTCGTTTAACTGTCCCCTATTCTCTGATCTCCTTACTCTTCTACATTCCCGAAATGTGTGACCTATTCTGTGGCAAACTGTGCACTGTGGCTGCCTGCAATTTTTTGCAATTTGTCCCTGTCTGTCGCATCGAAAACAGCGAACTCCTGTGGCGAATACATTTTTCCTTTTCTTTGTATTTTGTCACGACATCGATTTTCTCGAAAGCGGTAGCAATGCTAAGTGCTTCGTTTAGGTTTCTCGGAAATTGTGCACGGACACGGCGTGAAGATTCGGGTGGCAAACCACGTTAAAAAGTATCTAAAGCTCTATTTTCAGCTTCCATCAAAATGTACATATTCGCTTCGTCGCTCGCGGTCAACTGGTATGTGTGACTATTGACTTTCCGTATCCTACCCACAAAACTTTCCAGTTTTTCATTATGTCTCTGAGACATGGTGTTTAGTTGTTCTCTGTAAAAACGGCAACTGTTCTGTTTTTTTATATCTTTTTAACAAGCCTTGCTTCAATTCCGCAAATGTTAATGCATTCCGCAATTCCTCTTGGTATAAGACGTGTATCTTTGCTTCTCCAATTAATCGTAATTTTGTCATTTGTAGTAGCTGTTCATCCGTCCAAAACCCTAGTTTAGCTGCTGCTAATAAATCTGCAAAAAATGCTTTTATGTCCTCACCCGGCTTTCCAGAAAACGGGGTCACTAAGGTAGCTGCTGATGGATCTAACATGGTTGGGGTTGCTTTGGAAGATGAGCTACTCTGGGATAATCTGTTTGGCAAGTCATTGTTACCTTGTTTTAACTGAGCAACTTCATTAACTAAGCTTTGTATAGCTTCGGTTGCGGAAAATTCTTGTACCTGACTGTTTGCCATTGTACTATTTCCCTGTTTACACAAGTACAATACAAATCAATATTTAACATTACTACAGAAATCACTGCCAAGTATTTGATTTAATGCAAGAAATAATTAGTACTTGTCTATGTCATTACCAAGAGGGAAAAACAAAATACAATATCAATTACTACTTGAAAAGAATAATAGTGAGTCCAATGAGTTTCGCTAAAAACAAAAAGAATGAAAGAGAAAAGAAATATCGTTAGCCATTTTGCACTCACCAAAAACTGAATTAACGTCTGTTGATTGTAGATGGTTGCTATCTATCTTGTGCCTGTGGATGATACTGGTGTTGATGACTTCTTTCGTCGTGGTCCTCGAATCAATATAGCCACTACCGAGTTTAGTTACCGGATAGATCCAAGTTCTTTCTGCCAATATATTTATGTCCTACACCCGAAAGAGCCAAGGTATTCTGACACCAAAATTGTAGAGTCTCTTTTTATTTATTTCTTGTTATTCTTATTATTTGTCAGGCATGTAGAGCTGGGCTACATGGGTTCTTCCCTTGGGTCAGAGGATGAGGTACAATAAAACATCCCTTACTCCAAGAGTTATTTATTGACAAACATTTCCTTGAAAACAGTGCATTCACCGGATTTCAACCGGTTTACTTTACTCGCTTGGTTCAGTGCTTCCATAGCAACACGGCGTAGTGGCCTTGGTGCTGGCGGCGGCGGGAGATGCTAACGTAGACTGCAAGGAATGCCCCAGAAACAGCAGCTGACGACGGCCGCACGTGGCGAGCGCTGCTTACGCGGCAAGACTGTGTGCCGGCGAGTGTACGGGCTTGCAATTCCGGGCGGCTGGCCGGCCACTGCGATGACGAAAGTTGCCCCGTGCTAGGGGCGAACCCGTGTTCTCAGATTCGGCGGCTCTGGGCGGCGTCCATTGAACTGGAGTTCTTCCCAATTCACGGGTGACTTCAGTGGTTCGGCCGCATCCCTTCGTCCGAACCAGTCACCCGGGTTATTCACTATACGTCTCCCTCCGTTGCTATTGGTGAGACTTCGACTTTAATGACTTGACTCACAACGAAGACTCGACTTCTGTGACTTACTGGCGAAGGGACAACATCTTCTTCTTTCTTCGTAAGTCGTGGTAACTAGACGCTGCTATCAGGTTCGATGCTGTCCTATGACCTCCATAGCTGCCGCTTCTTCTTCATGCATACCGTCGGGAGTACATCTGCACGCCCAGCCAACGTCAGGAGGCTTACGGAACATGACAAGCGTACTCCATAAGTTGACCAGTACTTCCAGCAGACTTCGAGCAGACTCCCAGCAGACTTCAGAAGAAGCTGCAAACTTCGAGAGGGAGCTGCCTCTTTCCGGGGTATTAATTTCGTGTTCCTGCTAACGACGTGACGTTTGTAGCACAGTGACTGACCTCTGTGGTTAGATGCTAGAAGGTTCCCTCGTGTATCGTATACGTGACTTATGCTGCCTCCTGACCCGTCTGCCCTGCTTTCCAGCGGGGCGGGTAATGTCCTCCGGACGACGCCCCCAGTAGACTGCTGACTGCTTGGTTCGCATACTCGATCGGACGATTACCTCTCGGCGGTCCTGCTCCACTTCCGTGTATCTGCTAGCGTGCTTGAGTCCCTGTAACTTCCTTCACCAAGTCTTTACTTAATTTTATAACTAATATTTACACATACGATCACTACACCTATTACAATTGAGAACACACACACTCGTGAAACAGAGCAAACTGTAAATTTACTTCAAGCAGCTGATTGGATTTAAAGCTGTCTTGTAAGTTCATGGATGAAAAATCCCTGGTTAAAGGACTCAGAGCTGGTATGTTCATCTTTTTATGTGGCTGCTAGTGATTACTTTGATACGACTGGACAGGCGCTTCATCACTTTTGCGTTGACAGGTCTATTCCATTCAATGTGACCCTTCCGGCTAAAATCATTCCCTATTCTTTTCTGCATGAAAGGCATCTGCTCACCTCACACAACGGTTTGAATTTAGACACTAACCTTGAGTCTACTCTGTTCTTTTCCGAAATACCCCAGACGCAGCTATGCTGCACCAAAAATTTTTCCTTGTACCGGTAAATATGGCACTGAGAGTGGAAACAAAGGAAGCTCCTTAGCTCAAACCCATCTATGTGTGATTAATTTTCACGGGATTTTTTACAGAAAAACGAGAGTTGAAGCCTTCGTAAATCATTCTGTGCTGATCTTTTTTTTCTTGAAATATTTGCTAAGGTCTTTTGGGGCCAAACTCGTGAGGTCATCGTTTCCTAAGCTTACACACTACTTAACCTAACTTAAACTAACTTTCGGTAAGGACGACACACACATCCATACCCGAGGAAGGACTCGAATCTCGGACGGGGGAGCCGGGCCCATCATTTCACTTTCAGTCACGACTGCAGTAGTAAGCAAGACTGAATAATATTAAGTAATCATTATTAGACTAGAAAATTTCAATTATATCCAATATAAGTCCAAATATTTCGGGGAAGGAGGATGCAGGGGTGCCCTGGGTCTCCCGACCCCCACCGCCATCCCTACCTCTGCGTGCATGTCTGTTTCGCTGTCCATTCGCACCATTTCAACACTTTATAAGATAAACCTCCCCCCCCCCCCCCCCCCCCCCCATGAACCATGGACCTTGCCGTTGGTGGGGAGGCTTGCGTGCCTCAGTGATACAGATAGCCGTACCGCAGGTGCAACCACAACGGAGGGGTATCTGTTGAGAGGCCAGACAAATGTGTGGTTCCTGAAGAGGGGCAGCAGCCTTTTCAGTAGTTGCAAGGGCAACAGTCTGGATGATTGACTGATCTGGCCTTGTAACAATAACCAAAACGGCTTTGCTGTGCTGGTACTGCGAACGGCTGAAAGCAAGGGGAAACTACGGCCGTAATTTTTCCCGAGGGCATGCAGCTTTAGTGTATTATTAAATGATGATGGCGTCCTCTTGGGTAAAATATTCCGGAGGTAAAATAATTTCCTATTCGGATCTCCGGGCGGGGACTACTCAAGAGGATGTCGTTATCAGGAGAAAGAAAACTGGCGTTCTACGGATCGGAGCGTGGAATGTCAGATCCCTTAACCGGGCAGGTAGGTTAGAAAATTTAAAAAGGAAATGGATAGGTTAAAGTTATATATAGTGGGAATTAGTGAAGTTCGGTGGCAGGAGGAACAGGACTTCTGGTCAGGTGACTACAGGGTTATAAACACAAAATCAAATAGGGGTAATGCAGGAGTAGGTTTAATAATGAATAGGAAAATAGGAATGCGGGTAAGCTACTACAAACAGCATAGTGAACGCATTATTGTGGCCTAGATAGATACGAAGCCCACACCCACTACAGTAGTACAGGTTTATATGCCAACTAGCTCTGCAGATGACGAAGAAATTGAAGAAATGTATGATGAAATAAAAGAAATTATTCAGACAGTGATGGGGGCGAAAATTTAATAGTCATGGGTGACTGAAATTCGAATGTAGGAAAAGGGAGAGAAGGAAACATAGTAGGTGAATATGAATTGGGGCTAAGAAATGAAAGAGGATGCCTCCTGGTAGAATTTTGCACAGAGAACAACTTACTCATAGCTAACACTTGGTTTAAGAATCATGAAAGAAGGTTGTATACATGGAAAAACCCTGGAGATACTAAAAGGTATCAGATAGATTATATAATGCTAAGACAGAGATTTAGGAACCAGGTTTTAAATTGTAAGACATTTCCAGGGGCAGATGTGGACTCTGACCACAATCTATTGGTTATGACCTGTAGATTAAAACTGAAGAAACTGCAAAAGTGTAGGAAATTAAGGAGATGGGACCTGGATAAACTGAAAGAACCATAGGTTGTACAGAGTTTTAGGGAGGGCATAAGGGAACAATTGACAGGAATGGGGGAGAGAAATACAGGAGAAGAAGAATGGTTAGCTTTGAGGGATGAAGTAGTGAAGGCAGCAGAGGATCAAGTAGGTAAAAAGTCGAGGGCTAGTCCTTGGGTAACAGAAGAAATATTGAATTTAATTGATGAAGGGAGAAAATATAAAAATGCAGTAAATGAAGCAGGCAAAAAGGAATACAGACGTCTCAAAAATTAGATCGACAGGAAGTGCAAAAAGGCTAAGCAGGGATGGCTAGAGGACAAATGTAAGGATGTAGAGGCTTATCTCACTAGGGGTAAGATAGATACTGCCTACAGGAACATTAAAGAGACCTTTGGAGATAAGAGAACCACTTGTATGAATATCAAGAGCTCAGATGGAAACCCAGTTCTAAGTAAAGAAGGGAAAGCAGAAAGGTGGAAGGAGTATATAGAGGGTCTATACAAGGGCGATGGACTTGAGGACAATATTATGGAAATAGACAAGGATGCAGATGAAGATGAAATCGGAGATATGATATTGCGTGAAGAATTTGACAGAGCACTGAAAGACCTGAGTCGAAACAAGGCCCCCGTAGTAGACAACATTCCATCGGAATTACTGACGGCCTTGGGAGAGCCAGTCCTGACAAAACTCTACCGTCTGGTGAGCAAGATGTATGAAACAGGCGAAATACCCTCAAACTTCAAGAAGAATATAATAATTCCAATTACAAAGAAAGCAGGTGTTGACAGATGTGAAAATTACCGAACAATCACTTTATAAGCCACAGCTGCAAAATACTAACACGAATTCTTTACAGACGAATGGAAAAGCTAGTAGAAGGCGACCTCGGGGAGGATCAGTTTGGATTCCGTAGAAACACTGGAACACGTGAGGCAATACTGACCTTACTACTTAGCTTACAAGAAAGATTAAGGAAAGGCAAACCTACGTTTCTAGCATTTGTAGACTTAGAGAAAGCGTTTGAAAATGTTGACTGGAATACTCTCTTTTAAGTTCTAAAGGTGGCAGGGGTAAAATACAGGGAGCCAAAGGCTATTTACAATTTGTACAGAAACTACATGGCACTTATAAGAGTCGACGGACATGAAAGGGAATTAGTGGTCGGGAAGGGAGTAAGACAGGGTTGTAGCCTCTCCCCGATGTTATGCAATCTGTATATTGAGCAAGCAGTAAAGGAAACAAAAGAAAGATTCGGAGTTGGTATTAAAATCCTCGGAGAAGAAATAAAAACTCTGAGGTTTGCCGATGACATTTTAATTCTGTCAGAGACAGCAAAGGACTTGGAAGAGCAGTTGAATGGAATGGATAGTGTCTTGAAAGGAGGATATAAGATAAACATCAACAAAAGCAAAACAAGGATAATGGAATGTAGTAGAAATGCTGAGAGAATTAGATTAGGAAATGAGACACTTAAAGTAGTAAAGGAGTTTTGCTATTTGGGGAGCAAAATAGCTGATGATGGTCGAAGTAGAGAGGATATAAAATGTAGACTGGCAATGGCAAGGAAAGCGTTTCTGAAGAAGAGAAATTTGTTAGCATCGAGTATAGATTTCAGTGTCAGGAAGTCATTTCTGAAAGTATTTGTATGGATTGTAGGCATGTATGGAAGTGAAACATGGACGATAAATAGTTTGGAAAAGAAGAGAATAGAAGCTTTCGAAATGTGGTGCTACAGAAGAATGCTGAAGATTAGATGGGTAGATCACATAACTAATGAGGATTAGGGAGAAGAGAAGTTTGTGACACAACTTGACCAGGGAAGAGATCGGTTGGTAGGACATGTTCTGAGGCATCAAGGGATCACCAATTTGGTATTGGAGGGCAGCGTGGAGGGTACAAATCGTAGAGGGAGACCAAGAGATGAATACACTAAGCAGATTCAGAAGGATGTAGGTTGCAGTAGTTACTGGGAGATGAAGAAGCTTGCACAGGCTAGAGTAGCATGGAGAGCTGCATCAAACCAGTCTCAGGACTGAAGACCGCAACAACAACAACATATATGATAAAACAAGACGGCTACAAGGACAATAATGCGAGAGTGGTGTAGTCTGTGTAAAAACAAAGGAGCATGCTCCTCAGTCTTTAGTCCTTCTACCCAGCTGTTTCATAAGTAACACACGCATACAAATTGTTCTACAAAGTTGCAATGACTCTTCCACGGCGGGTTTGTCAAATCAGTGACGACACATTGCTCAGATACGTCTGGAGAGTGTTAATTTTACACTATACGGAATAAAATAATTCGTAACTAATGTAAATAAGGCAAGAAAC
Organism: Schistocerca gregaria; assembly: GCF_023897955.1. Lineage (NCBI taxonomy): Eukaryota > Metazoa > Arthropoda > Insecta > Orthoptera > Acrididae > Schistocerca > Schistocerca gregaria. The sequence continues at coordinate 576,448,971 of NC_064922.1, forward strand.
ACACATGCACCGATTTTTGGTAAATCATTGCTGAACTGAGCTACTATACTGGATGAACATTAAAAAATCGAGAAACTGAGGTACTTATGAAAATGGGAAAGGAGCTCCAATTAACATATGTCCCACGCACGGTGTGCATGCACCATGTTGGCGGGCTACTTGCCTGCAGCTTGTAGTTCGGTTCGTATCAAAATTCTGTAGATCCAGGTACTCCAGCTGGAGTAAGACAGTCTGCCGCCACACGTATGAACATTTCAAGCAGACCTGTTCCGCGGAAACTATAACCGTCGAAAGTAGTCATATACGTTGTGACTAACTATAGGCCTTGTCTCTATCACCATATTTTTCAGGATTTATTCGAGAAGTGTCACATCTGACTGCATTCTTCGACAAAAGTAATATTTTTTCTCAATATCAATTTCGTGTGCAGGCCAGAGCACTAAATGGAAACAGCAGTTACAGCCTAATAAACAGTCTGGGATACAGAGGACAAACACACAAAAAAGTCTTTCATCGATCTAATAAAAGAATTCGACCTAACTGAACAAGCTGTTCGGAGAAGTCTCGAAGCACACGGCGTCAACATCTTGTTAAATGTGTGACCTGAATTATTTTGCCGGTATCATTCGCAGGTAAGCGGATTACGGTACATCGATGGAAACGAAAGTCAGTTTCATATCTGAGAACCATATTTGGTGAGTGACAATGTACCACTGGGCAGGATTCCTAGTGCACTTCCTTTTAGTGTATAGAAATGACTCTAAACAACAGATAAGGAATTTGCCGATGATACCGGTCCCTTTGTTGAAGGGGAGAACGACGTGTCTGGACGATTTACCACAAACAGACTAACAGTGAATTCTAAGAAGTCAGTCTTCATTAACTGACATAGACAATAAAATTAAAATCAGGTCCAGACGGTAACACTTTGGAACAGAAAAGGAAAGTGTCTGATTATCGAAACCAAATTTCTTAAGATTCATATTCATGAAAATCTTGAATGCTGTTACGTTATCGTAATTGAGCGCATCGTAGGAATTGCTGAGTAGACGCACGAAACAGTGCAGTCGTTGTAATACTGGAGGGGAGCGGCATATCAAGTGTCCAAAAGGGCGTGATCATTAGCATTCGGACGAAGGTTTCAAGCAATACCGAAGCAGCTAAGTTTGTGTACTATTCGTGTACCGGCTGGCCAAACAATACAATGAGTAATACAATTACGCTACCCGAATTCCGCGCCGAGGTGAAACTGTGGTGCACCACAGGCCATAGATGACAGTGATGAACGACGGCTGTGGAGATGTGTACGAGCGAATAAATGAGCAACTGTGACCTCCCAGATAAACCAAGGGGCTACAAACAGCTTATCCTCAATGGCTGTTCGGCTTATACAAACATCCACGCTGACTGCTGTTCACTGGTGACGAAGGCTGGCATTTGCACGTCAGCACCGCTCTGGCCGTCCAATGAGTGGCGATAGGCGGTCTTTCCAGATGAATCACGTTTGATACTCTGCCGGACAGATGGCCGTTACCGATTACGTGGTGAAAGGTCAGAAAGCAAATAAGGAGCGAGTGTTGTGGTTTGGGGGAAGTTTCCTTGGTGTTACTTGTGTGATCTCATCAATTTGAGAGGCACAATCGCTCACCAGAAATAAGCATCTATCCTTGGGCAACTGCCCGCCCCTACCTGCAGTTTGATTTTCCTTCGCACGATGGCATCTACAATGCAACACGTTACACAGTTCGCAGCGCATGTGCGCGTAGAGCATCAGGAAGAGTTTAATGTAGACCGTGCTTTTAAATGCAAGCGAGAGTCCATCGGATTGTTTCCGTCGTGGATCTTCAAAAGAGAAACTGACTGCAGCTGGCCACGAAACTATAGTCGGAATGACTCCGCATCCCTGTCAGCAGCTTCCAGAATATCATTGGCTCACTTCCAGGACATCTTGGAACGGTTCGCTATGCGAAAGGTGGTTATTCAGGCTTTTGGTAGGAGTTGATACTAATATAAATTAACAGTCGATGAAACTTACTGAATTCATATGAGGACGACTTGGCAATACGCAGAAACTGGTTACGATACCATCTGCGCAGCCCAAGGCTGAAATATATAAGAACAAAAGTTAACAAGACCGTCAAAATGTTTCCCAAAGGCAGGGAGCCAACTATCTGTACGTGTGATGCTGCTGCAGGTGGACGGTCAGTGAGACTGAGATTCTGGGCTTTTGAGCCTTTCTAATGCTGCGGACCGGCATGTGCATCACTCTCTCTTTTTTCACGATGTATGGCATTTGCACAGTGCGAGTTATAAACATGGCTGTTTTTCAGCAGCCGTATATTAGTTTAAATATAGTAAAGATACAGCCAAGTGGTTGCAAATAACTGTTTGGTGCATAGACCTAGGGTGGACACCTCTAAGGATTAAGGATATCTTCATCAGAATGAAGTTTTGAGAAACTAAATGAAATAGTACATAGAAAATTAAGTGTGACAAAATGCACGATGACATGACGTACAAAGGTTACTTACGTAAAATTACATTGCGAGAAAGCAATGGTCAGAAATAAGAGCCGAGGTGAAAAAATAAAAGAAAACACATTCCAGCCTTTCGCACGGGTGCCTAGCTAGGAACAACATCAGACTGGTAGGCCCAGTGACTTAAAGTGCTGCCACGAAAACATTAAAAGTTGCGCCGCCTATCGGGCGCGGACTGTACGTGTGCCCATCTGAAACGTTATAACAGAAATACTTGAAAAGAAGACAGCTAATTTAAAAACAAAATACAAGAGAGCATAATGTATTTTTGAAAATCCACAGTAGTCACGGAAATTAAGTTACAATTAAGAACCATGTATTAGGCTTTACAGAAATTATTCATACATAAAATAACGGAATAGTATAGGCAAAGTATTCAAACAGCTGTAAAGTCCAGAAAATATCTGCATGGAGGCAACTTTAGTAGTACACATGCATGAGATTCGAAGAAAATTATGTTTTCGAACAGATTCAAATGTAGATTCAAATGTATTCAACGGTAAACTTGAGACAAATGCGCCGCAAATTAGTCTCAACCTACTTTTAAGGGCCACAAACAATTCTTTTTTTCTATCCGATTCCCATCACCTGACACTGACGCACTATCGCACCACACAGACACTTGCAACGTTGTACGTACAAACGCATTAGACTTTGTTTCAGGCCAGAACGCTAATGAAGAGTGTATATCAAATCTGCCACGGCTGCAGTATATTTATTTTGGAGGATAGTTCCGAACCGATTGCTTCAGTCTCAAGCGTCACCTACTGCAGCTGCCTTATCTTAATGAAAACCATTTAATAATTGGCAACAAATGCATAACACAGTGACGGTAAATAAATCTTACAGTATACTTATCGTCACTATACATATTCTCGCTATACGTGATGCATATAGTGGCAATTTTAGATAATTGTCGATAAAAGTAGACACCTTCAGGGAAGCCTCAGTAGATCTGGCTTGAGAATGAATTAGTTGGTTCGAAACTAGTTGTCAAAATGTATGTACTTCAATTGTCACATATTTCAAATGTTCATGAAATAAAAGGGTTACTGATCTCATATGAACAAAACGTTGAAACACCGTAAATAGGAAGGATAATGACAATTCATTATCGCTGAGATCTTGTCCATGGTACATTACGGGTTTTTCGCTTCATTGTCAACATTCTTCGGCTACTGTCGGACACATCAATGCTGTTTTATACTTTATTGGAGCGTTTTAGAGAGTGTTCCTGTTATTCACGTTTGAAACTCAATGACACCTGTGGGATAAATTTTAACGACTTCCAGGAACGCTTTTAAGAGCGTCTCTTAAATTCGTTATCCCCGGGACGTTAAAATCTAATTTTCTTTCCTTCGCTTTCGCGTTTATGAAGGATACATGTCGAAACGACTGAGAGCTAGTTTCATTAACATCCTGTTCATTAAAATTGGGACGCTGAAACAGCTGCTAACGATAGCGATGTTACACCGAAGACTGCACAGCTCCCTTGGAATCAAGGGTAGCCCTCAGTAGCGGGTCAACGACGCACTCAGCTTTAAGGATAATTGGGTTCGGAGAATGGCACGTGACAAATTGGGTCTTCACGGTGTATCCGAAGATGAGCGTGGGAGTGTTTGAGGGTAGCGCTCCTTCAATTTTGCGCGCATGTAGCGAGCACGTGCCGCAGAACTGTGTGCGTGGAATGCAGGTCCGCTGCTCTCTGCTACAGTTCTTGTTCAACGAGCAATATTAGCAGCAAGCTCAATGATCTCATGCGAGGTTTATAATGAAATATTTTAGAACTGATTTCAAGTAAACGCCATGCTGATACAGGGCAGCGTACTGGAGGATGGCTGGCATAAAGGGAACGGGAGAGAGGGAGGAGCCACCCAGAGTGGCCAAGCGGTTCTAGATGCTACAGTCTGGAATCCCGCGACCGCTACTGTAGCAGGTTCGAATCCTGCCTCGGGCATGGATGTGTTTGATGTCTTTAGGTTAGTTAGGTTTAAGTAGTTCTAAGTTCTAGGGGACTGATGACCTCAGACGTTAAGTCCCATAGTGCTCAGAGCCATTTGAACCATTTTGAAGAGAGGGAGGAGGCTTTATCAGTTACGCAAAACCAAAAAGATTGCTTCTAAGAGGACCCACGACCCAGAGATACTTTGGTCTACTTCTGGATTTCTCATAAGTACCTACGACCTCGATCACATAGAATGTGAGCGTGTTACCTTCGCATACGTATATAGAATACTGTGTAAACGGTCCTGAATTTTGTAATAACTCAATAAACCTCTTCGATACATGAAGAACTTACTTTCTCTTTTCTTTCCTGTCCTTTCAACTTTGACATGAAAAGCTTAGGTAACAACTTATTCATAATTTGGTTAAGATCTCGTCTGTTTATAAGGATAAGTTAAGAATAATGGATTGTTCTCTTTCGAATCTTATATGTATGTATCTTTATATAAGGAAGATCTAAACCTTGGTATTTCCTTGGCTGGCTCTGAGTACTATGGGACTCAACTACAGTGGTCATTAGTCCCCTAGAACTTAGAACTACTTAAACCACACTAACCCAAGGACATCACACACATCCATGCCCGAGGCAGGATTCGAACCTGCGACCGTAGCAGTCGCACGGTTCCGGACTGCGCACCTAGAACCGCGAGACCAACGCGGCCGGCGGTAATTCCTTCATTTATGTCGAAATTATTCTTGTGATAGTTTATAAACAAGCTATAATTAGTTTAGTTTTTCATATGAACCTCCGATTGTTTGTTTTCAGTTATTTCTATAGATGGCGGGAAGAAATTCTTCTAAAAGACGCAACTTTCTCACTTTGCTCTTAGTTCGTTAGAAGACCAACGTTTTCACGAAACGTAATGTTCGTCGGACCCCACAGGATTCTCTAAGCTCTACGTTGTTCCTAGATATCGGCAAGTGCCGAACACTTCAATAGTAGCTGAATTTTCGTCTGACCACCGAACTTTCTCTGGCTAGTGACTGGTGACAGCGGTATCCCAGACACCCGTAAGGTCCACGAGTATTTCAGGGAGCAAAGCTAAGATGGTTTGGTGTTAAACGCATTGTCGACGACGAGGTCACTAGAGACAAGGTACGAACCAGGACTGGAGTGGATGCGGAAGTAGATCGGCCTTACCGATTCAAAGAGATTAATCGGACATTCGTCTTAAGCAGATGAGGAAAGACCAGTTAACAAAAACCAGGATTACCAGACTGGAATTTGAACCACAGGCTTGGCGAGTACGAGCCCCGTATCTGACCTCTGTCACACCTCACGAAGAATATCTGTAACGAGACACAAGTTTTGTGTCATTAGAGGGTGGATATTTGTTCAGGTGCCAGCGGTAGCAAAAATAGTGGAAAACTTCGTATAATAAACGGCAGGCCTTAAGCTATGCCACATACTGAAGATAAATCCACTGTTCGGGAGAACTGTCTACGATACCTGTCGCAACTCTTGCGTATTGTGACCAGAAGAGATACTGAATAGCTGCCTAGGCGTAACTACTAGGAAAATAATTCGTTTAGTAACAGTACATGGAAATCCTTATAGAATAGTTACCTATAACATAAAAGAAAGGAGAAAACTTTCTTAACGTTTTCATCACCTTATATGTAGTACTCTGCGTATGCAGAAGTCTGTCGCTAAAGAGCAACCTTTTGATAGAAGAAATACATACAGAAATCATAAACGCTTCGCGATGACAAATCTGTATTCGAATTGGGAAAATACTCAGTGGCTGTGTTGGCTTTACGCCGTACTGGAAATTGGTATACAGAAATTTGCGGGAACTAACTGTAGAATAGGCGTGGCATTTTTCGGGAAGTGTGTGTCTTCGTGAACTGGGGCAGCCATGACTCTTGCAGTCGTCTTACTGGCACCGTCGCAGACTCTGCTAGAGTGTCCGCAATATTTACACACTCAACACAAGTTTAGCGTTACTAGTTTACTTTAAATTCATGGCATAAAAAAGAAAAACTTTCTCTGGGGCATGCGTATACCTTCATCTGAAATGTGTACAAATCAACAAATAAAAACATATAAAATTAATTTTAACAACAAAATAATATTTTTTGCATAGGAATTTTTTTCGGAGCTCTCCTGAGTAACGTCCGTACTTGATGGAACATCCCGTTTGCCTCACGCAGCTTTGAGTCCATAATGGCGTACCCTGGATGACATAATCACACTTCAATGACGATTCTGCGTAATTCACACAGAATAAGTAGTAAATGTCCTAAAACACCTCTTTTCAATGGACCCCACAAGTATTCGATTAGTTTCATGTGGAAGAAACAGGTAGTCCATTCCACTCTGCTGTTCCTAACATGCTGAAGGAACGAGTTTACGACAATAGCACGCTGAACACGAGAGCTACCATCCATCAAGTTGAATCTGTCACCACATTGTTAGCAACACGGCCCCACTATTGGTAGCAGAATTTCGTCCCTGAACTGTAGACCAATGAGAGCGTTCGATTCCAGGCGGGGCCAGGAATTTTCTCTGCCTCGTGATGGCTGGGTGTTGTGTGCTGTTAGGTTTAAGTAGTTCTAAGTTCTAGGGGACTGATGACCATAGATGTTAAGTCCCATAGTGCTCAGACTCATTTGAACCAGTGAGAGCGCCCTAAACAACAACGATGCGAGATGTACGCTGGCCCGCTGTGATGCTAGCCCGAAATATCACTCCACCAACACCTTGTTGCATCTGTGGGGCACAGCGCTGGATATGTACAAAGTTAGCGGATTGTGTCCAAGCATGTTGTCTGTGATTATCCGGGTACAAGTAGATCCGTCTAAAAATTCCATTGTGTTGTGTTGTACGACGTGTTGTCCGTTATGATTGTCAAGAATGGGGATTTGCGTTATGCAGTCGTCTCCTGGTATTTATAATGCCGAATTCATTTTTGGATCACTTAGCCCACGATTCCTTTAAGACAAAAGTGATAGATATCGATCTACCTATGCACCTCTAGAACGTGGACGGCCTGTGCGGCGGAAGTCCTCAACCCTACCTTTCAATTTGAACCGACTCCATGTCCTCACCACATCACTGTTGAGTGCCGTGCAAACGTAGACCATTTTTCCTGGTTGACAAGCTTTCGGCGCAAGACGTGTGATGATGACTGGATCATTGGTGGTGATAGTTCTTCACACTGCACAGTTCCACATATGTCTCTAATGTGTCTCTAATGTGTTCTTTACTTTCAACTGAAATGCCGCAATCCATTTGAGTACAGCGAGCCACCCGTATATATAGTTCATGGTAATTGTGTGTGTGTTTACAAACAGCGTCATGGATGACCTTTTGATCGGCCCAGGGACAGTCCGAATAGCAACACACAACACGCCGGTACGACCTGTCAAGGTGATGCAAAACTTTCGTTGATGTGTATATATGGTGGCATATATCGGCATCGACACCATCCTAGTTACATTAATATCTAACACATGTCAATCGTATACAGAGTCGTCTCAGTGTTGTCCTACACTGACATGTCACCGACTGAAGGTAAATATGCCAACGGCTTTACAGCATTGTTATCACCGATTCCCATGACATCATCGAATTGAAGAGCTGCCGGGCTTGGCTAGCACTTGATTGGGTTACCATCCGAGCCAGCCGACCAAGCGGCGTGCACTCAGCCCTTGTGAGCGCTGTTGAGGAGCTACTTCACTGAGACGTTCAGGCTCCAGCCACGAAAACTGACGACAGATTGGGAGCAGTGTACTGACCACATGCCCCTCCATATCTCCGTCGCTTCATACCAAAAGCCCGAGTATGACACGGAGGTCACTCGGTACCGTTTGCCATTCTGAGGCCTGTTTGGTGTTTGGACGGATATTGAGACTGAGTTTTGAAGGTAAATAGGGCAAGGATGCCATAACGGACCAATTAACTTTTGTCTCGTATTGAAAGAAATTCAGTGTTTCAAATGTTGTGAATCTGAACGTCAGAATTCTTCGGGTAACCTACATTGCAGTCTATACCGGTTATTCCTGAAATATCACCAGGAAAACATGCTGATTTATTTTCTGTAAAGGCTACTCATTTCATGCCTACCCATTTCTATCAAAGGACAAGATGAAATTCATGTTTAGACCATTAGATATTTATCAGAAATTGGTGATTAAACACGTCTTATTCGAGTGTACAACTTCTGGGTGCGTTTTAATATGGCCACACAGTGTAATTAGGACTGAAGTTAAAATTTATTTTAATATGAACGAAGAATGTTGATTATGAGCATAAAAAGAGCTAAATTAGACCAATACTGAAGTGCGGTACAGTTCTAAATTGACATTATTATGAAATTAAGTGAAATGTAGGCTAATTTATAAAATTATTCCAGTTGCGCGTAATTGTGGTCAAACATTTAGGAAGTTCATAATTTTTTCAATAACATAGGGTTACAGTCTATCTCAACTAAACAAAACTACCTTTCAGTATTATTTCTCATTCCACTGCTGTCTTCATGCACCCACTTCCGACAAGCCATGCTGTTAATCTGTTTTCCACTGACCGCTTTTGGCATAGCTTACAAAACCAATCATTCTTGTCGGTACTTTGGACTCTTTTCGTTTGAGTCACTGTAGGCATCTTTCTCTTTAGGCTCGCGGGATGTTTAGCGCTACGTTCTGATTGATCCTTTCATGGAGAACGTGTCAGCGTTAAAGCTTTTTGTGTGCAATTTCTTAACCTGGCCTACAGTGACGTGTTTGTTTTGGGAATGGGAGAGATATGTGCTAAAATAACAACCAAACGACTGCATCCTGCAGTATTTTTTCCGATGTCCTTTTCGGTTGTTGGTACTCTCGCTGAGGTTTGTAAGCAGTATGTTGAACCTAACGCCCCTTCTGTCACTGTTGGTGGTAGTGGTGTTGTCTCTTTCACTACCGGTAACTCTTCAATGAATGGATCTCAGCGAACTGCATCACAGGCAGAAAATAAATGGTACTTAAGGACATCTCTGGCCGTACTCGGCCCCACTCCAGATCAAGCGAATCAGCTAATTTCCGTCTCTGTAATTGCTTATCTCCCACATGCTTTTCAAGAAAGTGCTGAAACTCGGAACTATGTCCGTAGACGTTCTGGATGTGCTCGTAGTCATTTCTCCACTTCGTCTACTTAGTAACTGCCTAAGAGTTTGTCGAAAGACACATCTAAAGGCTGCAGTATACGCGTGGCCAGCCCTGAAACACAAAGCAATATTACTCCATTCTCCCAACTAGATGCAGTGCTTCCCGATTTTTTGTGTGGGTTATATTACCATCAAGGAAAAGACGAACTTTATAATCATTCGAAGGTTTTACATTAACAATAAAATGTTCCAGATATTTCAGAAGTAATCCTTTATCCTACCTAATACAGTCCTAAAACAAATGGTTGCAATATTATAGTAGGAAGTAGTCTACGTCAGTAGAGGTCTCATTGACTAGTGGATAATGCATTATCCACTTATAGCCCATTTACTGGACGGTATCTGCGACTGGTATGCTTTGTGGCCGCATCCCAGTCATGTAAACATACCGCTGCCGCAGCGATACACCGCAAACAGTCCTGTATTAACAACAGCTTCTTTCAGTTTGTGTTCAGCACCGCAGTAACGTATCACGTAGATCCCTACAATAATTCGAAAGATTCAAAGTAGTGCCTTACTTTCCGCAGATCATACACAGCAAGATGTTGGCAATCGATTACATGTTACCGAATGTAGGAGCATTTCCTCCAAATGTCTGCTCGCAGGTCCCCGAAATCAGTTGTCAGATATATCGGAAATGACTTCTGCCGGGCAACAAGTATTCGTATCTCAGAACAAACAGTACGTAGAAAATTGCATAATGATGGTTTTAATTCCAGGAGACCCATCAGCAGTAGAACCAGTGAAACCGACGCAATCGAAGGATCTGGCTCCTGTACATCAATATCGCGGAATGGAGTAGTCTCATATTTGCTGACGAAACCACGATTGGTTTCCGAGGGCACACTAGACGTGTTAGGGGCTATAGAAGGGCTACACGGCACCAAGAATGCCGATACGTTCAGCAAGTCTATATGTTTGCAGATGGCAGTGTAATCTACATCTACATCTACGTACATACTCTGCAAGCCACCTTATGGTGCTTTGCGGAGGGTATCCTGTACCACAGCTAGTAATTTCCTTTCCTGTTCCATTCGCAGATATAGCGAGGGAAAAACGACTATCTATATGCTTCCGTGTGAGAACTAATATCTCTTATCATCTTCGTGGTCCCTATGCGAGATGTGTGTTGGCGGCAGTAGCATCGTTCTGCAGTCAACTTCAAATGCTCGTTCTCTGAACTTTCTGGGTATCGCTCTTCGAAATGAATGTCGTCTTCCCTCCGGGGACTTCCACTTTAGCTTCCGAAGGATATCTGAAGAACTTGCGTGTTGATCGAACCTACCGGTAACCAAACTAGCAGCTCGCCTCAGAATTGCTTTGATGTCTTCTTTTATCCGATGAGGTACTGATCCCAAACACTCAAGCAATACTCAAGTATCGGGTCGCACTAGCGTCCCATGTACGGTCTCCTTTATAGATGAGCTACACGTCCCTAAAATTCCCCCCAAAAACAGAGGTCGACCATCCGCCTTCCCTAACACAAGCCTCAAATGCAATGTTATGCCCAGATACTTAAACAGAGTGACTGCACAACTAATGCTGTATCCGAACATTAAGGGTTTGTTTTTCCTACTCATGCACATTAACTTACATTTTTCTACATTACGACCCCACTGTCAGTCATCACACCAACTAGAAATTTTGCCTTGTCCATCTTGTCTCAACCCGAAGTCACTTATCTTCGATACCTTTCTGTACACCACAGCATCATCAACTAACAACTGCAGATTACTGACCACCCTGTCTTCCAGATCTTTTATGTACATGGAAAATAGCAAGGTTCCAGCCACACTTCCCTGGGGCACTACTCATGTTACCTTTGTCTCCGGTGAGGCCGTTCAGGACAAAATACTGAGTTTTATTACTTAAGAATTCTTCGAGCTACTCACATATCTGAGAACCTACTCCGTCTGTACGTAACTTCGTTAACAGTCTGCAGCGGGGTACTGTCTCGAAAGCTCTTCGGAAATTTGAGATATGAAACCTGCCCGTTGCCCTTCATCCATAGTTCGCAGTATATCATGTGAGAAAAGAGCAAGCTGGGTTTCGCACGAGGGATGCTGTCTAAAGTCTTGTTCATTCGTGGACATGAGCTTTCGGTCGCCAGGAAATTTATTATACTCGAACTCAGAATATGCTCTATAATTGAGCAGGAAACCGATGATATGTATATTTGTCCGTAATTTATCGATCTTGTGGGCCCGTTCTTTTACCCTTCTTACGTTCTGGGGTGGCAGAGAATCCCTCTAATTCCATACATGGCAATTTTAATGGTCTCCGATAGCTCCATGAGCTCCTACAAACGATTGTGATGCCATACCGACGTGATTTCGGTGACAGCTTCAACTTAATCGATGACAATGCAAGACCGCACCATACTCTCGGAGTGTCTCGGTATCTTCAGGGATGCAACAACAATCGAATGCTTTGGCCAGCACAGTCCCCAGACATGAATGTAATTAGGTGTGCATGGGATGTATTGATAGTGCCCATTGCACAGTATCGGACACCACCAAGATCTCACTGAAGGTGACATTGAGGAATGGGATCTCAAAGATTGTCATAAACTTTATGGTCTCACCCAGAGCATGCCTCAGAGAGTAGAAGAACGCATCTGTGTGTGCGAAGGTACACTCACTACTGAAGACTGATAATCATCGTCAGGAGATGTTTTCATTGTTTTTGTTTTCAAGATAGACACTTAGGTGGGAGCCTTCTTTGTGTTGTAATGATTTTTATAACCAACCAAAATCGTTCTTTTTTTCCGAGGTATTAGGTTTAATTTGTTTATAACAAACCTCAGATGGTGTAACATAAGAAATTGTGGTAGTAGACTGTGTCATATTCAGAACGTTTCTTCAGACGTGTTAAATCAGCTTGCTAGAATAATATTAACGTGCTACAATAATTTAATATCATTTGTTAAATATTTATTGCAGTTATTGTTTACAATATGCAATACTTGTAATTTAAATTATCTTTATTTACCTATCAGAGGAACAGGAAAGGCCTATTGCACTTAGTTTTTGCCAGTAAAATAAATAAATCCTAATACTGTATGTACAGATGATATTCTTAGGTAATTTTACGATGGAACTAGCTGTAGTTCAATGGTAGGAACACCGTAACATCTGCTGTGCTTGCCTTTGTATAAGAAGCTACAGCAAATAAAACTAATCTATATATATCCGTGGAAAGAAGATAACGTTCACTTTGAAATGTCCCCTTGGAAAAATTATTGAATTACTGTGCTGATAAATCTCTTACATTAGTTGATTTTCAAACAGCCGAGCAAAACTGAACGTACTTGAACATTTCGCTCTTTACCTATTCCCATCAACACTAAACTGACACACAATATTTTTTAGCGCAGCGGAATATGACTTTCAATAATCCCTACAAAAGAATGGCCCTGACTAACATTTACCTATACCTTTCACAAATCACTTACCTCACAAAAATCTTCGTTACCCAAGCTACTGCAATACAGCGAGAGCCACTACTGCCAACTAAATAAAAGATTCAAACTACTGAAGGCACTAACTAAGGATAGACATATTTAGCAAATGAAAGATTTTGGTAGAGAACAAACAATGTATTTACCTTAATATTGTTCATAAGTCATAATATATATAGCAGATCATGACATCCCTTATTACAAATGTACTGTTTCTGATGCACACACGTCCAGATCATCCGCTCTCAAACATCCGCCATCTCACTTCCCCACATCCACCACTGCTGGCGGCTCACCTCCAACTGCGCAACGCTACCCGCTGTTAACAGTCAACTGCCCAACACTACAATAGCCAACAACAATGCAAACCAGCCACAGACTGCACACAGGACAGCCAGTGATTTTCATACAGAGCGCGACGTGGCGTTACCAATATAAAAACCTAAACAGCCTACTTACAACTTACCTATGTTCTAAGCCAAGTACACCTTTAATAAAGGATGTCGTTACCATACACAATCCAATTTTAATCCGATGCTACGTCAGATAACACAATTTTGTTGATGCTTCTTCGTCAAGTCTTCTCTGTAACCCACAACTTACAAACTAAGATGGTGGCATGTTTCTGAAGTGATGAATAGGTATAGCATAGCAGGATAGCAGCGATTATCGACCAAACAAAAATGTAGCGGTGGCCCGTCCATGGGATCGGTCCACTGACGGCAACCTTCTTCTACGTCAATGCGAAATGCTGTCATAACTTTATATCACCTCGAAACCATAAACCTGTGTAATTCTTTTCTGTTTCTTTTCTGGTACACGTGCGCATGTCGGGTAGATATCTAAAACCCCCACGCTACACTACCGTAGCACGTCGCTCGAAGAATAAAAACAAACGCAGCCCATTTAAGAAATGTAGTTCCTTTATGCATTGTGCGTTAAGGTGAAGCAAAGCTGTAGCAACCCATGCTGAACTTGTCGAAATGTACGGCACAACTGCGCCATCCTATGATACATTAGTTAGGAGGTGAAAGTGCTTCCAGTCTGGTCAAATAATTCTGAATGACGAAGTGTAACGCGACCTCTCTCAAGAACTGGGAGTGACAAGAGAAGTTCTTTAAAATCATCGTATCACTAATGAGCAGTTGGAATAAAAGGTGAAAGTCACTCGTCGATCAGCTTTCAACTTTCTGGGCATTTTTTACAACATGTTAAAAGTCGCCCTCTGCTGGTTTGGTGACTGGTGGAACAAACTAAAAAGTATTGCTGAATCTAAGTGGTAGGGGAAATGTTGCAACTTTGTCGCGCTAATGTAGATAATTTGTAACGAAATGGATTCGCATTTTGGGTATCTGGACGGACGTCAGCTATTGGTGGCACATGAAAATTTGTGCCGGACCGGGACTCGAGCTAGGATTTCCTTCTTCCGGGAACGTCTCCAGCACCGGCCCAAAGTTCCAGTGTCACGTACTCCCCAACCCTTGCTCTCGCAAATTTCAGATGCACGCACAGGGAGAGACAAATTATCCTTTCGAGGCAGAGTTACATTGTTGATCTGGCCTCAGTCCAGATTCGCAAAATGAGAATCGCCTTCATAATATTTAGCACAGCTGAAGTCGTCAGAACAGTACCACTTAAGACAGGCATGTATGTCCGAAGGACAATGTTATGTGAGGATACAGACACTGTATAAACACAGGTACTGTATCCAGGTAAGTTATTTAACCACCTGATCACCACATACGTGCGGTGAGAGGGGTGTATTACTATGATCCTGAGACAAAGGAGCAAAGATAGCAATATAAATATGTGGATTCACCACCGTTAAGAAGGCGAAGCTCCAACGATCACCTCGCAAGCTCACACTGAGGGCTTTTTGTTACTGCCATGATGTAGTGCTAACAGATTCGTCACAGGAGTATTCTACTAAAACTTCTCAGTGGAATACAGGAGGTAGTCAACACGATGCCCCGAAGAAAGCTGTCCATGAACTGGTCTCTGTTCGACGACTACGCTGCATGTTATCCAGCACCGGAAGCAGTCACACACGCTACATCTTTAGGTTATCAAATTTTACGTCAACCACCGTAATCACCCCGAGACGTCAGTCTTTCGTCAGATCAAGAAACCATTACGTGTCAGGACTTTGAAGAACGATAATGTTGTGATTTTCAGAGTGATACGTTTCATGAACGGGAAAGATATAGCTGTTTCTGCCATCAAGGTTCCCTCGGAGTCATAAATCATTGAGAAAACTGTATCGCACTGAAGGGTGAGTACACTGAGGCGACAAAAGTCGCAGGACAGCGATGTGGACACGAATGACGTTAGTATCGCAGACACAAGGACCTTGGGTTGGCGCAGCTCTCATTTTCACTCAGGTGATTCATGTGAAAAAATCTCCGGCATGATTATGACCGCACAACTGGAATTAATACACTTTGAACGCGGAATGGTAGTTGGAGCTCGACACATGAGACATTCAGTTTCGGAAATCGTTAGGAAGTTCACAATTTTCAAGATCTACAGTGTCAAGAGTGTACCGAGATTACCAAATTTCAGACATTACCTCTCATCACAGACAATGCATAAGCTGACGGCCTTCACTTAACGACTGAGAGCAGCAGAGTTTTCGTAGAGTTGTCAAAGCTAACTGACAAGCAACGCCGTGTGAAATAATCACAACAGTAAATGTGGGACGTTTGACTAACGTATCTCTTAGGACAGTGCTGCGAAAATTGTCGTTAATGGGCTTTGGTAGCAGACGAACGATTCGAGTGCCTTTGCTAACAACACGACATCGCCTACGCTGCCTTTCCGGGGATCATGATCTAGCCGACTGAATAATCGTGACTTTTCAGACGAGCCCCGATTTCAGTTCTTACGAGCTGACGGCAGGTGTCCAGTCTGGCGCAGATGCAACGAACCCAGGGACCCAAGTTGTCAGCAAGGCACTGTGCAATCTGGCAGAGCGTCCATAATCGTATGAGCTGTGTTCACAGCAAAAGGACTGTGTCCTCTATTCCAACTCAAGCGACCATTAACTGGAAATGACTATGTTCGGCTACCTGAAAACCATTCAAAGCCAATAATGACCTTGACGGTCACTAACACCGAATTTTTATGGATGACTATACCACAGGTTCGCGATTGATTCGAAGAACATTGTGGACAATTGGAGAGAATGATTTAGCCACCCTGATCACACGCTGTGAAGCCCATAGAGCATTTATGTTATGTATTTTAGGTGTCAGTTCGTGCACAAAATCCTGCACCGGGAACACTTTCGGAATTAGGCGCGGTTATAGAAGCAGCATTGCTCAGTATTTCTGCAGGGGTCTTCCGACTTGTTGAATACATGCCACGTATAGTAGCGGCACTACGCCGAGCAAAAGTAGGCCCGACACGATATAAAGAGTGATCACATGACTTTCATTACCTCATTGTATACATATAGAAAAGGTCTAACACAATAAGCGCCATACGTGGTCACAGCTTCAATTTTTCAAAATTATCATTACAACTTGTGACTAATCCTCTTTTTACGCACACTTTACAAGTAAAACTGAGAATTTTACTCACTTGTTTCAACTACATTATATAATTTAGAGAATGAGTTTCCACTCTATAACGGATTGTACGCTGATCTGAAACTTCGTGACGAATTAAAACAAACTGCGCCTCGAATTTGAGAGCTTCACCTTTCCCGTGCAAGAGTTCTACCGATTGAACTGTCCAGGCACAAGTCGATTCGAATTATGGTAGTGGCGTAAGTACAGCTGCGAGGGTGGTCCTCAATCCCGCTTGGATAGCTCAGTCGGTAGAGCGCTGCCTGCACTCAAAAAGCAAAGGTGTCAGGTTCGGGCCCCAGTCCGGCATAGTTTTAATCTACCAGCGACTTTCGTGTTACAAAATTACCTCGCAACCAAATACCCCTACCAAACATGTCAGTTACCGCCGTAAAATGCCAACCAAATGATAGGACGAGCATGAGGACCGAAAATACGTCGAAATTGTGTGGAAACATGTCAGAGCAACGAACCAGTGTATGCAACGCCCTCCAGCTTTGTTTTGATATAAAACTGACTTTATTTCATTGCATTTTTAACATGTATATGTGACGGACATGAGTAAAGAGATACCAGATTTGTTACACGGTTCGACACTAACATTAAAATAACGATAAGATTTATCTATAAAGCAACGCTTACTGTTTCACCCCAGATATTCGTTTCCCGTCCGAAACGATGTTTTAATCTCATTGTCCGCTGGCGTAGAGTGAAATTGGGCCTGGAATAACGACATTTCTTGGCGAGATCTAAGGCCACTGCTGTACCTTAAAATATTGCAGTCCACGACAACAGCAAAATTCTGTTAGAAAGGGCCACTACCAGATCTGTCCTTGACGAGCGATTACCAAATGAAATCGCTAAGTTAACTTTTATGTAGATCCGAACGACACGTGACACACCCAACCCTAATTGGAAGTTTTCTTGTAGGAGTTTCGCAGAAGGCATTTAGCACTTCGAAAATTTCAATTTTATAAACACCGAAAGGCACTACTAAATTCTATGATATGGTAAGATGGGCTAAAACAAGTAAAAAGATCTAGGAAACAGTCCTAAACAGCTATGAACATCTTCGCTTCTGTAAAACATTTCCGTCCAGCATTAGGAGGAGGTAGCATGACTAAAACATTAGAAAAATGTCCAGTAAAGATGGGCTTAGAATGCATACCTTAAGAGCTCTGAGCTTTTGTTCGGAACAAGACATGTATTTCATTGTAGCGAAGAAGAAGAAGTGTTCTAACCTCTTAGGTTATGCAGTTTAGAAGCTATGATTACATAACATTTCTGTCGCGTTTCGGTCCATACTACCCCCTTTGATAGTTTTTCGGCAGAGTCCTGGTTTACCTTGTATTTTTCTCCGACAGACATGTTTGCAAAACTGCCTATAGAATAGATGCATCAACGCTGTCTCTCGAATCGTATCTGAGCCACTTTACTCATTATCTGACTTAACATAATGTATGCTCTTTATTGTAGCAGGGGAGTATTCAAACAGTTGTTTACACGAGTTCCTCGGGCTCCGTGCCGAATTACAGTGTCTTATTTCAACTCCTTGAAATTAGCCACGGTCAAGGTTTTGTAATAGAACCATGACTCAACAGTACACTTCAAGTTCTAGACGGTGTGAACCACAACTCCACCAATAAAATTTCGGAATCTTTTCAAGACAATTTTTGGAGGACTTTGGTAGAAGCTACAAGGGGTTTGCTATGGCATGTTACAGACTGATAATACAATTATAATTTATTCGAATTCTTACACCATTTACCTTATTTCCAGTAAAAAATAAGCCTTCACAAGCGTGAAGATGCTTGTAGTCAATAAGCAGTCACAAAAACGTACAACAAGTGTGCAGACGTAATATAAATATGAGGCGACAGCTGTCGCTGCGGCAACAGCTCAGTACAGCATCGTCGTGCTGCTGTTATAATGCATTCACCGGATCCTTAACACGGGGTGTAAATCGACAAGCCCTTCTTCAGTAAACTCATCCGTATTGCTGTGTCTCACTTAATGTACGTACGATTAAGACTACCGCAAAAATAAATCTGACACAGAATCGTGAAAAGAAAGTTTGAGGCCGAAGGGTGAGATACACGTTACAGCGAGTACCGCGAGTGAATGGGACAAGTTATTTTGCAACCCAGACACACATTGCGTATAATCGTGATTTGCGCTGCTGTGCAGATATTTTCAGTACATGATAGATACAGAGATAATTGGTGAGCGGAAGGGGGGGGGGGGGGGGGGTGGAAGGTGTCAGGCAAATCCAACACCTTCCATGAAAACCCTGACATGATAAGCAAATCCAGTAGTATGTCACATAGCTCCGAATAAATCGTAACATTAAATTAACCAAAGTAATACGAGTAACGAGTGAGCAAATGGAATACCACAGACTAACACAAGAATGCCTAAATGCATGTAGTACCTTCCCACTGTGAGACCGGCGCAGTTCCGAGGGGAGAAACGAGAAGAGAAACCGAGAGCAGAACCGTGTTATGCTAGAAGGCTCTACGATAAGGGATGGACTGGACACCCATGTCGCCAGCCTACCTCCCGCCTACCACCCACACGTTTTAGCGTGAGACTTTTTCGCGTCTTTGTTACGTCAGGGACCACCCCCCCAGCCAGTGTTAAAAGATAGAGCCCTCCAGAAGAACAGTATAGATCTTACGATAACGCTAAAACGACCACACCAGCTGCAGGTTTTAGCGTGGGACATTTTAGCGTCTCTGTTACGTAGCAAACTTTAAAAACATTGACCCACCACGAAAAGTATAACGTTTCTCATGGGATAGACAGAATTTTTGTAGGCGGAGCTTAAGGTTAACATTGAGACCCTGATTGGTCAGATGAAAACACAGTCAGCTTTTTTTAAACCAACTTCGGTAAATTGTAGTAAGGAGAAGTTAGAGATGAGTTGCTTCCGAAATGGCGAGCCGAGCAGAGCTGTGCTGTCCGCCGCTGCCCTAACGCTGCCCAAACACCGACAAGGTAATGAACGCACGCGACGCCGCATTTTTGAGCGCATAAGGCTTCACTCAGAACTGCAGAAGTCTCATCTGTTACACCCCCTTTTAGCGTAATACTAGTGTCGATCGTTAATTAAAACTCATGGTGTTCACATTTGCCACTTGAAGACAGATCTGAAATCCGATGATTTTTCTTTTATATAGTTATTGAGAGGGTACATCAGCCACTGTAATTTACGACAAGTTAGACAAGTAATTAAAGATAATTGAGGGTCACTGTAGACCATTTTGATAGTTTTTCTTTTGTGAAACTTAAATTAAACCTAGATTATAGATGTGATATGGCATAGGTCATCCTTCGATCGATTGTAGAACTTGGAAACCCATTCAGGGAATATTTGTTGACATTTTTGTTTAACACAGTTGGTTTTTACCATCCTGTATTAAAACATTTCCTTTTATCAATAGTGCAATTTATAAACGATGTTTTGTGAGTAGAATAAAATTTCCAATGGTAAACGTAACTCCTTTTTCGATGTTATTTTACCAGCTAACTAAAAATACGAAAGCCTTGAACCCCTTCCACTAAATTTAGTTAGTATTAAGATTCTTTTACAGGGAGTGCAGTGGAGCTGACGCTGAGATAATTTAGTATTTGGTTATATAATCGCTAGTCTCACTGAACTCTTCTGAATTCTACATCTCATGTGTGGTCTGGCGTCTCCTTACTAGCAACAGGTCCCAGGTTCAAACTAGTCAATTCCCTAAAAAACATGCTCAGAGCGTCGTTGCGCGAAAGTGGTAGGGAGACACGATATAAAACAAACAGACACCACCATGTATGTTTAGATGGGGGAGAGGGTAGAGACCAAGATTCCTTTATATTAACTCACAGAATACCATTGAATATGCTTCAAACGATAAGCTTAGCCTTCGTAATTCAAAGGGGCGAGGGGGGGGGGGGGGGGGGTGGGGGGGAGGGGAGTATCGTGTGCACACCTTCTGGAATGATTGTAGTCTAGTATTTTTTTCACACTTTTAAAATTATGAAATTTATTTATTATTTTTAATCTTCTACCTGAGTATACAACTTTTTTAAATTTTTAGTAAGACTTCAATCTAAAATTTAAGTCTTAATAGATGATATCACTTTTCCCAATGAAGTCATATTTAATATTTTCAGGTTCAGGACCTTACTTATGCATAAGTACTTCTTCCTGAAGCATGTTTGAGTAAAAGTCAAAGAAAATTACGAAATTTGCATTTCTTTTTAAAAAATTGTGTTGGTCATAATACACTTGGCAGTAGATGTTAATTCAATAAAAATTAACGAATTTTCCTTTTCCTAAGAATTTTTTTTATGATGGGCAGAAAGAATCCCTCCTCCAAAAGGTAATGTGAGTTACGCAAAATGACTTGGTACTGCTAGGGTTAAGACTCATGTTTCATTTACATTTTGCAATTTTGCGCACTTCCCTACTGAATACTTCCTCTAAGTGTGTCTGATAGCTATAGTGTCAGCTAAGTTATGTAGGGCCAGTCACCAGTGTGATGACTGAATTTCTGTACGGAACCGGGTGCCATGCAGGACACCCACTTGCATTTTTGAGAAGTGTAGATGCTAGAAATGTTAGTTTAATTTATAGAGGTGTCATTTTACAACTAGAGCAAAATCATTTTCGAAATCAGAAAGTAGTGAAAAACGCCAACCCCGGATACCATATTATGGGGCGTCGGATTCCTTCGTTTGTGTATCATCTCCGTTCAAGATTAATGATCTCAAAGCAACCGAACGAAGTGTGACAGGACTGTTACTGTATAGGATGTGTACAAAAGGTCTAGTGGAAAGCGTTGTAAGCTGCTTAAGCCTGTTCGTAGATAATGAGGTTGTGTATAGTAAAGTAGCAACGCCAGAATACATTATCGGTTTGCAGAACGAGTTACTGAGGATCGATGAGTGGTGCAGGCTCTGTCACTTGACGCTTTACGTGGATAAATGTAACACATTGCGCATACATAGGAAAAGAAATGCACTACTGTACAACTACACTATTACTGCCAAGCTACTGGAAACGGTATCTACTGTAAAGTATCTAGGAGTGACTATCCAGAGCGACATTAAGTAAAATGACCACGTAAATGAACAGTGGGAAAAGCAGAGGCCAGACTGAACTTCATAGGATGAATCTAGCGGAAATATAATTCATCCACGAAGGAACTGGTTTATAAGACTTCTGTTCGACCTATTCTTGCGTACTCTTTACCAATATGGGACCTTTACCAAGTAGCACTGATAGAGGAGATAGAAGCTATCCAAAGGAGAGAGTCGCGTTCCGTCACGGGATCGTTTAGTCGGGGCGAGAGCGTTACCAGGTAGACGTCACAAGAAAGGCGTCGTGCATCGCT
The DNA here is from genome assembly GCF_023897955.1 of Schistocerca gregaria. Classification (NCBI taxonomy): domain Eukaryota; kingdom Metazoa; phylum Arthropoda; class Insecta; order Orthoptera; family Acrididae; genus Schistocerca; species Schistocerca gregaria. The sequence goes on from NC_064922.1 coordinate 576,471,069, forward strand.
GAGGGGTTTGCTACTGAAATCTCGAAAGAACACTTACCGGACTGTCGCAGTGGTTAGCACATTGGACTCGCATTAGGGACGGAGACGGTTCAAACCCACATCCTGCCATTTTGATCTAGGTTTTCAGTGATTTCCCTAAATCGCTTAAGGCAATTGCCAGGATGCCTCCTTCAAAAGTGCATGGCTGCTTTCCTTCTCCATCTTACCCAATCCCAGATAGTGCTCCGTTTCTAGTGACATCATTGTCGACGGAACATCAAACACCCTTCTTACAAGATAGACAAAGTAAGAGAGGGAGGGTTCTGTGACTGCACACACTCCGCAGTACTGCAAGTGCTGAGCTTGCGCTATTACGCAGATCAAGTAATTCAAGAAATTTGTAACGTATTAGTAGCTTCCAAATACATCCCTGTTATTTCTGATGGGACTTCGGACTCAGCATGGCTTGATACGATTGCTTTTATTTTACGTTGTCTGAGTCTGGTGATCGAAGACAACCAGAAACAGCAGTTAGCCTCTGTGGACCATAACTAAACCGGAACTTTACTGGAGCTGAATAGTACTGTTTTCCAAGAGAAAAGTATACCTTATTTCCTGTAGATAATCTACTGCAGTGACTTGAATGGCCGTTACAAGTATTTGCAAATCACTACCCGTTTACACTTTGTGGTTGTCACTGTTAATAACGGTAAAGAGTTCTAACGAACTTAGAACTACTTCAACCTAACTAACATAAAGACATCACACACATCCATGCCAGAGGCAGGATTCGAACCTGCGATTGTAGGGGTCACGCGGTTCCAGACTGAATCGCGTAGAACCGCATGGCCACACCGGCCGGCAAAGAGTTCTAAAAATCCCGACGTTAGACGTATGTAAGTCTGTGTTATACTAAAATACTGACAGCTTTAATGGACTGTTCTCACAACTCAATAACTACGTTGAAAATTAAAACATACACAAGCCTCGAAGGTGTCTCCTACATCGACTAGTATGTTTGCTGTAACCCGGTTCAGACCAACTCATGATAAACCTCATTACCAACCACAGTTAGAAAATCTACTGCCATGTAATGTTCTAAAAATACCAATTGGTACGTGAATTGTGTCACTTCATCCGTTTCCATGTACTTTACTTCTATAATAATAATAATTATTATTATTAGAAGGATATACTTCAATTTATTTCTTCCCCTGTAGTTTTCATACTCTACATAACTCTTAAAAGCCACGGAAGCTGTTCCTTTATCAATTATAAATACAAGGTGCTATAAAAAATTTACCATTTGAGGTGTACAGTATATGCAACGTAGCGCGACCCATATGCTGGTAGAACATAACCGCGGACGTGTAGGCAAGGGATTAGTGTGGCATTTGTGTCTTTGCGACGTGTGTGAGGGAAATGCGGAAAAGTGAACTGTAGTAAATTTGTCACCAGATGCTTCCGAAGTGCAAACACTGGTAGACGCCAATCGTAGAATGAAAATGTGAATGGGGTGGCGTTCACGCCGAAAACCATCGTTATAGAATGGAGCACCAACGGGTGCTGCTGCCTCAAGAAGTGTTACTGCACAATATCTGCTCTTCCCAACATACCACCTTCCACGTACAAAGCGCGAGACTGCAAGAAAAGAGATAACGAAAATGCTGAACTGGAGGGTAACAGAACCATTGCTCTCGCAGCACAACAGACCCATATTAAGAATAAAAAAAAACTTACTCGATACGTGTGCATCCTATTACACACATGTGAAAATAATAAAATCATTCTGCCTTTAATAATATGACCAGAAATACTGGAATAAATTGCATGGAGTACAGTACTTCACTAGCGTTGATCTCAAAGATTCGTATTGACAAATTTTGCTAGCAAAAAGTTGCAGGACGTATACAATATTCTTATTCAGGGGACGCAGTTCTCTATTTCGTGTTCTTCCTTTTGGATTTAATGTGAGCATCAGAGTTTTCATCATTGCCTTGAATACTATGCTAGGCCCAGAACTGATAATCAGTTTTAACAACTAATTACTTCGGCCATGTGGGGCAGCTGCCTTGCCGCAGTGAATACACCGGTTTCTGTCACGTCACTGTTATTAAGCGCTGTTGGGCGGGGCCAGCACTTGGCTGGGTGACTGCACTCAACCTCGTGTTGCCAATTGAAGAGCTGCTCGACAGAATAGTAGTGGCTCCAGTCAAAGATAACCACCATAATGACAGCGAGAGTGGTGTGATGACCACATGCCCCTCCTATGCGTACTCTCAGCTGATGATGGCACGGCGATCTCTTGGTCCCTATGGCCGATTTGCAACCTGATGATGTGCTTCGTCCACGTAGGAGGAGCAAGGTATTGCTGAGGACACATCCTAAGCCCTCACTAAGATTTTAGAGAAACCAAAAGTGGCTGTTAATGTGTACTGGTTCATTCACGATGATTAGAATCTCTCATGCTGAATGTTATGTAACAGCTTACTCCGGTACAGAAAAATAAAAGGGCTGCAGCCAGGTAAAGATTTAAGAAGGTGAGTTAAGTAGCAGTAACATTTTTTGAAGTACGTATATATGCATGTAAAGTTATACATCTGTCACTGCAAGTAAGCAGTAACACCGGGCGTACACTTCTTCAAATAGTCTGATATCTAAATACGTGTACGATTATTCATAAAGATGTCAGAAAAACAAAAATATGATCTACATGTGTAGTGCTAATTAGTTGTGAGCTTGTAATGCTATACCAAGTAATTCGTAAAACTGGTAGGCAGTGAACAGGGACAGAAATTTCTATGAACCGGCATTAAGAAACTGTATATAATCTGTTGCAGTCTAAGAACCGTTCTGCTTACTTGAATATCTACTGTATACACGTATTTTCACGTGAATATATGATTTTAGCATATCAGTGACAAGTATATATACTCACTGCTAACAATACTAGTAAGTATGAGAGGCTGCACTTAGGAACAATGAAAATGTTATGTTTCTGTAGAGATGGGCAACAGATATGACAAGCAATCCTGAAATGATAATAAAATGTGTTTAGATAAAGAACACACCCTGCTACTCCAGATGCCATCTAGTGGCATTGTGCTAGCTGGACAGTTCACCAAGTCAAATATAAACTGCTGCCCGTCGGGAATATTGTAACTCTGAGTCTGCACAGTTGGGCTTTGCAAGTCCTTTGTGCTTGCATTTACTGCTGAGAGGCGTATGAAAGCGAATGACCCAGGCAGCGTGGAGCCTCTGCACCAGCCAGGCCCACAGCTTGTGGGCGTTTTGTTAGATATTGGTACTTTCAGGCAAGAGTCTGTGTTCCGTCTCATTATTGTGGAGTGGAGATAAAGGGAAGGCCGTGAGACCTGTCGCACCGTACACTACTAACTGAAATGTACCAACGCAGGACGTGAGACCTACAAGTGAACTGCGTTCATTTCTGGACCTCTCTCCCACCGAAACTTCGCTCCGATAGTTGCTAGACTCTGAAGCATCTTCGCTGTTGCAGTTCGTGCCTATTTCAACCTGGGAAGTGCGACTGTTGAATTTTGCTATCATCTCCGTATTCCTGAAATCGATACCTTTGGTGATGATGATGTCTGGATGGTGGGGTGCTAAACTGCGTGGTTATCAGCGCCCATATACAGTCCCAATATTTACACAGTACAATATCGCCACGTTCAAGAATGGTCATGAAGGAAAACACAAACACCCTGTCCCCGGGCAGAGAAATCACCGACCCGCCCATTAATCTAACACCGGACTCCGCGATCCAGAGCCGGCCGCGGTGGTCTCGCGGTTCTAGGCGCGCAGTCCGGAGCCGTGCGACTGCTACGGTCCCAGGTTCGAATCCTGCCTCGGGCATGGATGTGTGTGATGTCCTTAGGTTAGTTAGGTTTAAGTAGTTCTAAGTTCTAGGGGACTGATGACCACAGCAGTTGAGTCCCATAGTGCTCAGAGCCATTTGAACCATTTTTTTTTTCCGCGATCCAGAGACAGTAAAGCTAGCCACGAGACCACATGCTGCGGATGGTTTCCTCTTAGAGAATATGATTATTCAAACCGACAGGGCCTACAAAAGCCACACTCTCGCACGTTTAGGGAGTTTTTTGCTAGCTGCAGGTAGTGCTAAGATATAAGTGCTGAGACAGAAATTTAGCAGATTAACGCGGATTTAGATTGCTTTTTAATCGTTACATTGTGGTCAGGATATTGAAGGCGAATCTGCAGAACATTGCAAGAACAAAGCGCAATCTAGTATCAAGAGTTTGATATGACCTGTGGCCTACCTGTAGCATGTTTGATTTGTAATCGTAATGTCTTTCTCCTGGCTTCTAAACCTGCAACAGCTCGAATTTTGAACAACAGTCATGAGCAATGTTGGCTGAAGACATCACTCATAAGAAGTCACCCTGACTAAGCCAACGGTCTTGTCAAGGAGCATGAAGGAGTGGACAAAGTTCCGGAGCACTATGTTGTCATTGGCTTGGGAAACTGCCCTAAAAGGTGGAAGAATGGGCAATGATCAATGGCATGAGGACGCAGAAGGCGTTAGAACCATTACATTAAAGATACGTAATGTGAATCCACAAAGGATGTAGCCATAAAAAGACAAAGTGTCATGATGATCTCTTCGTTGGCAAAAAATTCCAGACTAGTCCACTGTTCGGGTCTCAGTGAGGAGACTTCCAAGGAAGGTAACAATGACAAAAAGACTGAATAATAAACGAAATAGTAATGTACTACGAGCTGTTGCGTGGAATGTCAGAAGTTTCACTGTGATGGCTAAGAATATGAAAAGGGAAATACAGGGACTCAATCTAGATATAGTGGGGGCTACTGAAGTGAAGAGTACAGAAGGCAAAGATTTATGGTGAGTTGAGATTAGGGTAACCTCAACAGTAGCAGAAAATCGAATAATGGAAGTAGGATTCGTTATGAATAAGAAGGCAGGGCAGAGAGTGTGTTACTGTGAACTGTTCAGTGATAGCGTTGTTCTCATCAGAAGAACAACATCTACATCTACATACATACTCCGCAATCCACCATACGGTGCATGGCGGAAGGTACTTCGTACCACAAGTAGCATCTTTTCCCCGTGTTCCACTCCCAAACAGAACGAGGGAAAAATGACTGCCTATATGCCTCTGCACGAGCCCCAATCTCTCTTATATTATCTTTGTGGCCTTTCCGCGAAATATAAGTTTGCGGCAGTAAAATTGTACTGCAGTCAGCCTAAAATGCTGGTTCTCTAAATATCCTCAGTAGCGATTCACGAAAAGAACGCCTTCTTTCCTTCAGAGACTCCCTCCCGATTTCCTGAAGCATTTCCGTAACACTCGTGTGATGATCAAACCTACCAGCAACAAATGTAGCAGCCCACCTCTGAATTGCTTCTATGTCCTCCCTTAATCCGACCTGATAGGGATCCCAAACGGTCGAGCAGAACTCTAGACTAGATCGTATTAGTGTTTTATAAGCGGTCTCTTTTACAGATGTACCACATCTTCCCAAAATTCTACCAATGAACCGAAGACGACTATCCGCCTTCCCCACAAGTGCCACTATATGCTTGTCTCACTTCATATCGCTCTGCAATGTTACGCCCAAATATTTAATCGACGTGACTGTGTCAAGCGCCACACTACTAATGGAGTATTCAAACATTACGCGATTCTTTTTCCTCTTCATCTGCATTAATTTACATTTATTTATATTTAGAGTTCACTGCCATTCTTTACATCAATCACAAATCCTGTCCAAGCCATCTTGTATCCTCCTACAGTCACTCAACGACGACACCTTCGCGTACACCACAGCATCATCAGCAAACAGTCGCACGTTTCTATCCACCGTATCCAAAAGATCAATTATGTAGATATAAAACAACAGCAGACCTACCACACTACCCTGGGGCACTACAGATGATACCCTCACCTCTGATGAACACTCACCATCGAGGACAACTTACTGGGTTCTGTTACTTAGGAAGCCTTCGAGCCAGTCACATACTTGGGAACCAATCCCATATCCTCGTACCTTAGTTAGGAGTCTGCAGTGGGGCACCGAGTCCAACGCTTTCCGGAAGTCAAGGAATATGGCAACGTCAGATAACCTTCATCCGTGGTTCGCAAGATATCATGTGAAAAAAGGGTGAGTTGCGTTTTAAAGGAGCGATTCTTTCTAAAGCCGTGCTTATGCGTGGACAGCAACTTCTCTGTCTCAAGGAAATCCATTATATTAGAACTGAGAAAATGTTCGAGAATCCTGCAACAAACCTATGTTAAGGACATTGGTCTGTCATTTTGAGGATCCGTCCTTCTACCCTTCTTACATACAGGTGTCGCCTGAGCTTTTCTCCAGTCGCTCGGAACCTTACGTTGGGCAAGAGATTCGCGATAAATGCAAGCTAAGTAAGGAGCCAATGCAGTAGAGTACTCCCTGTAAAACCGATTGGAATGCCATCAGAGCCTGGCGATTTATCTATTTTCAACCCATTCAGCTGCTTCACAACCCCAGGGATGTCTATCACTATGTCCTCGATGCGGGAATCGGTACGAGACTCAACCGGCGGTATGTTTGTACGATCCTCCTGCGTGAAAGATTTTTCAAATGCTAAATTTATAATTTCAGCTTTCGTTTTGATGTTTTCCTTTGCCGGGCCAGACTGATGAGTGAGTGACTGGATGGAAGCCTTCGACCCGCTTGCCGATTTTACGTAAGACCAGAATTTCCTTGGGTTTCTCCAAGATCTTTTGCTAAGGTATGACGGTGGTAATGGTTGTATGCTTCATGCATCGCTCTTTTTACAGCAGCACGAACCTCTACTAACTTTTGCCTGTCCATGTACTCCCTATCGTTCTTGTACCGCGAGTGCAACTGTCTTTGCTTCCAGAGTATTCTCTGAATTGCGCTGTTAAACCATGGTGGGTCTTTTCCGTCCGTAACCCACTGAAAATTTATTGATAATATGTTGACAGCTGAAGTGTCTTTACACAGAGCGGGTTCTTATTTCCCTGCCTGCACGTCGACTGGTGAGTGTTCATCAGGACACCTCGCACTACTACGAAGCCTAAGAAACCACCATGCGCACGCCACAAGTACTCTGCTACCCGAGTAGCCGCTTCCTTTGTGTAGTGCAGTCTTGACCTGTCTAGGGGCGTCCTACAATTCCCCACCCAATAACGCAAGTCTAGAAATCTGCAGCCAAGACCGACACAGAGGCGACGAAGCCTGTGATTGAGACCCTCCACTCGGCTCCAAGTCAAAGGACCCCTATCCACTCTGGGAACGATGCTGCAAATAGAGAGCTCTGCTTTCACCCCGCGTGCGAGGCCAGCGGTCTTGACCAAACCCACCAGCCGCCTATACGAACTGAGGATCGCCTCAGAACCCAAGCAACAGGCATCACAGGTGCCCACGTGAGCAACTACTTGCAGACGACTGCACCCCGTACACTCGATAGCCGCAGGCAAGGCCGCCTCCACATCTTAGATGAGGCCCCCTGGCAGACAAACCGAATGCACGTAGGAATTCTTTCCAGCCTTGTACGCTACTTCCCTAAGGAGCTCCATCACCCGCCTAACGTTGGAGCTCCCAATAACCAGCAAGCTTTGGCCCCCGTGTGCCTGCTCGGGCTCGGCTGAAGGAGCGACCACCTGCCCACTGACAAGGTGAACGGGTGAGGCCAGCCGACCAGGCTCCACATTGACCCTCCGCCTCGAGCTACGAGATCGCGTTGCAGTCCGCCACTCACCCTGATGTGAGGGCACCGCCAACGAGCCGGGTACACTAGAAGGTGCCTCGGTGGCTGTGTGAGCGGACGCAGCAACCGATACCTGGGGTGTCTCAAGGGATGCGCCAGACCCTCCGCCGTCGGTGCACCTCGAGGGAGCAGCCTGAGGGCGGCTGACCGTACGCTCAGTTGCTCACGAACAACGGCCAGTTCCTCCTGCGCCCGCACACAGCACGCACACACCCTATCCATCCTACTGCTAATATCTGGACGTATAGAGTTGCGACAAGTAAAACAGCAATATGCGATCGCACAGTTGCGTAATCAGCGTCAGATTGAGCTTCGATAAATGAACAATTACTTACGAACTAAGCAATCAAATGACCACGACTACGCAATTATTCAGATATTACAATGCGATCCTATCCCTGTCTTAGTAGAAATGACAAACGCCTAAGCGATGTTATACTCTTCTGTTACTAAAATTTTATACTACCCCTTTCTAATTCGAAAATACGCAAAAATCCGAAAAATTTCACCCCGCAAGCACACAAACACACAAAGTAATTTGAATTAAATCTGCGGAATTAATACGACAAACTGAATATACGACTAGTTTCTGCTACTGCTGCTCGCACATGTCAATCTGCGAACACAGATGAAACAGCACTGGCGTCTGGCTGCTGCTAAGTGACTACGAAATAAACAGAAAGCACTGGCTGTCCAAAACAAACAACTGACTAATGACTCCGGGAATTTATACTTTACAGCTATCAATTAGCAATATAACTCCTCTAAAATACGAGAATACGCCAGGATTTTATATAATAAAATTTGTAAGCACACAAACACTTGGAAAGAAATTAAGGATAAAACTCCAAAACAAATATGAAAGGTAAATATTCAACTCCCTACTGCACTGCTGCGGCACTTGTGCTGCACCGATACTTCACCAGCGGCTGCTCAAGGCTCACAACATATCAGATATACTCGCCGACGTCGCAAGGAGAGGATGAAGAGGTGAAGAAAGTATATAGGGATATAGAACAGGTAATTCAGTACGTAATGGGAGATGAAAATGTAATAGTCATGCAGGAGTTGAATGCAGTTGTAGGCGAGAGAGGAGATGAAAGCATCACGGGAGAACATGGACTTGGTAGTAGGAAAGAGAGAGGAGAAAGACTAATTTGGTTCACAAATCAGTATTAGTTTGTAACAGCGAATACTTTGTTCAGGAACCACAAGAGGAGGGGGTATGTTTAGAAAAGCCCTGGAGATTTGGGAAGATTTCAGTTACATTACATTATTGTCAGGAGGAGACTCAGAAATCAAATAATATAATGGAAGGCCTACTCAGGAGTTGATGTAGACTCATATAACACTTTAGTAATGTTGAAGAGTAGGGTGATGTTTAAGAAACTAATAAGGAAAAATCAGTGTGCAAGGAAGTGGGATACGGAAGTATAAAAAATGAAAGAACACGATGGAAGTTCTCTGAGGTTAGAAATACAGCGATAATGAATAGCTCAGTAGTCGGTTCAGTTGAAGAGAATTTACATCTCTGATGCGTACTTACATACATTAATCCTTGTTACATAGATCATGAATATGACATTTCGTAATGATGAGGAACGTGTCACTTTAACGTAAGTTTTATTTAAACAAAAAAGTCTTTTTTTGTTACAGTTAATACTTCATATACAAGGATTCATCCATTGATTAGAAAGAGTTGTCATTCAGAAATTATTTTAATCTGTTTTTAAATGTTGGTTGCCTATCTGTCAGACCTTTGATACTATTTGGTTAATGACCAAACATTTTTGTGGCAGCCTAATTCACCTCTTTATGTGCCAAAGTGAGATTTAATTCAGAGTAGTGAAGATCAACCTTTATTCAAGTGTTTTAGCTATGCACTTCTTTGTTTTTTGAACTGGGATGGATTGATAACGACAAATTTCATAAAGGAATATATATATTGAGAAGGTACTGTGGATATCCGAGTTCCTTAAATGCAAGGTGATCTTGGGTGGGCTCCAGCTATTATTCTGATTACATGCCTTTGTGAAATGAATACTTTCTCTCTTAATGATGCATATGAAAGCAGTGAATGAAAATAGGTACAGTAGGCCAATATACCGATATGTTTATCACCAAAATTTGCAATAACCCTAATAGCATAAGTAGCTGAACCTAACCATTTCAGAAGATCATCGATGTGTTTCTTCCAATTAGATTTCTCATCAATGCACACACCCATAATTTTTGAGTATTCTGCCTTAGAGACAGACTTCTGTTCATGGTCTTTATTTATCAATGGTTTTAAGCCATTTACTGTACAGTATTGTAATTATTGTGTACTCTCAAAATTTAGTGAGAGTCCATTTGCTGAGAACCACTTAATAATTTTCTGAAAGACATTATTTGCAAATTCCTCAGCTAAATCCTGCTTGTTGGTTGTGATTACTATACTTGTACCGTCAGCAAAAAGAACTAGCTTTGCATCTTCATAAATGTAGAGTGGCAAGTCGTTAATATATATTAAGAACAATAAGGGAACAGACTCAACCCTGTGGGACACAATTCTTGATACCTCCCCACTTAGAGGCCTATACTGTCTGTACTGTTATTTTCAATCTTCTACATTCTTCCAGTTAAGTACGAATTAAACTATTTGTGCACTGTCCCACTCGTACAATAATACTTAAGCTTATCTAGAAGAATTCCATGATTCACACAATCAAAAACCTTTTAGAGATTACGAAATATCCCAATGGGTAATGTTCGGTTCTTCAATGCATTTAAAATTTGACCAGTGAAGCATATATAGCATATTCTGTTGAAAAGCCTTTCTGAAAAGTACTTCATTTTTACAAACATGCGATGCCACTCTCCAATACATCACTTTTTCAAGAATTTTGGATAAAACAGTCAGAAGTGAGATTGGGCAGTAGTTGTTAGCATCAGATCTATACCCTTTTTTAAGCAATGGTTAAACAATAGCGCATTTCAGTCTATCTGGAAAAGTGCCCAGTTTCATTGAGCTACTATACATGTGGCTGAGAATCCTATTTATTTGTTGGAAACAAGCTTTTAGCACTCTGTTCGAAATGCCATCAATTCCATGTGAGCTTTTACTTTTGAGCTAACTTATTATTTTTCTAATTTCAGTAGCAGAGGTGGGTTGAATTTCAATTTTATCAAATTGCATAGGTGCTCTCTCTTTCATTTACTGCCTTGCCGTTTCTAATAAGTAGCTGGATCCTATTTTCTCTACACTTAACAATCATCATCATTATCATCATCATCATTTAAGACTGATTATGCCTTTCAGCGTTCAGTCAGGAGCATAGTCCCAGTTATAAAATTCCTCCATGATCCTGTATTCAGTGCTAACATTGGTGCCTCTTCTGATGTTAAACATATTACTTCAAAATCAGTCTTAACCGAATACAGGTGCCTTCTCCTTGGTCTGCCCCGACTCCTCCTACCCTCTACTGTTAAACCCATAAGTCTCTTGGGTAACCTTGCTTCTCCCACACATGTAACATGACCCCACCATCTGAGACTCTTCGCCCTGTCTGCTACATCTATACAGTTCATTCCCAGTTTTTCTTTGTTTTCCTCATTGTGGACGCCCTCCTGCCATTATTCCCATCTACTAGTACCTGCAATCATCGTAGCTACTTTCATATCTGTAACCTCTACCTTGTCGATAAGGTAACCTGAATCCACCCAGCTTCGCTCCCATACAACAGGGTGGGTCGAAAGATTAAACGGTGCACAGATAACTTAGTCTAGGTACTGACTTCCTTCTTGCAGAAGAGAGTAGATCATAGCTGAGCGCTCACTGCATTACCTTTGTTACACCTCTCTTCCAGTTGTGGGGCGGCGGGTGGCATTTTTGTATATTAAATGTTTTGTAATGTAAAAAAAGATGCATTTCCCGGCCGAGCAGCAACATATGTGGTGCAGTAGGTGGAAATAATTGTTAATGAAATGTTCCGAAGATTTATTTAATGCTGTTGTTTGCCCTTCTCAACACTTGCTCTATAACTACAATATTGCCAACCACAAAGTGATTAACACAATGTGAATCCTGTAATTAGAATTCCTAGTGCCCACTTCTTCTGAGAAATACACTTATAGGTACAGCTAATAGCTCTGAGCAATTACGAGATTGTCTGGGATTCATAATCAAAAACGATTCACTCTAAAATATTCACTATATTCTGAAAGACACAGACCAAAAAGAATCCATACAATCCAACTACCCGAGCAGTTCAGAGTCTAATGTGCTGATGCAACTATAACTGTTCAAATTAAATGTTTAAGTTAATGCTCGCCATAATTTGATAATGTTCATCAAATGCCACGCTAAATAATGGTAGAATGTCTGTCCCGTGGTGCCACGTGAAAGTACGACATACGCAGACTGAAGACAGTTCATCTAAGTCATCCCAGAATTAACACTTCACTCGAAAATGATTTCATGGTTATGCGTATCCCGAGTAACTTATTAGGGTATCCGAGGCTGTTTATAGCAATGATACCGACACGACGCGACTCCTGGCACAGGTGGTGCGCTGATCAGCGTCTGGAGAGAACTGGGGCCTTTCTTTCCTCACGTTATTATATATAAAGCCGTGGTGCGGACGGCTAAGGGAACGCCTGATTAAATCTCCTGTCCCAACTAGCCTCTGGGCTAGTAATGCACCACTTTAAGTTATCAAATAAATCATTGCTTCCTTTGCTGATGGCTAATGAAGCTCTCAACTGAAATGTGCAATCAGCACAAAGGTATGTAAGTATTCATAATAAAAGTCTGACGTTGCTAAGTCCAATATTTTGAGCGAGAGAAGTAATTTAATTACATTACACGCAGTAGACGAGCTCTGAGCTTGCCATTTCGAAATACGCTATCACTATAGTTTTATAGTTATTCAGTTGAAAGTTCTCACATATTTATGAATATAGCGGGTCTCCCTTCTACTTAAATTTAAACATCCTAGCTTTATTTATTCACCTACTTAATCTATCTTGCTTCCTTTAATTTTTAAGACAAAAATCAGAAAATCATGAATTTCAACTAAAATTTTAATTTATGAGATCCAGAATACTATTTCTACTAAATAATTATACAAAAGGAATCTAAACATAAATTTTTACGTTTCTAGCTCTTTGCTGTCGCGCCAATGATTTTTACAGAAAAACGTCCAAATTTCGAAAATGGTTCAAGTTATTGAACTGATATTTAACACATACTGATTTAGTATCATTCCTGACATGCTAGCAACGTTTCATGTAATTTACTTGATTTTTAAAGTATTGCGCAACATTTATGACGTCAGAACTAGGTTCAGCGGACTGGCTGGCACACAATGGAAAGACTGCTATGAGTTTTATACGGGGTGAGTAGGCTGCCTCCCTACATCACCCTCTACTTAATTTTTTTGAATTAATTTCAAAAAGGGGCAGCAAGAGTACAGCTTAACTCCCTATGAAAAATTGAAATTGAAATGTAAACATGTAGAAACATTAAAAGAAAATTTATTACCTACTTTAATTATTTAAATTGCTGGCATATTTACTGCCTCTTAAGCAACATTATTACTCAAAATATAAGCAAAATCAATGAAACACTTCGGCATACATATTGTGTTAGACATACAAACAGATAAAATGTGTAAAACTATGAGAATCTTAAATACATTTTACATATACAAATTCAAAGAAAATAACACAGTTATTCATGATACATAAACAGATAATTATATCTTAGCAGTCTTTTCTAAACCTGAAAGAAAATTTCACAAATCCTGACAATTTCATTTTTACACACGAGGGTGTAGCTGCTTTGGATGGCATTCTACACTTTCATTCACAGGTGTAGTGGAGGGGAAGTTGCTATGGTGTGCGTCCTTCGCGTTCACCCTAAATTACATGGGGAAAGTGGAGGGGTCACTGTGAGTTGTGTCCAAGTCACTCCACGCTTTCACACAGATATCAGGCTGCCATTATCTGGTTTGTCCTGTAGCACAAATAAAAAGAGTGTCTAAGACTCTGTTCATTTAAATTCTAAGGGTGGGTCACAATGAAATGGGGTTATATACATTTTATCTTTCAATATGTTGCTGGAACAAAGTTAACAGAACTTTTTTTTAATTGTACTCTCTTGGTTACTTAACTGTCATAAAATCGGTAAACAAATGGCTCAAAACGCCGTTAGTCACATACTAGAGAAAAATTTATGGTCAAGGCATACCATCATAAATCCTATTTAATTTCCATTAATTATTTCTGGGCGGGAACCAATAATCGGTACATTCTTGATACATCTGTATTTTATTTACTTAGCTGACTCATCTTCTATTACCTTATTCTTAGAGATAGTATGAGTATATTTGATTAGTAGTTGTCTTCTCAGCTTCATTGTACATGTGAGTAACTTGTGGTAATAGTACAGTTCTGAGTGTTCAAAAGACACTACGTTTAGTTGACTACTAAATCCACTTATCGGTCCTCTGCTGCTATGTCAGTTCCACATCTGCAATTATGTATTTACTGCATCAAAGTGTATTTATGCTGAGCTATAAATAATGGTTCACGTCTGCCATTATGTTACTCCATTATGTTTATTAGTGTATGTACCTGCTTAACACTCACTCTATTAACATTTAAATCATAGGATAGCACATTTATTTCATATCTGTAGTGTATTGCAGCTGATCAGTTTGCTCAGGTGGCAATCCATTTTCCACTCGATCGGACGCTGAAACCACAGGTAGTCTCTCTCGACCTACCACTAAAGTACATTAAGTAATTATGGACGAGCGTAATGCTAAATTCCCTAAACCTATAGGACACCATGATCTGCTCTGTCTCATCTAACATAAGGGTACCTATGGTCGCATTCATGCCTCCAACACATAACCTCAATACGTGTAGGTGTGTCCTGTCACACACTACACCAAAATAATGGCTAGCTCCAACCTTATAAATACTTCAGGGACATGTCCTTCACGTCTCAACCACAAACACTACTCAATTCTATTACACTGCCATTCCTTGCTACACAAGGTGAGTTCATTTTTCAACTTATCTGCATATTTTCCATAACACTAAGCAATCTTTTTTACTATTTATCAGCATACAATAGGTTTCACTGCCACTTCAGATCCTGCTTGTACATTAATTTGTATATCTTTTTAAATTACTGTTGGTGGACCATTTCCAATAAATCAATACTTTGTACTTACAATATTACCAAGATTCTATACATACTTGTTACTCAAATACATTTGTATCTTAATTACATCATACTTCTCTGTTGATTGTGTCAGTTTTAGGTTTGTCACATAAGATAATTTCTTCACCAATCGGTGGATAGAATGGTTATAGAACTCATGGCTTGATAGCCGTACCGGAAGATTTTAGTATTTGAGAGTAAGAGCCGAAACTTTGGCGGATAGGAAAGATGAAGAATGAGTGAGACCTGAACTTGAAAGAAGATCTCACACAGCAGTGACTGCACAGCTGCCACACTGTGTGGAGGTTACAGAACAACCTCCTCCCTGCAGAATTCATTCACTACTCATGAACTTATTTAGGTCGATCACGTTCCTGAGACCTAATAGCTTTTTAATCTTAGGGTACTCTAGCGTATATGCATTGGCTTTTGGTTTTACTATGATCCTGAAAGGTCCTTGGTATTTATAAGATGAACACCTTTGTCCCAATATCTCCTTTTTTTCAGAACTCGTATAGGAAACTGCCAAGTTTCTTCATTAGTTACTACATGTTTATCAATAAAAGGTACCGTAATTACTCCGATTATCGGCAAGATCATTTTTAACTGGCTTCTTTCAAAGTCCCCAACACTCCGATATTTCGACAAGGAATCTATGCCCATTAAAACCTCAATACTGAGATTATTTACAATTAAGCATGGATGATCAATTAAATTACCATTAATGTTAAAGGGTAGCAAAGCTTCTTGCTTTACCGTTTTTGATACCTTGCCAGTAGCACCAATTATTCTTTGTCCTGAGACCCTCATTACTGTAAGCTTGTCTTTACCAGGTAATGCATCAAAGAAAGACTCAGATATCGCACTCACCTCACTTCCACTGTCTAAGAGACAACGTACATTGATACCCAACAACTCACTATTATTATAGGGTGGCTTATTCTAGTTTGTACAGGTCGTTCCTCAAAGTCATCCAATAGTTCCTTTTTGATCTGTCTCCTACTAAAGTGATCGACATCTGTCTTCATTACATTTAGGTCAAAGTGTGTAGGGGTTTCCTGAATTACATTTTAAGCTGCCTTTTCCAGTTGGTCTATTAATTTCAAATCGAAACACCGCAAGACTTCATTACATTTAGTTTGCTGAACATTACCCCAATTACTGTAGTCTGAGCGATTCTGCGTCTTCAGACTGGGCATAACACTAGTTACAGCTAAACCACTTTCACCATTATCGTCGGATTCCTTCTCAAGTGACAACTGGTCGCAGCTACTGGGTTCATCGACCCCCAACAGGCTATCCTCTACATTCTCACTTACCTCCTGTCCTAAATCTAATTGTACAGTATCAACATCATGCACAGGCACTTTATATAAGAGCACAGCATCCTCATCATAAATATAAGCATGAATTTCTTCTGCTTTTTCACCTGACAATTCAGTATTTTGTAGCTCTTCCCACTTAGAAAGCGTCTCTAACACGGTATCTATCAAATACTGTGAGCGATCTAATATTTCTGCTGTATCCTCAGATGCTACCGACCCCTCATCCACATGTTCAGTCTGAGTATTCTGATAAGTCTGACCAATTACTATAATTACTGGCTTAGGAAAAGTAACCGCCTGGTGAACGCCAGAGTTCTCATAGACGGGAACTAGTTTTCCTGCCTAGGCCTATTACTGTTTCCTTTATTTCCATTATAGTTAACTGGCACAGCATTGCTTTCTGCACTGTTGCTTACCTGCATAATTTTGTTCAGAACAAAATTAATATCAATTGGATGCCATTGTTGGTTCTGATAATTATTTCTCCAATTCCTACTTCTATTAGGATGGTGAACACCTACTGTTCTGATGTTTACATTTCCATTCTGCTCGTTCTTAAAATTACTACTAGTGTTATTACCATTTCTGTTATTACGTGCTTGCTCCTCATTGGCAGCAACACGTTCTACACGTTCCAAATATTCAATGAAACGATCCAGATTGTCTCTAGGGGCAGATATAATTCTAGTTTGCCAATACCATGGTAGTTTGGCTTCGAGACCTAGTATTATCATTTCAGGTTTTAGCTTTTCGGCAAAATGTGACAAACGTGAGATCCATGACCTAGCAAATTCATTAATAGATTCCTTGCCTACATTGAAGCGTTTTCCACTCCCAAATTCTCTCAACATTTCATTTTGCTTATTACTAGACTAATACTCATTAATGAAAGCTGTTTTAAATTCCACTAATGTTTTACGCTTCAACATCACATCAGCTGACCAACGCATGGCGTCACCTGATAAATGACTTCTAATAAATGAGATTTTTCTCTCGTTCAGACCAAGTTGGTGGAATCACATCTTCAAAATCTTTCCAGAAATCTAGCGGGTGGATATTTTTATCTGGATCGAACCGCAAGAACTGCCGACACCCGATAAAAGTGGCGTTTGCAGATATAATTTGTTGCATACTACCATCACCAGAAGTTACTGAAGCTACTTTACTCACAATGTTAGCAATGTTAGTACTAATATTTTCTACTCTCATTTCAACATTATCTACTTTTTGCACAATATGAGTAGTATCAGTTTTGAATGCATCTACTTCTGCTTGACATATTTTTACTTTTATATTAACATCTTTAAACCTATCTGAGCACAGTTCAGATTCCGCCTCGATCTTTTCTGTAAACATCTGCTCCAGCTTCACATCTTCCATTTGGAAGTCTTTGCGAACCTCAGCAACTTGGGATTTTACTGTTTTATACATCTCAGATAACTGTTGAGCAACCGTTTTCTTAATATCTTCATGGTTGTAATCAATTTTATAATTTAAACTGTCCAGATCCTCTTTCAACTTACTGCAACCAGTCTTGAAGAAAGTTTCTAATTCAGCTTTATTGGATTCAAATTTATTGCCAATTGCCTCAAACCGTTTATTAAAATTGGTTTGGCTGGCCACAAGCCTGTTATTTACCTCAATTATATCAGACTTCAATTCAGAATTACTGCTTTTGGCCTGTTCATTTATTGAGACTTTAATTCAGCTGTCATTCTAGCATTACTGGCTGACATTTTTGCATTACTGTCCGCTATTGCTTGTAATATAACATTTCAATCCATAGCCCCAGTATCTTTGGGTTGCTCACTAGCTGGCTTTTTATCACCCTCACGTGACGAAAAACTAGCTCCAACACCAGAATCATCAAAGCTAAATGAAACTTCTGATTGATCAGTCATATCTAACTTCTCCTTCTTAAACTCTACCATCTCTGATGACTGTTTCATTTTCAATTCATCAGAGAAACTATCATCCAATAAATTAACAATTTCTGATTTCTGCTTTACTACAGGGGTCTCTATTATTGAATCATTGCCCCTTTTCACACTACTGTCAGGAGATAATAATTCATATTTCACTTTAACATTACTATTTTCATACATATTTACACTTGAAACGTTGTCTGGATTTACAGTTCCCTCAACAGACACAGGTTCTGATTTAAGTTCAACCTCGGTTTCTTTTTGCGGTTCCATCGCTGACAATCTTTTAGTGCAGGTTAGCAAAATTTTTAACAGCTTTTCACTTAGTTCCTTCTGCACAATGTATGGCGTTGCCAGCGCGGCGTACCAGAATTACTGAAGCGACTCGGCGCGTTGAACTCCAGATGGCACTTCGACGGCTGCTGTGCGTTTGCGTGGCCTATAACTGCAGGAGCCGCTTCGGTTGCTGCGGTGTGGCGAAACTGGCTTCTCGCGATGCCAGCAGTGCAGCTAGACTCAGCGACAGCTCCATCAATCCAGATGTGTTGTTAATCCAATTGCGTCGTCCACGTGCACACGTAACACTATCACTGTTCTATTGCTCAGTTGCGTGTCGCATTTCACTCCCGAATCCGAATATTTAAAAATCACTTTCACTTTTACTCAGTTTATATCCGTTTCTTTTTCTATTTCTTTCCCAGTCGATGCACTATATGTGGGGCGTTGGGTGGTAATTATTGTATATCCAATGCTTTGTAATGTAGAAAAGGTGCATTTCCCGACCGAGTAGCAACATATGTGGTGCGGCAGGTGAAAATAATTGTTAATGAAATGTTCCTATAATTTATTTAATGCTGTTGTTTACCGTTCTCAACACTGGCTCTCTAACTACAATATTGCCAACTACAAAGTGATTAACACAATGTGAATCCTGTAATTAGAATTCCTAGTGCCCACTTTATCTGAGAAATACACTTATAGCTGAAGCTTATAGCTCTGAGGGATTAGGAGATTGTCTGGGATTCATAATCAAAAACGATTCACTCTAAAATATTCACTATAGTCTGAAAGTCACAGACCAAAAAGAATCCACACAATCCAACTACCCGAGCAGTTCAGAGTCTAATGTGCTGATGCAACTATAACTGTTCAAATTAAATGTTTAAGTTAATTCTCGCCATAATTTGATACTGTTCATCAAATGCCACGCTAAATAATGGTAGAGTGTCTGTCCCGTGGTGCCACGTGAAAGTACGACATACGCAGACTGAAGACAGTTCATCTAAGTCATCCCAGAATTAACACTTCACTCGAAAATGATTTCATGGTTATGCGTATCCCGAGTAACTTATTAGGGTATCCGAGGCTGTTTATAGCAATGATACCGACACGACGCGACTCCTGGCACAGGTGGTGCGCTGATCAGCGTCTGGAGAGAACTGGGGCCTTTCTTTCCTCACGTTATTATATATAAAGCCGTGGTGCGGACGGCTAAGGGAACGCCTGATTAAATCTCCTGTCCCAACTAGCCTCTGGGCTAGTAATGCACCACTTTAAGTTATCAAATAAATCATTGGTTCCTTTTCTGATGGCCAACGAAGCTCTCATTTTAAATGAGCAATCAGCACACAGGTAAGTAATCAAAATAAAAGTTCGACATGGCTAAGTCCAATATTTTGGCGAGAGAACTAATTTAATTACACTACACGCAATAGACGAGCTCTGAACTTGCCCTTTGGAGATACGCTATCGTTATAGTTTTATAGTTATTCAGTTGAAACTTCTCATATCTTTATGAATATAGCGGATCTCCCTTCTACTTAAATTTAATCTTTATTTATTCACCTACTTAATCTATCTTGCTTCCTAAAGTTTTAAGACAAAAAAACAGAAAATCATGAATTTCCACTAAAATTTTAATTTATGAGATCCAGAATACTGTTTCTACTAAATAATTATGCACTCAATCCGTTGATATTTCTTTCCCACTGACATTACTTTCGTGTTGGAGATGCTAATCTTCATGCCATAGTCCTTACATTTCTGATCTAGCTCTGAAATATTACTTTGCAAACTTTCAATCGAATCTGCCAACACAAATAAGTCATCTGCACATGCAAGACTGTTTATTTTGTGTTTACATATCTTTATCTCACCCAGCCAGTCTATTGTTTTCAACATGTGATCCATAAATAATATGAACAACAGTGGAAACAGGTTGCAGCCTTGTCTTACCCCTGAAACTACTCTGAACCATGAACTCAATTTACCGTCAACTGTAACTGCTGCCTGACTATCCATGTAAGGACGTTTAATTGCTTGCAAAAGTTAGCCTCCTATTCCATAATCTCCTAGAACAGACAATAACTTCCTCCTAGGCTACCGGTCATATGCCTTTCCTAGATCTTTAAAGCATAGATACAATTCCCTGTTCCACTCATAACATATCTCCATTATTTGCCGTAAGCTAAAGATCTGGACCTGACAACATCTAAGAGGCCTACACCCACACTGATTTTCATCCAATTGCCCCTCAACTATACTCGCACTTTCCTTTCAACAATAACTGAGAAGATTTTACCCACAACGCTGATTAAAGAGATACCTCTGTAGTTGTCACAATCTTTTTTGTTTCCATGTTTAAAGATTGGTGTGATTACTGCTTTAGTCCAGTCTGATGGAACCTGTCCCGACTCCCAGCCATTTCAGTTATCCTGTGTAGCCATTTAAGACCTGACATTCCACTGTATTTGATGAGTTATGACTTAATTTCATCCACTCCAGCTGCTTTATTGCACTGCAGTCTATTGACCATTTTCTCCACTTCCTCAAATGTGATCCTATTTCCATCATCATTCCTATCCCATTCTACGACGAAATCTGAAACATTACTGATCGCATTTTCACCTACATTGAGCAACTCTTCAAAATTTTCCCTCCATCTGCCTAAGGCATCCACAGCGTTCACCAGCAGTTTTCCTGACCTGTGCAAAATACTTGTCATTACCTTGTTACCTCCCTTTCAAAGACTGCTAATTACACTCCAGAATGGTTTTCCAGCAGCTTGACCCATAGCCTCCAACCTGTTTCAAAAGTCTTCCCAAGACTTCTTCTTGGATGCTGCAATTATCTGCTGGTCAGTGTGGCCATGCGGTTCTAGGCGCTTCAGTCTGGTACCACATGACTGCTACGGTCGTAGGTTCGAATCCTGCCTCGGGCATGGATGTGTGTGATGTCCTTAGGTTAGTTAGGTTTAAGTAGTTGTAAGTTCTAGGGGACTGATGACCTAAGATGTTAAGTCCCATAGTGCTCAGAGCCATTTGAACCATTTTTGCAATTATCTGTTAGGCTTTGTTTCTTTCTTCAACATAACTTTCTCTGTCTACCTGACTTGTAGTATGTAGTCATTTTTGATATGCCTTCTTTTTCCTATTTCAGGCTGCCTTGACTGTGTCATTCCACCAAGCTGTTAGCTTTATCCTACTTTTACACACTACTGTTCGAAGACATTCTTTAGCCACTACTTGTACTGTGTTCCTGTACCTTGTCCATTCCTTTTCCAATGACTGTAATTGACTACATTCAACTATCTGGTACCTTTCTGAGATCGCTGTTATGTACTTGTGCCTGATTTCCTTATCCTGAAATTTCTCCACTCTTATCCTCCTACATATGGACCTGACCTCCTGCACTTTCGGCCTCACAATCCTAATTTCACTTGATATTAAATAATGAACAGTGTCATCAAAGAATCCCCTGAATACACCTGTGTCCCTAACAGCCGTCTTGGATTCCTCATCTGTTATTATATAATCAATGACAGATTTGGTTCCCCTGCCTTCCCAAGTATACTGGTGAATGTTCTTATGTTTAAAAAAGGAGTTTGTGATTACTAAGCCCATACTGGTTCAGAAATCCAAGAGTTGTTTCCCGTTCCTGTTGGCCTCCATATCCTCGCCAAATTTACCCATAACCTTTTCATAGCCCTCTGTTCAATTTTCAATCCTGGCGTTAAAATCACCCATGAGCAGAACACTGTCCTTGTCCTTTACTCCAACAACTACATCACCGAGTGCCTCATAAAAACTATCTATCTTCTTTTGATGTGTCCCTCGCATGCGAATATACTGACACAATCCTAATTTTCTTGCTAGACACTGTAAAATCTATCAACATCAGTCGTTCGTTTACATAAAAATGATTATTAAAAATGTTTTCTACTTCTGACTTCTTGTTAACACACTTTTCATTGTGTTTGATAGAAATACAGTCTCCCTGTGCTCTCAGTTGCCCTGTTTCCCTTTTAGCAATATTCCAAATTCTTTTAATTTTATTATCAGATGTGCTAATCTCAAACATAATGCACATACTTCTGGACTTTTTAATAACTTTACTTAATACAGTGCAGTAGTTTTTATAATGTTTCACTGTTTCAGGATCATTACTCCTCCTGGCTATAAGGTACATTTGCCCTTTTTGGTTGCAAGACATTATTATCCCTTTAGTAAACCTTGGCTTTTTACATGGTTTCTTACGGATATATTCCACTGTTTTCTTGAGAAACTGTTTTCAAATATACTCGCAAAGGTATCATGAGGCAGGTTAAATTTTAAATTAGCATCATATTCCTTGTACCACTCTTCCCAGTCTAACTGTTTTCACTAAAATTTTGAATTGTTAAATCGTTAATTGAACTGACTATTTTGGAGGATTGTTTTGCATTACTGTGTGGAGTTATATACTGTAACTAGCTGTGCATCGTGATCAGAAGAGACCGCTCTTAACAGGAAAAGTTTTTATTTGATTAATAACTGATGTCACATTGAAAGAACGTAGTAATATGTAACCGTAGGCTTCCGCGGCCGTTGTTAATGTCAATAAAATTCTTCTGGTTTAGAGACCGCATTGTCATTTATAAAATTCCAACGTTTCGGCGTGTGTTGCAAGACGCCTTCCTCAGGGTGTGTTGCTAACTGCTGAATGAGCGCAAGTGTGGGTACATATATGCTATGGAAGAGTGTTGTCATTGGATGTGAGGATGAGGACGAAGGGTACTAGGAGTTCATTTTATTGGCGTTTGCATTGCGTCTTGTTATTGGCGGAAATAGGCGTTTTCCATTGGTGTTTCCTTTACTGCCTGCCATTGGTGGAATGCGGCGAATAGGAGACTTAGCGGCGACTGCAGAGTAGCGTTGTTTACTAACTGCCTAGTATCGACTAGGCCGCGTCAGAGCTCTGTGTACCATCCTCCGCTGTGGCCTACCGCTCGCCTGTTACTTTGCGCGAGCTGTCCTTCCGCAAAGCTGTCACAGCAGGCAGTCAAGACGCTGGAAGTCTGTACCCGTCTTCTCTGTTCATATTATCGGGTCGCTTGGCTATTTCTGTAGCCTCTCTAATCTTCCTCCTCAAACTAAACGGCTGTTTCGCCAGTACTCGGGCCTCTCGAAATTCGATGTTCATCCTGCACTGCTCATGATGTTCTGACACCGCTGATTTGCTATATTGTTTGAGGCGGATATATCTCTCATGTTCAGTTAGCCTCGTGCTTATTGGACGCCCAGTTTCACCTACATACACCAGTCCATATTCACACTCGATTTCATAAACTCCGGCGGCATGAAACTTGTCAATTGTATCTTTTGTCGAGCCCAGAATGTCTTTTATTTTGTTGTTGCTACGAAAAATCGGCTTAATACCTGCCCGACGGAGAATTTTGCCCAGACGTTCAGTAACCCCTTGTACATACGGTAGCACGACGGTGTTGTGTGCTTCGTTCTGTATTTCCCTGTTGCCCTCCTCCTTCGGCGCCATGGTTTTGCGTATCAGCCTCATGTCGTAGCCATTAGCTCCAAAAATGGTCCTGAGGTTCTGCAGTTCAGCTTGCAGGTTGTATTCATCGCTGATCCTGTAGGCACTCCTAGTTAAAGTTCGCAGGGCCGAATTCTTTTGCATAGGATGGTGGTGGGAGGATGCATGCAGGTACCTGTCCGTGTTGGTGGGCTTCCTGTAACTCTGTGTCCAACCTTCCCGTCTGGCTTACGATAAACTTCTATGTCGAGAAAAGGCAATACCCCGTTCTTTTCAATCTCCATGGTAAAATGAATTTTGCTGTGCTGCTGGTTAAGATGTTCTTGGAAGTTCTGAAGCTCTTCTTCTCCGTGTGGCCAGATAACAAAGGTGTCATCCACGTATCGTAGCCAGCATTCCGGGCGTAATGGCGCGGACAGGGGTGCTGTTTCTTCGAATGCTTGCATAAAAATGACAGCTGCAGCTGGCGAAAGAGGGGAACCCATAGCAACACCGTCCGTCTGTTCGTAAAAATCCCCTTTCCACTTAAAATAGGTGGTCGTCAAACAGTGGCGCACTAGCTCGCTGATGTCAGGTGCCATGCGTTCCTCTAAGATGTTCATGGTGTCCGTCACGGGAACACTCGTGAACAGAGATTTCGCGTCAAAACTGACCATCAAATCCGTATTAGAGACACGCTTCTCTTTCAAAAGTGCTATAAAATGGGTGGAGTCCTTGACGTATGCATCTGTATGTCTCACTAAACGTCTAAGCTTCGGAGTCAATTGTTTCGCTAATTTGTAGGTCGGCGAGTTGATACTACTCACTATCGGCCGTAAAGGGAAGGCTTCTTTGTGGATCTTTCGTACCCCATATATCCTTGGTGCCTGTGGCACCTGTGGAATGAGTCTACGGGTCGTGTCAAAATTCATCCTGGTTTGCTTCATCAGCGCTTGCGTCGATTTCACTATCTTGACCGTCGGATCCCCCTTAAGTTTATGGTAAATAGGTTCCTTCAAAAGATCCTCCATCCGCTTATCGTAATCTACTGTGTCCAACACTACGGTGGCATTTCCCTTGTCCGCCAGTATTATCACAATCTGAGAGTTGCTCTTCAGCTCCTTGATGGCCTGACGTTCCTCTTTACTGATGTTTTGCTTCGGAAACTTTGCGTGAGCCAAGACTCGTACTGTTTCTTGTCGGATCTTCTCTGCTTCTGGTTGTGGTAGAGGAACGTCAGGCCATCAAGGAGCTGAAGAGCAACTCTCAGATTGTGATAATACTGGCGGACAAGGGAAATGCCACCGTAGTGTTGGACACAGTAGATTACGATAAGCGGATGGAGGATCTTTTGAAGGAACCCATTTACCATAAACTTAAGGGGGATCCGACGGTCAAGATAGTGAAAACGACGAACGCGCTGATGAAGCAAACCAGGATGAATTTTGACACGACCCGTAGACTCATTCCACAGGTGCCACAGGCAAGAATATATGGGGTACCAAAGATCCACAAAGAAGCCTTCCCTTTACGGCCGATAGTGAGTAGTATCAACTCGCCGACCTACAAATTAGCGAAACAATTGACTCCGAAGCTTAGACGTTTAGTGAGACATACAGATGCATACGTCAAGGACTCCACCCATTTTATAGCACTTTTGAAAGAGAAGCGTGTCTCTAATACGGATTTGATGGTCAGTTTTGACGTGAAATCTCTGTTCACGAGTGTTCCCGTGACGGACACCATGAACATCTTAGAGGAACGCATGGCACCTGACATCAGCGAGCTAGTGCGCCACTGTTTGACGACCACCTATTTTAAGTGGAAAGGGGATTTTTACGAACAGACGGACGGTGTTGCTATGGGTTCCCCTCTTTCGCCAGCTGCAGCTGTCATTTTTATGCAAGCATTCGAAGAAACAGCACCCCTGTCCGCGCCATTACGCCCGGAATGCTGGCTACGATACGTGGATGACACCTTTGTTATCTGGCCACACGGAGAAGAAGAGCTTCAGAAATTCCAAGAACATCTTAACCAGCAGCACAGCAAAATTCATTTTACCATGGAGATTGAAAAGAACGGGGTATTGCCTTTTCTCGACGTAGAAGTTTATCGTAAGCCAGACGGGAAGGTTGGACACAGAGTTACAGGAAGCCCACCAACACGGACAGGTACCTGCATGCATCCTCACACCACCATCCTATGCAAAAGAATTCGGCCCTGCGAACTTTAACTAAGAGAGCCTACAGGATCAGCGATGAATACAACCTGCAAGCTGAACTGCAGAACCTCAGGACCATTTTTGGAGCTAATGGCTACGACATGAGGCTGATACGCAAAACCATGGCGCCGAAGGAGGAGGGCAACAGGGAAATACAGAACGAAGCACACAACACCGTCGTGCTACCGTATGTACAAGGGGTTACTGAACGTCTGGGCAAAATTCTCCGTCAGGCAGGTATTAAGCCGATTTTTCGTAGCAACAACATAATAAAAGACATTCTGGGCTCGACAAAAGATACAATTGACAAGTTTCATGCCGCCGGAGTTTATGAAATCGATTGTGAATGTGGACTGGTGTATGTAGGTGAGACTGGGCGTCCAATAAGCACGAGGCTAACTGAACATGAGAGATATATCCGCCTCAAACAATATAGCAAATCAGCGGTGTCAGAACATCATGAGCAGTGCAGGATGAACATCGAATTTCGAGAGGCCCGAGTACTGGCGAAACAGCCGTTTAGTTTGAGGAGGAAGATTAGAGAAGCTATAGAAATAGCCAAGCGACCCGATAATATGAACAGAGAAGACGGGTACAGACTTCCAGCGTCTTGGCTGCCTGCTGTGACAGCTTTGCGGAAGGACAGCCCGCGCAAAGCAACAGGCGTGCGGTAGATCACAGTGGAGGATGGTACACAGAGCGCTGACGGGGCCTAGTCGATACTAGGCAGTTAGTAAACAACGCTACTCTGCAGTCGCCGCTAAGTCTCCTATTCGCCGATTTCCACCAATGGCAGGCAGTAAAGGAAACTCCAATGGAAAACGCCTATTTCCGCCAATAACAAAGCGCAATGCAAACTCCAATAAAATGAACTCCTAGTACCCTTCGTCCTCATCCTCACATCCAATGACAGCACTCTTCCATAGTATGTATGTACCCACACTTGCGCTCATTCAGCAGTTAGCAACACACCCTGAGGAAGGCGTCTTGCAACAGACGCCGAAACGTTGGAATTTTATGAATGAAAATGTGGTCTCTAACCCAGAATAATTTTATTGACAACGTAGTAATACTTTAAGGTCAAGCTTTCTATCAGACTCTTTCAGAAAATCTACACTGAAATCCCCACTAACAATAATTTGCTTTCCTCTGTCTGACAAATAGCATAACAAAGAATCCAAGTTTTTCAAAGGGCAATTACAGAATCAGGAATGAGGAAAACAGATACAAAGACGGTAACTGAAAAAAAACCATGGGTAACAGAGGAAATATTTCAGTTGATCAACAAAAGAAGGAAGTACAAAAATGATCAGGGAAATCCGCTACTACAGAAATACAAGCTACTTCAGAACGAAATAAACAGCAGGAGCAGGGATTATAAAGCGGGAGAGCTGCGAGAAAAATGTGAAGAAATAGAAAGAAAGTGATTGTCGGATTGATAGACTTGGCATATAGTAAACACAAAACAACGGTCTTTGAAATTGAAAACCAGCGTCGTAACATTTAGAGTGCAACCGTAGTCCCGGTGTAAAATCCAGAGGAGGGAGGAGATGGGCGTAAAATGTGCTTTGAGAACATTATGAGGGGAGAGACTTGTCTGCTGACGCAACAGAGGAAGAAACAGGAGCCACTGTAGAAGAGATTTGGCATCTAGCATACGAATCATAATTTAAAACAGCTTTGGAAGACTTAAAATTGAATAAGGCAGATAGATAAATAACATTTTATCAAAACTTCTAAAATAAATGGAGGAAGTGGCAACAAAACTGTGTGAGTCTGACCTTATCCGATCTAACATACAGAAAACATCATCCACACATTACCAAACACTGCAAGAGCCGACAAATACGAGACGTACCATCACCAGATTAATAGCTCATGCATCTAAGTTGCTGACAAGAATACTATACATAAGAATTTAAAAATTTATTGAGGTTGTATTAGATGACTTGTTTGGCATTAGGAACAGTTAAGGAAGTTCTGATGTAGCCGTTGGTAATTGGATCAAGACTGAAGAAAAATCTAGATGCAGTCAAAGGATTTGTAGACCTACAAAAAGCATTGGACAGTGTCAAATGGTACACGTTGTGTGAAATCCTGGGAGAAACTGGGGAAAGCTAGAGAGAAACTTTTCAATTAGCCTTTAATATATAGAGCCAACATGGAGCAATGAATGTGGATGGCCCAGAACGAAGTAATCGGATGAAAAAGTGTATAAGACATCGAAGAAATAGAGACCCGGAATAACAGGAAGGCCCTAGGGTGGAATTAAAATTGAAGGTGATAGGATACTAATGATACGATTTGTTGATTACAGTGCTGTTGTCTGTGGAAGTGAAGAAGAATAAAATGAACTGCTGAGTGGAATGAACGCTCTTATTAGCACAGAATATGAATTGAGAGGAACCGAAGAAAGACAAAAGCGATGAGAAGAAGCGAGAATGACAACAGCGACAAGCTGTCGTAATGGTTGGTGATCACAGAGTAGATGAAGTTAATGAATTATGCTATCTATGTAGCAAAATAACCATGATTGATGGTGCAAGGAGGACATCGAAAGCGACTGGTCCAAGCAAAAATAGTATTCCTGTCTAAGAAAAGTCTACCAGTATCAAACATAGGCCCTAATTTCAGGAAACATTTCAGGAAATGTACGTTTGGGGCACTTCATTGTAATTTGTGTAATATGACTGAAAAATCAGGAAAAGAAAAGACTGGGAGCATTTAAGACGAGGTGCTACGAAGGAATACTGAAAATTAAACACACGGATTCTCTGGAGAGTCGGCGAGGAAAGGAATATACGGAAAATATTGACGAGAAGAAGGGGCAGTATGGCAGGACATCTGTTAAAACATCACGTAATATTGTCCACGGTACTAGAGGAGCTGTGCTGGATGTAACCTGTGTAGAAAGACAGAGATTGGAATACTTATAGCAAAGAATTGAGGATGTACACTGCAAGGGCTACTGTGACGTGAAGAGGGTGGGAAAGCAGAGAAACTAGTGGCGGACCGCATCAAACCTATCAGAAGACTGATGACTTAGAAAAAAAATGTTTTTTATTAGAGATACGTGGAACTCACAAAGGCTGTGGAATCTAGCCCGACGGGCAGTGTCATTAGTTTGTTACAACCTGCTGCCAAATTTTGAAGGCACTACGTTGAGTGGTCGTCCTACGGAGACGACATTTTGAATCCCATTATGAACAATAATTCACTTGATTTCAAAATTTTTAATAAATCTCTTTCGGTTTGCGAGGTGAAGCAAATGACATTTTGAAACATATGTTATACCTGTCATATAAGGTAATCTATCGATTACTTGGGGACGAATCATGCAGAGATATGATAATCCAAAAATAATTGCAGCCAGATATGCTAAGGCTTTGTTAGCCTTTCCTGCAGTCGGCCATTGCTCGGTAGCCGATTACGGGCATTTAATTAAACATGTGAGTCTCCAGTGGCAGCTCTTAATCCTGATGTTCCACTGTACGAAGTCTCTCTTCCATAAGCAGTTCCAGCTGATTTATGACCCATAGACCATCATGGGTAGGAAGTAAAAATTTCTACGTCCACGTTCGCCACATTGAATCAAATGATAGAATTTTGGAAACAAATTGTGGGGCTCTTGTGCTAATCAGATTCAGGGACATCACCTCAAAGGTTCCGTAAGGAAATGCCAATGACTCAAATCAAACGAGGCATGTGAGTAAGTCTCACCTGGATAACGCTGATACTGAAGAGATGTGTCAGTTTGGCAGCGAACCTGATTTTGTCAGTAAATAAAAACATTTTCATGTGCTAAATATCGACGGGCCACGGGGATTTTTAAGGATAAATAACCTTTGTTTATTGTGCATGTCCCCTGGTCACGTCTCGAGCAACTCGAGTATATGCAAGGTTCCTCCTTGTAAGATCTACACAGGAAGTAACAATGCAATGATCCTCAAGACAGTTGACAAACATTGTAGACAGACTGATAACTTTAAAAGCTGGTCCGTGTCCCATGGGATTACTGAAGGGCGCTGTACCGCAGCTGTACTGCGTTTTTGGTAACAGCAGCTGTGAATATTAAACATGGCATGGGCATATGTCAGTCTTGTACGGTGCTCCTCGACATTACGAACCAACAGTTTTTTATAGTCAAGGTATGACGGAGGAACTGAAACTGATACTAAGAAAACAGTCACTCACAGCTTAATGATTCTCGCATTAGGATCGCTTGTGCAGTTGTGGACAGTGTCACCAGTGAGATGCTATCTAGCTAAGTAGAAACAACAAGTTCTTATCCCGTTTTGTCTGCCTCCAGCTGATCCCGGTTTCTACAAGACTACGAAAACAGACACTGTTCTGGAGGCATATGTTTTCTTCGATATCTTAGACAAGGGATGATTAGGGATGCCAAAGCACCCCACACTGATTGGCAGTAAATTTAGCTGGATTTTGTGAGGTAGGACTCATCCAATTCCGCAGAAGGCAAACAAAACATATGATGTAAGAACAGATTCAACAACGTGTCTGCTAGTCATAGAAATCGGAGGTTTGTAGGCTGTTTCGGTGAGTCGCGACACCCTCTCGACGACTGAAACAACTGAGATTGGTTGCACTGGTGGCAATATGTACAACAGCTGTCAGGCTTTGGGAGAGGTGGCCCAGTGAGCAGATACATCAGGTGTGGCAAGGCACTTTTCGAAATCGGAATGAAGGTTATAGTGTCAGATCGAGAATGTCGTCGTAGTCAAGGAAGACAGCAGCCTTCTTTGGTGTGGAGGTTGGGTCATTTCGACCAGTTGTTTCCTCTAAAAAACAATAGTCGTCGCGTGGTGATGTTAAAGCCCGTCATTGACAGGTTAAAAAGCCATATTAGTGAAATTTTGTCCGCCGCTTAAGCAGTGAAGCGGTAATTCGTCGTTCCCTTTCATTTGTGAGGTGATACACAATCAAGCCCAACGCTAAACTGATTTTTACGACAACAAATCTTAGCACACAATCTCACCCTGAGAAGCTGCAAATACTGACTGTTGCTGTCAGCATTAATTTCTTAACTATAATATTGCATGGCGTAATATTTTTCTTGCTTTTCGTATCTTAAGTTTCAATACTTTTCATGCCTCTTATGTAATTGGACATTACTATTTACTGTTTTTTATTTCTTGCCTGTCAGTACCTTTCGTATTTCTTCTGCAGTGTGACAGTAATATTTATAGTTACTTTAATATCTAAAAAATTAGTATGTTTCATGTTTTACGAGCAATGAGAAAGTAATTTTTTTTGCGTTTTACGTACTCTAGATGTTTCTTTATTTCATTTTTATATGTCCTGGTGTTGAGTTAGTGTTTACGTTGTTTGGATCTGACATTTTCTTCCAGGTTGCTAAATTTATGGACATCTTGTAGAATGAGAAGTCTTATTTTAGAGTGAGTTCCGTAACTCACTTTGCCACTCCAGATGCCATATAGTAGCGTCTTGTAAATGGGAACGCACACCTCTGCTGTAACTTTGAATGTGCAGAAATAATTTTTCCAGGTCCTCTGTGCTAGCAGGTTCCGCTGAGCGGCCTTGAGAGCTGTTACACGAGGTAGCGAATAGACTCTGCAGCGAGCAGACTTACATCTCGACCATCCAGGGCTGCAGACAGTGTGCACCTAGTAAGATACTACTGAATATAGTACTTTTATGTAAAAAGTAGTGTTCCATCTCGTCATTGTGAAGTGGAAATAAGGGTAAGTAGTGTACACACCAAACTTAAACGTACCATTGCAGGACCAGACGACTGCAAGCAAACCGTACTAAATGTTTACCTACAGATTATACACAGTTAGTAAAAGCACTACACTAAGAGCGATACCGGTACCTTAAATCTATGATCCAGTAACTGTATGTTGTTCAGAAATGTAAAACGGTTAACAAGCAAGGTGATGTTCATCACAAAATAGTACATTATCAAGGAATATACCAAAACACTTTAATGAGTGTGTTTCAAGTTAGTCGCAAGTAAAACCGTGTATACATGGCCTAAGACAATTTTCCTACGGAACATTACAATTCAGTAACCTAGGTTCTATAGGCTATGTCATATCTTTGCTTCTGGGAGATTTTTGTAAGCATGTATCCTGTCATTCTATAACTATTCCTTTTTTCTTTTTTGGAGCTGTGGCTAACCAAAGATGTCGTATACAGAAAGAAAGAACGATTTAAGATGTGCACATGTGTATGTTTAAAATATCGCAAACTATAAAACATAATTCAAATACGAACATGGACATCGGTACGTATTAGGCTGCCGGTCCTACACGGAAGCCACAGATTGGCTATGCAAGTGCAGATGTTGTGTTAGTACACGAAAGGATAACCCTCAGAGCTCTAGTGAGCGCCAGAGGTTAATCAAGGTTTTTACATCAGTGCAATGGAAAGTGAAGAACGAAAGTGAATCAAATTTTCATTTACCTTTGATGAATCGTCAGTGATGACGTATAAAGTAAATACAAGGACAGGTTCTTCAGCGGACGAAATCTTCGGTTAAAAATGATGCTCTTCTCATTACGGTAATACAGGACACTGCGTAATTTAACAATGTGCCAAACGTGCGCAACTAATGTAATGGAGGAAAAAAAAAGAAGAAGAAAGAAGAAAAAAAAGAAATGGTGAGATTGAAAAGACTAACATCGAATGAAAATAATAAACATGCTGATATGCGACGATATCCGCGGTGGTAAACACGGATCAAAACGAGTCAAAGTAAACAAGTAAAGACAAATTTTTTAAAATATTTTAAACCAAGAAATCGATCTAGTAATGATACTGTTCTTCTTCCCACCCTCAAAGAGATGGGTAAAGGGCGAGGGAGGGGTGGGGGGTGGTGGGTAAGAGGGGTCCATAAACCCCCGATCACCTAAATGAAATTATGCATGATGAAGTTAATATGTAGTGAAACGTCTGTGCGGCAAATGTGAAAACACGAGCTATGGCGACGTTATTCCTGTACGACGAGGTTGTGCAGCATACAGTTACGGACTTCTTCATACAGCGGGGCACGATGCTTTACCAAATGGGCATCTTCAACCTGCTGCGTCAGGGGGATGGTTGCCTCAGTGTCGGCGACGATTTCGTTTGGTTGGCATACTGAGTCTGGATTTTACGGTACTCAAACGGAAATTTTTTGATCTCCCTTTATATTCTGCAGTGATGTTTTCATATTGTCAAATATGGAAATATTTTATTGCGCATTTAAGTGTTAGGGTGAAACGTGTACCACAAATATTGCAGAAATGGAGCTGTTATTGATGTGTGGTTTTCACAGAATGGATTCAATCTCACAGGTTTATAGTGTGAGTCGTTTACGAGATATCGTATTTTGAAAAGTTCCCACACTGACATCAGTACAATACCTGCGATAGCACTCAGTAGAGAACAACAGAAGTGCATAATCTTTTTATATGGGTTCTAACCAGTAACGAGAGAACTGAACATCACAGGTTGTGTTCAAAATGAACACCGAAAGTATGGAAAGACTGCTACACACGTGCTTCCATTTCAGAAGAGATGCCCGATCAAGGTGCAGAAATACGTTGTAGCATATCATCTGGTGTGGTAGCTGTATCTTTATAGTCAGTGTCCTTTAGTTTACCCATCATAAAAAAATTTGCGGTCGTCAAATCCCGGGGAACGGGCCGGCGAAGGTACAGAACTTCAGCGTGCAATCCCACTACACAGAAACAATTTTATAATAAATGCTCTAGTACTTCGTACACCGTGAGCAGGAAAGCAGTCATGTTGGTACCGCAGGTTCCTCCTAGTTTGCAAGGAACGTCTTCTAGCGTCCGTAGGAGATGGTTGTTAGGAGGCTGCGGTACTTACGTTCGTTCAGTATTCGATATGTGAAAACGGGCATATAAACTGATGCTTCACTATCCCACACAACACGTTTATACTCCAGGGACGCTGACGGTCCTCATGACGCAGCCAACGGGGATTGCCAACAGACCGATAGTGCATGTTTTGGTGATTTACCTGGCCATGATTGGTAAATGTGACTTCATCACTAACCAAGATGCAGGAGATGATACATCTGGAATATGATACATCTGGAATTAGCCCATATACAGAATTTAACACGATTCTCATAATCCTTTCTATACAGCTCTGGCCAGAGAAGAATGAAATAGGGATGGAACCTATGTCGACAGAGAGCGCGTAGGACACTGACTCACGACAGTTCATCGTGCGATTGCATGGAACCTAACGTGTTGTTTCCTTCTAATAGCTGACATGGTTGGTCTATTAGGGTATATTGCCGCATACACTATACCAGAACGAAGTGCATTCTTCCTACACTCTCCATACACTATGAACTGTCAGCTTTTTCTGCCTTGGTGAATCACGTCTACAACTCACGACCTGTTGCTTCGACTTTACACACTAACTGACAAGCAAATCGCAATGTACTCACGGAACACACAAGCACACTGTATGCAAATATAACTTCATACCTAGAAACTACACAGCTTAAATGGCACAAACACGTATCGGTGTGGAAACTTTGCACAATACGATATATCGCCAAAACTCATATTAGACTCCTGCAACAAAAACCACAATTTACCCTACATTTAGATTTGAACCTGGATTTACTTTCAAAATATTTTCTTAAAGAACATTGACACATTCAATCACACTATGTGAGCGTGGAAGTAGTTGCCAGTGGGTAACTGATGAAAACAAATTTCTTTCAACAAATTGAAATTTTAGTTCTAAAAACCCTTTGTTTTTTTAAAATTTACAAACAGAAAGTATCCTCCAAATATCATGTTACAATTCATTCAGAGGCAGAAATAATTTTTTTTTTTTGACAGAATGAGCTTTCGGGCTGAGAAGCTTGCCACACTCTTTTAACATGGCCGTAGCCACGACCGCTCACAACAACCTCTGAAAGACTGCACTGGTGCAAATCTGCGACATACCAGATTGCTTTAAAGTAATAAGTTTAACAACTCACACAAACACATAAACTGTGCACCCAGTTGAAGGGATGGAAATGGTACAAAACACTCACATAAAAAAAACTTGCCACCGAAAGTGCAACTTGTTTTTAAAAGAAAGCACTTACAGTGGAAGGGTGGCAACTTTATATACTAACATAGCGATTTAAATAAAAACAAATGAAATGCAGTGTTCCATAAAATATACAAACACACTCTACACTAGACATATACCGCCTCTCAAGATGATAGGCAAGATAAAAACATTTCAGGAATTCGGCCTTTACACCTTAAGCAATAAATTCGTTAACACCGAATCCGACAAATATGACAAAGGCAGCTATTAACGTATGGCAGACTGTGTCCCAGTGCGCGACCGATCAACCGATCGATCCAACCGCCAATGACCACTATCAGAGCAACTCGAGCAGACTCAGATGCAAGAACTCAGCCCCGACCGGGCGACCACTAGCTGAGTTCTATTACTGGCGGAGTGGCAAGACTCTCATTTTCTGGCTTTAAAGTTTGATCCAAACGAAAGACATACTAGCACTCCGACAACAGACAGACACTAACTGCCGCACAAGTGCGAACGAGAGACAGATCCGCAACTGGTGACGCGAGGCTGACCCAGACTCACTCTGACTGACCAACCACCAGTGGCGAGCTTATAGCGCCCCTTAAATGCACGTGACAGGCAACCTTTCCCATCTTCCACCAAAGGGAGATACCAAAGCTGCGATTGCCACAGCGGCGCCACCGCCAGAAACGGAGGGCGACTGCTTCATACTACGCGCTGCGGCGCACTCTTCAAAACTGCACATTTTAACACGGCTCAAGGTTGTTAATGTCAATGAGCATTGCTCCATTTAAAAAGTGAATGTCTGCACAACAGAACACTTTCTGAGTCTTATTTCAATCAACCTATTGTATAATAATATAAGCTTCTCACTATCAACCCATTCTCCGAAAACACTACGTCAGTAGCACATTCAATGGTTGCAATATATTGCAATGCAGAGTTTAGGTGGTTGAGGCTATATATCTACACACACACACACACACACACACACACACACACACACACATATATATATATATATATATATATATATATATATATATATATATATATATATATATATATGCGGCCGAGAACAGACCAAATACTATTGGAATGAACACCTTCCAAAAGCAAATTATGTATACAGAATTATTAAATATATAACTGTGTTTTCAGAATAAAAAGGAAATCACGAGTCTATTTACGGTCCTAATATAAAAATGCAGGCTTTCTCGGTGAATCTCGATGACAAAATCTTCTCTAGTGGACAGCCTTGTCAATACGTTGTTCTCCAGCAACGTTTCAGCAAGTTTCTTACCTGCTATCTTCAGGCGAAGTATTGTAGAAAACTTATTGAAAATACATCATTGTACACTATCAAATGCAATTTTGTTCATATACTATATAATTACAATTCGAAGAACATTTAGGGAATTTAGCGAACTTCTTAGTCATGGAACAATTTATTTGAAATTCACAGTAAACTTTCGAATAATTTTAATCAAAGCTTTGTTATTAGTACAGCAGAGATGAAAAGTAAAGAAATTACATTTCCATAGCTAGGTTTACTATTGCAACACTAAACTCAATAAATATTTTAACAGACTGTTATTTTATATGAATAAACTTTCAGTCAGAAATGATTTGTACTAAAAAAATTAGTATGATTCTGTGAATCCGAGGATTCAGGCAGGCGTTTTCTGGGCCATTTCCCTTAGTTACACACCTGGATAAGTGAACGCATTAAGAAATTAAAACTGGTGACCGTAGGTAAAAATGTAAATGATATATGAACTATACAGGCGCGTCAAATAAACGCTAAAACACGTGCACTAAAATAAAAAATCTGTCGCTCTGGAAAACTGGTGTAAACAGAAAATCCAATGTAACAGAAAAATAAAGGAACGACTCCGTTAACGTAATTGATCATACATCTGCTGGAACCTTATTGGTATGCTACCGGACTGGAAGCCTTGCCTGCCTTATGTGTTTTAACCTGCTTCGCTACACGGAGGACATATTCTTCTAAGTTATTCATGCTGGTAGTTGTTCTTGATTCGAATTCTGGCATATTTATTTCGTTTTTTTTTTTCGTGAAAGTATTTCGCAGAACAATGTTTAGTAACTCTACTCAAGTGGCACAGTTATCAATGAGACAACCATTGTTGTTATCGAGTGAAATTATCGACTGCGCCTGCCACTCTCATATTTTACGCACCAGCAGACAGTCTTTAGGTTTTCTGCCAGATTTAGAGTCAGACGCAAATACTAAGCGCATTTCGCTTTGAAGTTCGCAGAGTAAATTGAAAGGCATAATGTAATGTGACGATTAATTTTTGGTTTATCCCTCTGTCGTAATGACAATATCTACTCTAGTGTAAGTTAAAAATTATATTCTTCAACAAGTATATAAAGGCAGCTATGACTTCTGTAACTGAATGCATTTAGATAACTGTACCGACATGTAAAGAAAGCAGCTCTCATATATCCAAATAACAGAACAGTGCTTAAAGAGGAATCTCCATCCCGTTTAACTTTACTTTCGCTTGTTCTCCCTTTTGATACAGACGTAGGTACTAATATTTGGTAAATCTTTAAATTTTGTATTGTTTTGAATGATAAGTAAAATAATTATAAAACGCGTCTACAATCAGTGTAGTCACGTGTAGAATTCTCAAATTTTCTGGTCACTGTGTCAAAAAGGATGTGTACGTTGTTCGAAAGCTATCAGACGGATCCCGTATTACGTCTTGCTGTTAGAGCATTTGTATCAGAACAAAAGCTGTATCTTCTAGTATGAATTCCGAAGGTGCAAACCAAATTAATACTTTCCATGGGCAATCTTCTTATCGAACAATGGGACGTTTATCAGTATCTACGGCCTCATGCACCCTCCGATCCATAAGCGATAGCATTTTAATTTCCTTTCAGGCAGTTATGTTAGTACGCAGAGGAATAATTTACATTTTCGGATGTTTGGATATATATTCAGTAGGTCATGCTGTCGCTTTTGTGATGTGTACTTTCGACGAAATAACCTTAATTTATTCACAACATACTGCTGAACAAATGTATTTATCTCTATCATTTGTATCTGCTCCTTACTGCCGTCCAAAATATATATTGCAGAAGCCACTTTCAGTTCAGGAAGAGAATCTAGGAGATCGTTTCACCTTCAAACGGTTGTTGTGGTCTAAATGAATGTCTGATATCAGTTACAGTTACTTTACAGCGTGTATCAACATCTACTTCTACATGTTAGTATTGGCTAACTATGACGAAATAACGGAATATCGAGATAACTGTGTACTTAAAGGAGGCGGATATTTGTTTTATTTATCACTCTCAGGAAATTTGTGGAGGATGACAGCAATGCAACGATATAAAATTATTAGCGTCCGCAGCAACGACTACTTAAAGTATGTGTATAATTTCGAAGTAGATGCTCACACGCACTCACGATTTCACCTCACATGGATAGTTGGTTTGCAAAGTGTTATTTATTTCCCTTTTTGTATAATTTTGGTTTTATTTGGCCTCACTCGAGCAGCTTCTCAACACATAACTGTGTACGTCCTGTCTACATACACACCCTTGTGGACCATGTAGACGACCACATACTACACTCACGATGATGACGGCGGGGGATGTACAGTGCTGGAAGAAAAGAGCTTCTCATACTTCTTGCGTGATACCCGGTAGGCGCCCAATTGCGGGCAACGACAGAATGTCAACAATACTGCTTGGGCACTGTTTGTTCGCAGTGTGACTGCACATGAGCACACGGTTCGCAGTGCGATGCCGGGATCTCAGAGGAATTTTATCCCCTTCTACTCAAGGATCTCACCACTCAAACAGAGGCTCACCATGGCTAAAGAATAACAATGGTACTTCTTGAAATGTTACGTTAACAACATCAAAGATAAATACATTGCTCCAATATGTGAAATAAAAAGTTAAGTCCAATAAACACGCAAAAATCATTATTAAGAATATAATTTATGTTAGTTGATAATAACAAATGTTACCAGTTTTTTGTTTTAAATGAATGTTTATTATTATGTTCAAGCAGTAGTTCAACATCTAGTAGCAACTAGTCGTTGAAAACTTGAATAACGTTTCAATGACTGCAGAACAGAAAACATTTCATCTTATCAACGTGTTCAACATAATGACAGTAGTAACTGAGAAGAAAAGACTGCAAGAGTTAAAAATATAGGAATATTAATCATAATATCAGTGCACTCATAGCTTAGCCATCAAAATATGTTGTCTGTGTTCTGCACATTGCTAAGACGAAAATGTAACGTAACTATAGAGTGCAACTGGCAGTCAGCGGGGTGAGTGGTGGAGTGGCTGCTTGGTGGAGCAGAATGGCACACTGCTGATCGAGATAAATGTCTTATTCTAATTTAAATACATATCACGTCGTTAGCAGTGTCAGGTGGATTCAACCCACTCCGTCGATCACGGGCGGCATCGGCTCACAGGCGGCCGTTTCGCCCCCTGCAGAAGAGATACACCTGTAGCTTCCCTGAGATGCTATGGTCAGGCAGATCAAAGACTGGGCTGTGACAGTAAGCCAACGCATTGATGTCAGCGCCGTTCTCCTATTTCAGCTGTGTCGGCGTTTCTCTGGGGATTGGCTGCACCAACCACCACTCACGTCCACAGCTCATGTCGACTACTGAGGCAGGTGGAGTTTACCTTGCGTGAGTCACCATCCGCAACACTCTGGCTGGACTCTTGCGAAAGCAGACACATCTGATGAGTCAGTGGCGCTACGGCACCAAGTCCCATAAGGAGACCCAGTGCAGGCAGCGGCAGAACCGACACAGTCATTGATGC
The DNA here is from genome assembly GCF_023897955.1 of Schistocerca gregaria. Taxonomy (NCBI): domain Eukaryota; kingdom Metazoa; phylum Arthropoda; class Insecta; order Orthoptera; family Acrididae; genus Schistocerca; species Schistocerca gregaria. The sequence goes on from NC_064922.1 coordinate 576,511,186, forward strand.
AGCTGGCAGTGCCCACTTATCTAATCATCTGCTGTGGTAGTGGTACTGCACACCAAATGAATTTGCCTCAAAATTGATACCTACGTGTATGGCTCTAAGTCACGTAGGTCACAGCATGGATCTTGTCCTGATGGAGTGAGATCACTCTGGGCACTTTTGCTAATAAACATGCACGCTGACGTTTCGCCCAGCCTGACTGTACCATTTCGCAATCTTCTTGCGTGTTGCTTATTCAGACCCACATATCGCCACACAGCTCTTACCGGCCTGTAGGTGCTACTTCAGTACTCCTAGGCAGTTTCCTTAGATATTCGACTAAAAACTGGGCAGTTACACTGCATAACACTAGAGAGACAATTACGACGTAGATAATTTGGTACACACATGTAGCAAAGAAGTACGAACTACAAGTTACACAGTCACTTCTCTGTTTGTTTGTAGGCACTTAGCTGCAACACTGGCAGAAGTGAAATCACCGCAGCAAGCCGCTAGAATACTAAAAAAAAGTGGACTCGCTGTTTCTAACACGAAAATGTCTCCCCTATTATATTGGTTTCCTCAGTATTTCACACTTTTTTCTTAATACCAGAGAAATTGGGACAGCAGAGGAAATATTGTAGCCGATCACACCGACCCAGATTTCTTTAGCCACAGAATCACAGACGAAAGATGGGGGCATCACCAAGATCCCAAAGACAAAGGAGCAAAGAAAATGGAGGACACATGTAGATTAATTACCACCAAAAAGGTGAAGGTACAGCCATCATCGTACAAGATACTTCGGAGTGTTATTTGGTACTTCCATGGTGTAGTACTACGGATTTTGAATATATGGAGTGGCAGCAACAGCAGAGCATTGCCGAATTATCCCGACGAGTCTGTAGGAGGCTGCCACGTCTAAGCGCCACAGGAAGCTCTCCATGGTGTTGTCGACACCCCTGACGGCAAAGGACACTGTCACATTTGCTGCATCTTTCGATAATCAGTTTCGACACTCTACGTCTATTATTTCTAAGGAAGTTTGCAGTGTCATCTTCCATTTCTGTCAGTTAACAGGCAGGCTTATCTAGAATCACGAACCCATGTGGGCTGCCAAAAAAATTAACAAATAGGATAGAGAGCTGGTGTTCTGAGTGACAAAGTTGATTCGAGAACAAAGAGTGAGACAGCTATTGGAAGTTTCCTGAACTACCACTGTGTGAGCAACATAGATGAAATTGTGATTTGACAGCGAGAAGCGAGTACAGCAGTGCTGTAGCAGTTGCACACACATGCTGAATAGGCCAATCGAATCAGTTATATATCATAGGTGAGACCTATATACTGCAGCATTAACTGTGATCTCAAGAATATATCTATGTCTTTATTCACCTCACAGATGTTTAAAAACATCAAAACAATTGGTGAGAAGTCATCAGAATCTTTAAAGTGTATTTGGACCAGATTATACAAATTTTAATTGTATTTACCATGGATTTGTTGCTGGTGATTTAAGGTTTCGTGATTTTTAAACAGTTTTGTAGGCTATGCTGGAATGAGTATCATTTATAATCTTTTACAATAGATATGATAGAAAACCCAATGAAGGTGAGTGCAGGAGTCAGATTAAAGGTACTTTATATGAAAATATAAATAATAAAAAGAAATTTGTTAAACATAGTTTTCTGTGGGAATTATTTAAAAATATGACCCAGAAATGGTTAAAAAAGCTAGATGGAATATAAGAAAAAATGGGAATTAAAAGAGAAATTTTTAAAAATAGATAAAAACCAAGAACATAACACAAAAAATATATAAAAGAACGTCATCAACTTATTGCTGCAATCAAAGAAGTGAAATAAGGAATTGAAGACTTAGGTGTTAATATACTGAACACTACTGAAGAAAACAGGGAAGTTGAACAAACAAGTGGTTCCTTATCACTATTATTTTGAAAAATTTAATGACATACCACCAAGTAAACAATATGATTAAACATTAAGTGAATCTGAAATACAAGATGCATCAAATAGACATGAAGAAAAGAAGAAATGACAAAAAATGATAAAGAACAAAATGATAAAAATAATAGTAAGTGGGAGATTGTTGGAATATATCAACCTTGGAGAAGATAACGTTTTTGGATTGAGACATCTCATTTATTTCAAATATGTTGATTTTTAGAATATTCAATTCAAGGGAGTTGAATTAATTATTGGTGAATAAACGTATTATTCTCCACACAGATTGACGAATCTCGTAACTAAAACAAAAATTACTCTGGATGATATAGGTACCAAATGAAAGGGTATTGATTTATCAAATTATGCATTTAGTTTGTTCCATTCAGGAGCATTATATTCTGATAACATTCCCAATAAATTAAATTAAATACAGGTATTCAACATAATTATTTGATAAAAGGTATTTGTTATGCATATTTTGCGAAATTTAATTGGTAGGCTCAAATTCAGATTATTCAGAATCAGATGAGAAAAACAGGTGAAGGTTTGATTTAAAAAATATATAGTGCTACTAGCTGAAAATATCTAGATGAATCATGTGTGTGAATTACTCGATAGTTCAGCAGTAATTCATGGAGAAGAATTAGCAGGAAATAATTTACCATAATGAAAAAGTATGAATAAATCAATTTTAACAAGTAAATTCAGTCATGTCATTAATAATAATCCCAAAGAACTCCACATATGATCTGCTTTTTGAATCATCATCCACATACATTTTGAAAATTAGAAAAATTTGGAAATGGAATAGTAGATTGGGCTTTCAATAATTCGGCTAGTTAGGCATATATCTGCAAGTATTTCTGTACTGCAGACCATTCACTGAACTGGATGCAAGACTAGCAGATGGAAAAAAGGGATACTTCCCTCATATAAAGCTTGCAAAAGTCATGATATGACATAAAGAGATAACAAAGATGTACAATCTATACATCAAGCTGAGAAATAACTTCAGTTTGCTGCAAAAGAGAGGATATATGCTAGAGTTTCATCACTTGTTGAAATCATTGCAGCAACAACAGTTTCAGAAATAATATCTGGAATATGAAAACTAGGATTGAGCTTTGATGAAAATTGAAGGACAGTATAAATTATTCCATCCTCATAAAATTTTACCCACACTAAGTTAATAACTCAAGTATTGGTTAGAAACTGCTACCTAATGGCAAAACTAAACCAAAAGCAATAAAAACTAGAGTCAAAAATGAACAGTTGAAGCATGTTGAAAATACGTAAGTGGAGAGCTCCAGATATCTACAGACAGATAATGGAAAATAAATCAACAATAAAGAATTTAAAGAATTAATGAAAAAAATAATCATTTTTAACTTTTACTGCATTAATAGCATCTGCTCTTTAAAGATTTAATACAACAATGAAAGATAAAAATGTGAATGAGATTTCTCTTGAAGTATATTACAAGTTGGTTAACTTATTTATAGAACTATTTGATAGATACAATAATACAAAACATACAAAATATTAATAAAGTCTGTAGAAGTTACTGCCAAAAATTACAAGACAACTGCCACTGTATACTATGATACACCAAAAATTAAAACTCAACATAAAGTTTGAATTAGGAAACATAAAGGAATTTTTGAGAAGAAGTAAACAGATAGTTGGTCAACACGAATTAATTTCTAAATTTTAACTGTTATTCTTTCTAATTGAATCACATACAGCCTGAAGTCATTGGATGGAGAAGATGTAAAAGGACATTTTTATGAACAAGAGCTACAGAAAACTAATTAACCAAAAATATATCATGTTGAAAAAGTTTTGAGAAAGGAAAATGGTAAAATTGTTTTGAATGGTTATGATCTGGTAACTCATGTAATAGTTTGGTAAATTAAAAAATAATTTTTGTATGAAATTTTATATACATAAATGTAAGTTATTGACAATTTAAAGCTGTTTTGAACAGATTATAACATTAATTTTGATGAATGTGTTATTAAAGGTGGTACAGTTGTGATGTTTCAAGCTTCAAAATTACTTGTGTTTTTTACTCAAATAATTTTATGGTTTTCTTTGAAAACATTCTGGTATTATTGGGAAATTATCTCATAAAACATTTCATGTGTTCTGAGTCTAGCACATTCGTTTGTGACATGAATTATATGACAGTTCCTAGCCACACTGAATTTAATAATCATGACTGAGCCTTGCATCTAATTATTGTGACCACATGGCGGAAACGCTGTTATAAGAAATGACCAGGAAAAAAACAAGCTTGTAACGGTAAATATTGTAACTACATCTATGTAAAATACCCATTATCAAACCACAAAATCAACTGTGCCACTCTAAATGACTATCATAGCTATATGCTTCAACAGTCCATAGCGACTTTATAAGATGATTACGTCTTCATTAGTTTGCAGCCAGGCCAGCAGAAAATTCAATTATTTATTGTGCGCCTAATTGTTTCGATGTAAATAAAATCTTCTCGAAATCCATAGGTTCCTGTGAAACAGATATGTTATAGTAGGTGCATGAGCAGTTGTGCAACTGTAAAGAAAAGTATTAAAATGGGAATTTCCATGTAGTGGCGGCAATCTTGTAGCTCCTGCAATGCTATATTGTCTGAACTGACAGTGTGCTACAATTGCTGTGAATGCTTCTTTATTTGACACAGTGCGATTACAACCATGAAATGAAACCACGAAATAACAGTGTAAGTTAAAAATATTTCACAGATAGTAACATATTATACATATGTACAGACCTGAAAGACGCAGAGCAATCTTATACCAATCTTATACAGGGTCATAGAAACAGCATGGGAGAGGCACTGTCTAGGAGAAAGAGTTATCACAATGACACGGCTCTATATATATATATATATATATATATATATGAATTATATGACAGTTCCTAGCCACACTGAATTTAATAATCATGACTGAGCCTTGCATCTAATTATTGTGACCACATGGCGGAAACGCTGTTATAAGAAATGACCAGGAAAAAAACAAGCTTGTAACGGTAAATATTGTAACTACATCTATGTAAAATACCCATTATCAAACCACAAAATCAACTGTGCCACTCTAAATGACTATCATAGCTATATATATATATATATATATATATATATATATATATATATATATATATATATATATATATATATAATTCCAAGTCCATTAATTTATTTTTCACTAGTTAATACATTATACAGAGTTTCTTTTACTACAGTCACTCAGTTCATTTATCCATAGCAAACTTATAAAAACTTTGTGACATTCACATATGGGGATGCTATGGATTCTGTTTCAATACTAGAATAAAAGATAATAAAGACAACTTAATGTCAGTATTATTTGAGAGTTCTAAATCTGGGCTTATTGAATGGCATGAATGTAACAACTATTATTTATTAGAGGCCCACAAAATCGTTATGACTTTTACATAAAATTTAATTATGGAAAACATAATCGGATTTTGAGTTTTATGGCAAAATAATCTAATTTTTGTATTAACTCAATGTGATCAACATTCACTATTTGACTATTCATTTCCTTTTTTGTGTAGCCATCCACATAATTAAATAATTGTGGCAGCAAACAACATTCAACCTTTCTCTCATTCATTGGTATAAATTTATCAGATTAACACCATAAATAAATCTTACCATTTGAATGGTAACCCCTAGTATTATTAACTTGTTTTTGTAACTTTCTTCTACACTCCTGGAAATGAAAAATAGAACACATTGACACCAGTGTGTCAGACCCACCATACTTGCTCCGGACACTGCGAGAGTGATGTACAAGCAATGATCACACGCACGGCACAGCGGACACACCAGGAACCGCGGTGTTGGCCGTCGAATGGCGCTAGCTGCGCAGCATTTGTGCACCGCCGCCGTCAGTGTTAGCCAGTTTGCCGTGGCATACGGAGCTCCATCGCAGTCTTTAACACTGGTAGCATGTCGCGATAGCGTGGACGTGAACCATAAATGCAGTTAACGGACTTTGAGTGAGGGCGTATAGTGGGCATGCGGGAGGCTGGGTGGACGTACCGCCGAATTTCTCAACACGTTGGGCGTGAGGTCTCCACAGTACATTGATGTTGTCGCCAGTGGTCGGCGGAAGCTGCACATGCCGTCGACCTGGGACCGGACTGCACCGACGCACGGATGCACGCCAAGACCGTAGGATCCTACACAGTGCCATAGGGGACCACACCACCACTTCCCAGCAAATTAGGGACACTGTTGCTCCTGGGGTATCGGCGAGGACCATTCGCAACCGTCTCCATTAAGCTGGGCTATGGTCCCGCACACCGTTAGGCCGTCTTCCGCTCACGCCCCAACATCGTGCAGCCCGCCTCCAGTGGTGTCGCGACAGACGTGAATGGAGGGACGAATGGAGACGTGTCGTTTTCAGCGATGAGAGTTGCTTCTGCCTTGGTGCCAATGATGGTCGTATGCGTGTTTGGCGCCGTGCAGGTGAGCGCCCAAATCAGGACTGCATACGACCGAGACACACAGGGCCAACACCCGGCATCTTGGTGTGGGGAGCGATCTCGTACACTGGCCGTACACCTCTGGTGATCGTCGAGGGGACACTGAATAGTGCATGGTACATCCAAACCGTCATCGAACCCACCGTTCTACCATTCCTAGACCAGCAAGGGAACTTGCTGTTCCAACAGGACAATGCGCATCCGCATGTATCCCGTGCCACCCAACGTGCTCTAGAAGGTGTAAGTCAACTACCCTGGCCAGCAAGATCTCCGGATCTGTCCCCCATTGAGCATGTTTGGGACTGGATGAAGCGTCGTCTCACGAGGTCTGCATGTCCAGCACGAACGCTGGTCCTACTGAGGCGCCAGGTGGAAATGGCATGGCAAGCCGTTCCACAGGACTACATCCAGCATCTCTACGATCGTCTCCATGGGAGAATAGCAGCCTGCATTGCTGCGAAAGGTGTATATACACTGTACTAGTGCCGACATTGTGGATGCTCTGTTGCCTGTGTCTATGTGCCTGTGGTTCTGTCAGTGTGATCATGTAATATATCTGACCGCAGGAATGTGTCAATAAAGTTTCCCCTTCCTGGGACAATGAATTCACGGTGTTCTTATTTCAATATCCAGGAGTGTATATTAGTTATACTCACAGACACAAATGTATAGTCTTAAATGGACCAAAGTTAGTCTTAAATTTGACTAGTTGTTTCAGGTACCACATGTCATAAAAATACATCTCTTACTCTGTTTCCTTCACTTATGTATGTAATTTTATCAGTTATTGGAATTTTATCAGTTATTGGAATTTTATCAGTTATTGTAGTTTTATCAGTTATTGTACATCAGTTTTATATATTATTTCCAAGAATTTTATTTAAAATTTCCTGGTGAGTTACGTGGTCTTGATACACTTGTCTCAGTTCATTTTCAGTCTCGTATTCTCCATGTTTACGAATTGTAGGAAACTCTTCATATGGAATCCAGTTTTATCTTCATCCTTTGTTGTTGCAGTTGCTATCATCTGCATATAACCATGTTTCAATAACTTGAACCATTTATGAAATATGACAGGAGTATTGACCACATGATTAATGTTTGGCATGGACACAAATTGTGGATTTCATTGGCTGCACTACAGTAATAAGGACTAATAACGAAAGGAAATTCAATACTTTACCCAGCGAAGACATCATTCTCTAAGATGTGAAAATTCACGTTTCTTAGCCGAATTGTTTTCTTTGAAATCGGATGAGAAGTGTTTCATTAGCGGACTGCAAGACTCCACAACCGTGTCGCTGACAATTCATGGACGGAGTGAACAAATGTACAGTGAAAAATGTCACTACTGTGGTTCCCAAAGAGTCCCCATGTATTAGAGCGATGTCACTGACAGATTCAAAGTTTCCTTATTACAGCTAAGAGACAGCAGTTTTGAGGAAGAGTAACTACGAAATAACGTTAGGTTACTAAGATGAATCTAAACTGACACTTCACTTTTCTCATGTCCTTCTAACATCCTATTAGAAACTGCAGGACGGGTGTAATTCTTAAGCATGACACAATATTCCTACACCTGTGCGTCTGTGTATCCAGTGATTCATTTATATAGGAGTTTCAAAGTAAAAAAAAACTTGAAGTTGCTAGGATTACTGTATCTACGGAAGACACTTGACCATCTGGCTCATTATTATCCATCCCCATATCATTCAGACTACTTAATTAATGACATAATTATACTTCTCCCTGGTAAAAAGTGGATTAATTTATTGCATATACTGTACTTTCCCAAAGCGTAAGCAAGTGGGTTACCTGCAACATTGCTGTGTAGCTGTTAAGAAAATTACATGTGTCTTTTGTACTCCTAGCGTGTCTGTAGTCACAATAATAAGATATAGACCGTATTGTTAGTATTGAATGAGTTACTGGACCCACTCTTCAACAAACGATACTTAGAAATTGCATTGGGAGCTTACAAACAATAATAAGCACACATAGGGAGTAGCTCTGTTGGCGATGGCATGTTCTGTGTTTCGTTAGCTCCATATAAGACGGGCAAACTGCGTGTATTGTCAAAATACCATTTTATATGATGCTTGGTGTAGGCTGACCCGACCTCCTGGTTTTGCCGACACAGTGCCGGTTTTCAAATAAATGCCCTTCTGCACCGAGAAAATCATTCGAGACTTATAATTTCATGGCTTTTAAAGTAGAAACATAACACGTACAATAACATTACTTATGTAATAAAATATTTGTGAAAAACTAGTTTCCTAGAAGTACAACGACATTGAAATATATATTTTCACAATATCTCCTATGGGCCTACCACATTAGTACCTAAAGGAGGAATAAGAGATATGGTGAAAACAAAAGAAGGTACTACCTGTCCCCACTTGTAACTTACTCACAAGGTATAAATGACCATTATTTAAATCAGTATTCCTAATTGAACTGCAATATCGTGGAAGTCAATTTTGTGAAGATTCCGAACTTTATGGCGTGTGTTATCAGTGATTATTGAAAAAAAGATTCAAGGAAGATTGGTTTTAACACTGGAACAGCAGAGTTTCTGACGCTCTTAAAACGGCGGGAAGAGGTCATTATGACCCCACATAAAATATTGTCATATTTGACTTAAACATATACTTCTTTTAGTCTTTGGCAATCCATACTTTATTTCTAGTAATCACAACAATTATTTACTGTTATAAATAATAATTGCTAATTTATTTAACAACAATGTATCATACAAATATATTTTTGCTACTTCTAACAAGTTATTTATCTATAGAATTTAATTCATTAATAATTTTAATTTATTAAATGTTCATACAACCTTCTAGTCACGTTTAGTATATTTGGTCCATTACATTCTCATGTGTGTTTTACAAACAGCTCTATATTAGTTTTCACTCAAGTCATCTGAAGCTGCTAGATGCACTTAGAATAGGTGATAACTGTTTTACGCACAAGTTTTCCACACACAGCTTCGTGACACTTTACACAGTTTTCTCTCGTCTTGTTGCCTTTGCAGAGGCTAATTAGTCTCTTCCTCGGCTTTCTAGGTGATTTCAGTCTCACATCCTCTTCCTTTACAGGATGTTCTTGCTCTTTCATTCCCTGGAGTTCATTTGCCAGTCGACGTATGAACTTCTTCCCTTCCATTTTTTTGTTAGTTTCTGTGTTATAGATGACCCATGCATTTATTGCCGCCATGTCAAGTATGTTGTAGAAGACATGCATTGGTCATCTCCTACATGCAACCTTTGTAGTTTATTTATGGGTAATTCGATCAACCACCTACAACCCATACTTTGATGCATTGTAGAACGCTGTGGTTTCAGGTTTCTTCTTTCCTTCCTTGCTTACTGCTACTTCAACATGCAGACAACTCAGAAGAACGATAATTTTAATTCTCCCCCCCTTGGTATACAGTCAAGGTGCAGCCTACATTGTCACTGTTGTGATGTATTGTGGTGGAATGTATTCCAGTATTTAGCTTCGTTACTTCATCGGGATTTCACGGCGGATTTGGTTCATTGTACCAGTTAATGAAGTTCTCTTTTCTTTGAGCTTTTTAACATGCTGAAGAGCCGTAAAGAGGTTGTCTGTGGTCACATTTCTTCATTGATTCGCAAATGCTTCCATGAGATGCAGAACGATGTACTCTGTAAGTGGTTATTTCTTTCTAAGCTTGTCGTCTTAGCCAAGATATGGGAAAGCAAAACATATATTCATTGTCATTACATCAATAGCGAAACAGAATTTGAGACCATATTTGTCTGATTTGTTGGACATGAAATGAGTGAACTTGCATATTGGTTTGCTTGGTAACAGTTGCTCATCAGTGGTTGTATTTTCTCCAGGATGGTAAGGACGAATATTGTTTTCAATGAACTTTCCCCAAATTTCAGATACAGGAGCGAATTTGTTGGCTATCTGCGTTCAGCCCGGGTTGATTTTTCATCAAAATCTAGAAATCTGAAAAGCTCCTGAAACTTGCTCCTTGGCATAATGTCCCTGATAAAGCAGGGTGCCAAGAATGTGACCAGAGATCATCCATAGACATACCTTTTGCACACAGTACACCCCAAACATGTATGATGGGTATCAGTTTCTCCAGTCCCACAAATGACACAGTACAGTCATTGTTGTTTAGTACTTTTAGAGCATTTGATTCTGTATATTTCTTCATGAGACGTATCAGTTTCTCCAATCCCTTAAATGACACAGTACAGTCATTGTTGTTTAGTACTTTTAGAGCATTTGATTCTGTATATTTCTTCATGAGACGTAGCATTGCTTCATCAAAAATAAGACGGAAGGCACTGAAGAGATAGGAGTCTACTCGTTGCCATGCATAGGCAGTGGGACCTCCTGTACATTCAGAGCTGACCGCCTTCCAGAAAATGAACAATTGCCAAACCCCCATAACGGTTCCATCCCTTTCAATCATTTTTGATGATTGACATATATCCGCATTTGAATACTGTTCCATTAATTGCCCCTCGTTCACAAAATGTCTTCGTCTTCACGTGTGTCAGGTACATAATCGTCGGTGATGTCAATTCCGATTCACCTATGGAATTCTTCAAGAGATGTAACACTTTATCAGAAAGTCCACACCGATGGAAACATGTCTGGAAACGTGTTTCACAGACAAAGACAGCCTGAGTGACACAACATAAGCTGTGGCGGACTGAAATGTACACGTGCCAAGTTGCAACAATGAGGAGCAATTGCTCTGTGTTACTGCTCACTGTTCCCATTGTACTGTTGGATAATCTACTTATGCTTAGAAAAGAAATTACAGTGGGGTCAAATTGACCCCTTCCGCCGTTATAGGAATATGAATGAAATGGCGAAAAAATTTAAAATATTTTGTAAATACTAAAACATCTTCAGAAAGATGTGAAAAATTATATAGGTCATATCATTTCATTAACGAAGTAAATAAATTGGATATGAAAATGAGCGAGTAACTAATGACAGAGGTCAAATGGACCCCTTCCGCCGTTCTAGTGTTAATGTCCCGTTGTCATCGAGGTCATTGGAGATGGAGTAGAAGCTCGGATTGTGTCAAGGATATGGAAGGAAATCAGCAGTGCCCTTGCAAAGGAAACTTCCCGGCATTTGCCTCGAGTGACTTATAAAAGTCACTTTTTTCAACTGTCGTCGTCCCCGAATGTGAGTCCACCATGCTAACCTCTGCGCCACTAGCTTGGTAGTGCTTACTGAATAATGTTTGGCATGTATACACGCTGGACCTAACAGTCTGCAGTCAAATTAAGTCTTAAATTTTACTATGAAGTGTATAATTGGTATCTGATTGCTGATTAATAATATTACTTAGCGTCTAGGATTAATGAGCTGTACCTAAGTAGCCAGTAAGTGACTAAACATGGTAGGAAATATATCCAGGATACTACAATCAAAACATAACAAACAATTACATTTTTTCTGAAGAAAAGGATTTTATTCACGTGCAATGTACCTACATGTTCCTTTCTATTTATCAAAATGAAGACACGTTCTTGCCCTGGCTTTTTCAGCTGCCGCGTCGTCATATGCCTATCAGAATAACTGACATGAACTGTAAACGTTAAGTGTAGTAATGAAGTTAAGTAAAACGTATAAATACAAGCGTCCCAGTTTTGATCTTTTTTTCTGTATGAAATCTTGTCAGACTGTCTTCGTGCTTTAATTAAAGAATTCTAAGTGCTTGTTACACGGTGAAAATTATTGAACTATATGAAATCGCCATAGCTTCTGAACGGTTGCGTTCAGAGTTCCCAACTGCTCGGTTGGGCGCAGGGCGTGTTTGTGGTTTGATTAAGCGACGATGCCCACTTGCTTTCGGATGGGTCCCTGAATAAGCGAAATTGGCGCATTTGTGGGACTGACAGTCCGCATTTCGTAATCGAGACGTCTCTTTATCCACAATGGGTGACTGTGCCTGCAATGTCCAGTCACGGAGTAATCAGCGCGATATTCCTTGATGACACAAAATCAAATGGGTCTAAGCACTATGGGACTTACCATCTGAGGTCTTCAGTCCCCTACACTTAGAACTACTGGCACTTAAATCTAACCAACCTAAGGACATCACACACACATGCGTGCAGGAGGAGGCAGGATTGGAACTCTCGATCGCAGCAGCAGCGCGGTTCCGGACTGAAGAGCCTTGAACCTCTCGGTCACAACGGCCGACTTGGATGACACAGTGAGTACCGAAAGTGATGTGATTCATGTAAGACAGAAATCGACCCCATCAAAGTAGGAGGACATTTAATATCCTGGTAGAGAACTTTGGGGACTGCATTCTCGTTCTGAGGTATCCATGCGATTCCTTTTTTTGGGGCTATATTAAGAACAAGGAGTACGGCAATAAACCCAAAACCATTGCTGAGCTGAAAATAGCCATTCAGGGGGTCATCGACAACATCGATATTCCTACACTTCAGCGGGTCATGCAGAATTTCGCTATTCGTCTGCGCCACATCATCGCCAATGACCGTAGGCAAGCCTAACATTTCATAACCTAAATCTGAATACCTGTAGTGATGTTTACATGAATAAAGTGTACGCACTCCGTAATCTGTAACTAATTTACTTTTTTCATATAGGTCAATAATGTCATCCACTTTGTATCACTAATAAGTAAGAAAATTGTAAGAAAATCAGTGTTTGATATAAGAAAAAGGGTGTTTCCAATGGTACGGCTCGGGTCGCGAAAGAGAATTTATAAAAATCCGGCCTATCTAGCATGTTTTGTTATCCGGCTTGGCCTTCCGCCACAGTAGACCATATATCCAGGAATCTACTGTGTTCTCTATTGGGGGCTGCGAAACTCAAAGCGCTAGACGAGATAGCCACGCCAGGCGCTCCAGGAATATTTAGCATAGGGGAACCGAACCGTGCGGCAAAACCAGTACACAGGTACTGGCAGGAACTCTCCCAGCGCGAGTGGGAGTATAGGGGCGATAACAAAGCTGCACTCTTCACAGAAGCGGCAAGCACTTTTGAGCCATCAAAGGGATAGGAATGCAGACGTTTGCACCATAAAGCCGATCTCAGTTTAATTCAGACCACCGCATAGGGCGGTTCACAGCTCAGGTTCCGCCCCACTGCAACACCGACCGGCAAGTATATCTTCATTGTCGAACTGCTTAATAATTCGGACGTATATGTGTCCTATAAGCTTTGTGACATCAGTCATTCCCCGTCTAAGCATTATTCCAGCACTGGTAATTAAAACACATTTTTACTGTCAGCTGGCTTTTCCAGTATATGACACGGTTATTTCGCATCAGTACGTATCATCGTTTCACCTATTGTTCCTTTTGACTAAGAGCTCTCATTGTGCATAGCTCAGTTAATTAGTAATACTGGATAAATAAAATTTGTTCTCCTCCTCACCATTCTCATCAAGTACATTATACATGACCAATCCTAATTCAGAAAAATTTAGTTGTTCATTAACTAGAAACCTATATTCTCTCTTTACTCCAATTTATAAATATTTACACATTTTTAACTTTCTTAACACGTGCGACGAGAACACAAGATTAAATAGGCGGAAATATTTCGTATTTTTATGCGTAACAGTACCCAAGAAATTATTAAATTTGGCAGCTGAAGACTTTCGGCATAACAAGTCACTCTCAATCTGCCAATATCCTTGTCAAAGAGAGAGAAGGAGCGGAAAGAGATTTGGGACACTCTCTTGCCCTCGGGTAGGAAACTACCCACAAAGGCGAAAAACAGCAATAGTTAGAAACATTAGGATGCAGTAAGTAACGGGAATAAGACTGCATTAAATACACATAATATGCATCCACAGAACACGTGGCTTGCCACTGAAAAAGGTGTTGATTTCTCCACTAGCTAAACATTCCGGAGTAATCTAGTATTCAGATCTCTGGGAGTGCCAAAGGGAAGGTGACCATGAGCAAAAGATTGAAAAACCAACGAGAGGATTGTATCCTACGAGTCGGGGGGTGGAGTGCCAGAAGTTAGAAAGTGGTAGGAATGATAGAAAATCTGATGAGGGAAATACAAAGGCTCATTCTATATGTAATGGGAGAGAGGTACCTGAAATGTAAAGAAGACAAGGATTTCTGGTCATATCAGTATAGGGTATTATCAACGGCAGCAGTAAATGATATAACGGGTTGAGGATTCGCTGTGCACTGGATTGTCAGAAAGAGAATATGTTACTGTGCACAGTTCGGTGATAGAGTTGTTTTCTTCATTATCGACAGCAAACCTACACTGACAACGATAGTTGAAGTACACATGCCATCGTCGCAATCTGAAGCTGAAGATATTGGGAAAGTATATGAGGATATAGAACGGGTAATTCAGTACGTAAAAAGATATCAACGTCATGAGAGACGGGAATGTAGTTGTAGAGTAAGAAGTTGAACAAATGCTGACAGGAGAATATGGGCTTGCAATCAGAAATGAGATAGCAGAAAGGTTAGTTCAGTTTCGTAATAAATTTCAGCTAGTAATAGCAAACACTCTGGTCAATAATCACAGGAGGAGGATGTATACTTGGTCAAGCCGGGAAATACAGAAAGATTTTATTTATCAGATAAAGATTCCGAAATCAGATACTGCATCTTAAGGCGTAGATATAGATTCAGATCACAATTTAATAATCATGAAGAGTAGGAAAAAATTTAAGAGATTAGTCAGGAAGAATCAATGGGCAAACAGGTGGGATACGGAAATACTAAGAAAATAAGAGAGCTGCTTGATGTACTCAAGTACAAAGGAATAAAGAGACACACTTGAATTTCTCTCGGCGTACAGATACTGCGATAAGGAATAGCTTAGTAGGTTGTTTAGTGGAAAAGGAATGAAAAAGTCTAAAATGGGCAAGCAACAAAAGTTGGAAAAGAAAACACAGGAACAAAGAAGGTAACTGCGAAGAAACTATGGATAACAGAAGAAATACTTCAGTTGATCGATGAAAGAAGAACTACACAAATGTTCAAGGAAATTCAGGAATAAAGAAATACAAGTCGACAAGGGACAAAGTAAACAGGAAGACCATGGAAGCTAAGGCGAAGTGGCTTCACGAAAAACGCGAACACGTCGAAAGAGATGTGATTGTCCGAATGACTGTCTCACCATATAGAAAAGTGAACATAGATGAAATTAAAAGTGAAGTTGGTAAAATTAAGAGGACAATAGGAATTTCACTGTTAAATGCAGAAGAGACAGCGGATAAGTGGAATGAGTACATTTTAGGCCAATATGAGGAGGAAGAATTGTCAAATGTGATAGGGAAAGAAATAGGAGTCGACAGAGAAGAGCTTGGGGATCCAACAGTAGAATCAGAATTTAAAAGAGCTATGGATTACTTAAGACCAAATAAGATGGAAGGGACAGATAATATTCCATCGGAATATCTAAAGGCACTTGGGAAAGTTGTAACAAAACGAGTATGATGGTGTGTAAAATGCTGAAGTCTCGCGATGCACTATTTGACTTTCGGAGAAATATCATCCACACAATTCCAAAGACAGCAGGAGTTGACCAGTGCGAGAATTATCACAGCATCAGCCTAATAGCTCATCGATCGAAGTTGCTGACAAAACTAATGTACAGAAGGAAGGAAAAGCAAATTGAGGATGTGTTAGACGACGATCAGTTTGGCTTTAGGAAAGGTAAAGGCAACAGAGGGGCCGTTGTGACGTTTCGGTTGATAATGGATGCAAGACTAAAGGAAAATGAAGACATGTTCATAGGATTTGTCAAACTAGAAAAATCGTTCGACGATGTCAAATCGCGCAAGATATGTAAAATTCTGTGGGGAAACAGGGGTAAGCTACAGGGAGAGACGGGTAATATAGACCTGTACAGGAGCTAAGAGGGATTTATAAGAGTAGAAGACCAAGAATGAATCTTCATGTTGAAAAGGGTGTAAAACAGGGACGTAGTTTTCCACCACTACTGTTCCATCTCTACGTCGAAGATACAATGATGGAGATATAAGATAGGTTCAAGAGTGGAATTAAAATGTGACGTTCAAGGATACCTACATAAAGATTCGCTGATGACGTTGCTAGCCTGAGGGAAAAGTAAGGGGTATTATATGATCTGCTCAGTGGGGTGAACAGTCCATTGAGTAGAAATATGGAGTGACAATAAATTGAAGAGAAACGAAAGTAATGAGAAGTACCAATAATAAGAACTTCGACAAAGTTAACATCAGGATTGATGGTCACGAAGTACATGAAATCAAAGAACTGTGCTATCTAAGCAGAAAAAAAATTGCGTAGTAGATGGAGAAAGGAGGGCATCAAAAGCATACCAGCACTTGCAGTAAGGGCATTTCTGTCCAAGGGAAGTCTACGAAAGTCCAACATAGGCCTTAATATGTGGAAGAAATTTCTGAGAAGGTGCGTTAGGAACACAGCTTTTTGTGGTAGTCATACATAGACTGTGGGAAAACCGGAACTGAAGAGAATCGACGCATTTGAGATGTGTCACTACAGACCAATGTTGTAATTTAGGTGGACTGATAACGTAAGCAGTAAGAAGATTTTCTGGAGAATCGTCAAGGTAAAGAGTATATGGAAAACACTGACCAAATGAATGGACAGGACTGTAGAACACTTATAGAACGACAAGGAATAACTTCCATGGTTTCAGGGGGAGCCTTAGAAGGTAAGAACGGTAGAGGAAGGAATAAACTGGAATAAATCCAGCAAATAATTGGAGGTATAGGTTGCAAGTAGTACTCAGTTATGAAGGGACTGACAGAGTACAGGAATTCATTGATGGCCTGCATCAAAACCGTCAAATGACTGATACTCTAACAAAAAGTAAAGTACCTCTTCATATAATGACATAATACCACTCATTCATGTCCTAAGGAATAATTCAACGGGTTTCAGTTCACAAAACAACATATAA
The DNA here is from genome assembly GCF_023897955.1 of Schistocerca gregaria. Taxonomy (NCBI): domain Eukaryota; kingdom Metazoa; phylum Arthropoda; class Insecta; order Orthoptera; family Acrididae; genus Schistocerca; species Schistocerca gregaria. The sequence goes on from NC_064922.1 coordinate 576,528,603, forward strand.
GAAACACCAGTATGTGCAGATAGAAACTTCTACCGAAGGATACAAAAACCAAAACATATCAAGTAACCTTAACCACAAAATTTATCAAGTGAAATTCATTTAATGTAAGCCTTTATACTAAATTCTACAATGCCTCCTTTTTAGTTATTCACTCATAGAAAGTAAGTAGACAATATTAACTAAAATTACGATAGTAGACAACTGTCACCTGTTGTTTGAAAACCGCATTTGTCTTCTTTTACCCAATAACATAGGAGAAATTCAATTAATAACTGTTCAGGAGTAATACTGTTTACTTACTACGAAAAAAAATATGTATACATGTTCACAGATTTATAGATATGAGAAATATAAGTATCCTGTGCTTCTATAAATTTGCAGTTCTTTCTACATTTCGTGTAGGTATTACTATGAGTGTGCTTCAACATGTAAGTTTCCAAAGTTTCAGCTGGTTCACTATCTTTAACCCATCAACAAAAATACTGTCATATGCTAAACTAATAATAATCAATCAAATTCTTAGTAACTATTATTTACATGATTGAGAGGTAGCAAGACAGATCACTTAGCGTAAATTTTGCCCCATCATATCATTACAGAGCCATGATATTCCAGTATTACACAGTCATGCTATGTTTTTGCTACCTTCTTACAGCCTCCCTCTCCTGATTAGACATCAGCTTGTCTTCAGTGATCATAGTGACTAAGCTCCTTCTCGCATGTTGATCACATCACTTCAACAACTAAAACATATATACATATGCATATATGCGTAAATAGCTGATTTATAGTAGCATATGGTAAATAGTAAGTCATAATATTAGTCATTACTCTTTACAGATATTTCTGTAGCTTGCATCACATCACATGAGGCGGTCTGTATAAGGTAAACCTCCAAATGATTTAAGAAAGTTATATCACTTACAATAGCAATAGTTTATTAACGTTGCACTTAGGTAGTAGATAAAATAGTTTCTATCGTATCATACAAGAAGAATGCTTTCATATTACAGCTATGAATGATCTGTACTTAAACTGTGACACTCAAGGCTTCAAGCCAAATAACACATACATGTCCCAGTATCTAGCACAGTTATAATTTAACTTTAATAAGTGTTTGTCACAACATTACTTATGTATATAGTTTTCTGTGAATAGAAATGATACCCTTTAGTTCATGTGAATGAATTACCTGCTTCGACATGAGAGTAGTTATTTCTTTTATCACTTATACATTTGACCTAAAAGTCTTGAGTTCTTGTTACTTATCCACCATTAAAATTCCTTACCTGCTGGAAGGTCGATTCATTCCTCCCTTAAGAGATTTCATAATCCCAAAGAAACAGCATTTAACTACCTATTAGGGTCATGCAGATCGACTCTGATTCCCTTTAATAAACTTAACCTAAAATTACAGTAGTCAAATATATTTCAACATTCAATGTAACTAGTGCATCCATATTGAAGCACAGGAACTGGTTACTTCTGTATCCAAGATTCCTATTAACATTAATAACAGTAAAATTTACACCCAAAAACAAGACATTAAAATTTCAGAGATATAGATAGACAATGTTTCTTATTCCATGAGAATAGAGCAAGAGCTGTTTGTTTTCATTTCATTGGAGCTGAATTATGGTATGAAAGTACTCATAAGTATATGACTGTCTAAGTAATGAAGTGATATGACATAATGAGTCATGGTTTCTCTGCCCTGGAGGGATATTTCTTCACACCTAACTACTTGCAGGCACTAGAGAGTATATTTCTTTGTGTCTTTGTTGGAATATAGTCCTTGGCATTTCTTACTAGACACATAAGCTAATACGTGATTGCCCTCCCAGGCAGTTATTACTGTTTGGAAGGGTCCAAGGTATATCAAGTGCACTTTCTCTATTAAAACCTAAGGTTCATAATGAATCTTAATACTTTTTCACGAATGGAGTAGTCTGCTTTCTCCTTAGTTCGGTATCATAGTATGCTTTCCTCAAATTGGCGCTTCCTTTAATGGAAGTTAACACCTGTTTCATCTTCTGTTCCCAGGCAGTGACTGTTTGAGATAAACATAAAAGGGGATCTGCATATTCGTTTGTTTCACTCTTCTTATGTATTAGATTAGCTGGTGTTTATTATGAAAAATATAAGGGAAAATTATTAACTATTTTCTGAAAACACAGAATGATTCTACACATCTCATTTCTTGACTTGCTTAATATGTCATCATACATCTTTTAAACTTCCAAAAAAGAGCTTTGCTATGTGATGTTTCCTGAGGATTAAATTTCGTGATTGTATCTGTTGAATTTGTAGATACTCCAACAATTATTTCCTGCTTTAGAAGCAAAACTTGATTCAACATTGGACAATATTGAAGTTAAGTTTCCACCTTGAAAATATATTCATTCATTATGTGTATAATTATTGGGCTAGTAGCTGTGGATTTCACTGCATTTAATTTAACATGATTAGGAAAAGTTATCACATTGTCCTAGTCTGTATTTGACAGTCCCATGAGCAGAGGGATAGGGTCCTGTTAAATCAATACAGGCAATACTTAGTGGCTCTGTGGGTATATCTGGCTGTTAATTTGTTTACAAGACTCATCTGAGCATTTAACATTTTCTCAAATTAGATGAGTCTTCTGCATTTGGTATGTTCATAGTAACATACTTGTGAATTAAGAGTAGAGATTAATGTTTATACGATTTTTCATCACCTTGTGGTGTCCTCACGTGCACTGTATATGGCAAATCAGAATACCTTGAAATCCAGCAACATCCAGACACATCACATTGTACACCAGTGAGAACATTTCTTCTATAAAACAAGTTTTCATTAATTTTGTAGTGTTGGTTTGTTTTAGTATTATTTCCTTCCATGAGAAACTTCACCCTTTTTCTTCGTGAATCACTGTCTTGTAATTCTATCATGATTGGTCACATATCCAAAAATACTGCCTTTCGTTAATGTACTTCATATTCATAATGATAAATTCATGGGTTAGTTCGACTAAGTCCTATAATTCTGAAAATCTTAGTGAAATCATGATAAAGCTTTGGCTATAACAATGAGTTTTCCTATTATCAAATCGTGCAACTGCTACAACATAGTCTACAGTGGCAGTTAGCTATACAGCAGTTTGCAGGGCAACAAAATGTTTAGTTCTCGCTGATGACACATCTTTGCCAAAGAAAAACGTTTTGAAGTGCTCATATTACAGCCAAGGTGTCTAGTTTTGTAGCCAGATCCCCATGCTCCCATGCCAATAAAGTTTTACTGGCTAAAGTCATTCTCCTAATCATAATTTGGCTACCTGATCAGAAAGTTGGAACAAGCATGCCCATAGTCTCGGAAAGGTGGAGTTAGAGGCAAAGCTAAAATATTTTGTGACATCCAGATGATGTAGTATCCTGAAATGTACTATAGCATATTTTATGGCTTCCCAACGCTTCTATCATTTTTCCGTCCAAAACCACTGTGCACTATTTTTACTAAACTAAATAATCTAATGCTGTATAACAGTTATAGTGAATATGTGTGTAGATATGGTGGAAGAAACACCTATGTGGAGCTTAGCTGCCTGGTGCAGATCTTTCAGTTCGATGCCAGGTTGGCGATTGCGCCCAGTCAGCAATTGAAGAAAATCTCCAACCCAGCCAGGATCTGAACCTGGGCTCCTCAGGTGACATTCTGCCACACTGACCACTTAGCTAAGGAGGCAGACTGTTTAATGCCTAAACAAAAAGCATAATCTCATGAAATCTTTTAACGATCTCTTTGTTTGAAGAACTAGTAAGTTTTGTAATGCATATACACTCCTGGAAATGGAAAAAAGAACACATTGACACCGTTGTGTCAGACCCACCATACTTGCTCCGGACACTGTGAGAGGGCTGTACAAGCAATGATCACACGCACGGCACAGCGGACACACCAGGAACCGCGGTGTTGGCCGTCGAATGGCGCTAGCTGCGCAGCATTTGTGCACCGCCGCCGTCAGTGTCAGCCAGTTTGCCGTGGCATACGGAGCTCCATCGCAGTCTTTAACACTGGTAGCATGCCGCGACAGCGTGGACGTGAACCGTATGTGCAGTTGACGAACTTTGAGCGAGGGCGTATAGTGGGCATGCGGGAGGCCGGGTGGACGTACCGCCGAATTGCTCAACACGTGGGGCGTGAGGTCTCCACAGTACATCGATGTTGTCGCCAGTGGTCGGCAGAAGGTGCACGTGCCCGTCGACCTGGGACCGGACCGCAGCGACGCATGGATGCACGCCAAGACCGTAGGATCCTACGCAGTGCCGTAGGGGACCGCACCGCCACTTCCCAGCAAATTAGGGACACTGTTGCTCCTGGGGTATCGGCGAGGAACATTCGCAACCGTCTCCATGAAGCTGGGCTACGGTCCCGCACACCGTTAGGCCGTCTTCCGCTCACTCCCCAACATCGTGCAGCCCGCCTCCAGTAGTGTCGCGACAGGCGTGAATGGAGGGACGAATGGAGACGTGTCGTCTTCAGCGATGAGAGTCGTTTCTGCCTTGGTGCCAATGATGGTCGTATGCGTGTTTGGCGCCGTGCAGGTGAGCGCCACAATCAGGACTGCATACGACCGAGGCACACAGGGCCAACACCCGGCATCATGGTGTGGGGACCGATCTCCTACACTGGCCGTACACCTCTGGTGATCGTCGAGGGGACACTGAATAGTGCGCGGTACATCCAAACCGTCATCGAACCCATCGTTCTACCATTCCTAGACCGGCAAGGGAACTCGCTGTTCCAACAGGACAATGCAAGTCCGCATGTATCCCGTGCCACCCAACGTGCTCTAGAAGGTGTAAGTCAACTACCCTGGCCAGCAAGATCTCCGGATCTGTCCCCCATTGAGCATGTTTGGGACTGGATGAAGCGTCGTCTCAGGCGGTCTGCACGTCCAGCATGAACGCTGGTCCAACTGAGGCGCCAGGTGGAAATGGCATGGCAAGCCGTTCCACAGGACTACATCCAGCATATCTACGATCGTCTCCATGGGAGAATAGCAGCCTGCATTGCTGCGAAAGGTGGATATACACTGTACTAGTGCCGACATTGTGCATGCTCTGTTGCCTGTGTCTATGTGCCTGTGGTTCTGTCAGTGTGATCATGTGATGTATCTGACCCCAGGAATGTGTCAATAAAGTTTCCCCTTCCTGGGACAATGAATTCACGGTGTTCTTATTTCAATTTCCAGGAGTGTATGATATGAGGGACTGGGAATTATCCGTTCTGAACAAAAGATACCCAATAAGTTTTTACTTTGATACCTAACAAGACGTGCCGTCACACATGCGGATATTAACTTCTGCAGTGTTTGGCACAATAATTTTAAATGTTGTTTCGTCGTGAGGGGGGAGTATATGATAATGTCATGAGTATAAAGTCTAATTTACTCTAATAAATCCACTCCAAGCACAGTGCCAAATGCAGTGATGAGGACTCCTGGAGTCACTTTTGGACAAAAGGTAACATGCAATATTGATAAAATCTCCCGACAAATGTACAGGCTGTATCTACCTAAAAGAAGCTCTGGTTAGATACTAGACAGACTCCATGAAATTTTTACAATTGCTCTTCGATGTTTTCTGGATATACTCACACAGGTATAATAAGTCGAATGATTTCTGTAGCATCTAACACTAGATGTACTTTCCCAAATAGCTAGCTACTCCTAGAAGTGGATTACAATATGGAGACAATAAAGGTTCAGTGTATCAGCAATGTATCATATATATGTAATGGACGCAGGAAGGCGCGCCGATCTCCCGTCTCATGGCGTCGCAGCTTCCACCGGCCAGACCGATATCCTGGGTTGACTCCTGTTGTCCTCATGTCGGCAGCGAAGCCACTACCCTCGATATACGGTGCGGCCGACTGGACTGCCGCGGCGACCTCACGTGCGCCAACGCTTAAGACGGACAATTCATTTGGTAGATCAGTGCGGGACCGACCAACCTCTCGATCCAACCGCCAATGACCATTTCCTCAACAAACTTGAGCAGACTGGAGGCCTAACACATACTAGCACTCTGGCCGACAGTCAGACACTGACTGCCCCACACTGACTCGGCTGAACGACTGACCAGACTCGCCCCCTAGCGAGCTCATAGCGCCCCTTAAATGCACGTGAGCAGGCTACCTTTCGACTTTCCAACCAGATGGAGACACCAAAGCTGCGATTGCCACAGCGACGCCACCGCCAGAAACAGAGGGCGACTGCATCATACAGCAAATTTTACCACGGTTGAATGTCATCCTCCACAGGCAAGAGATCGACAAATCAGTTCTGAGTCCATCACAGAAACGGCCAAGGGACAAATCATTAAGATCCTTAGTGAAACCCATGGTTCTTAACGTGTATAAAAAAATAAGTTGTGGTCTCCAGAGTAGTCAATGACCAATACGGTTTGAAAACAACTACATCTACTGGTTTGGTTGTTCCTCAGTGCATTGTGTAATATACCGAGCGAGGTGGCGCAGTGGTTAGACACTGGACTCGCATTCGGGAGGACGACGGTTCAATCCCGCGGCCGGCCGTCCTGATTTAGGTTTTCCGTGATTTCCCTAAATCACTCCAGGCAAATACCGGGATGGTTCCTCTTAAAGGGCACGGCAGAATTCCTTCCCTAATCCGATGAGACCGATGACCACGCTGTCTGGTCTCCTTCCCCAAACCAACCAACCAACCAACCATTGTGTAATAAGTACAAAGTCACACTCGCATACTCTTTTGAGTCTCTCATGAAAGGAACATCACAGCAGAAGCTTCCAGATAGTTTTGATGACTTTCACAGGAATGTAATAAGAAGATAAGTACATGAATTTATTTTTTCTAACGAACTGTCAGCAATTGGCAACGTGTTTTGTATCGTGAATGAAGATCCAGGCAATTTTCAGAGAACTAAATTTTATAAGTTGTTAAAATAAATCAATTTTTAGTACGTGTTCGGCGTACATATGATAGCATGCTGATATGCAGGAATAACACGGTTTTATGGAGATGGCGTCATCTGCCAACGATGAAATTGTTCAGAGGTCCTGTTGGATTTTCCACCGAGTAGAGAAACACGCTTCATCATTACACACATTGGGTGCAAAGCAGGTATCGTGGAAGGCCGCTTGTGGACTTCTGAGTCTAAAATGACTAGAGATTATCATGAGGAGATATGCGCCAAGATGTTCGAGAAGTGTTTCAGGAAGTTCTTCCACAGCTTCAGGAAAACACAGTTATTATTTCTGATAACGTGTCGTACCATTCTTGTACAAAAGATGAAGTTCATAATGTGAATTTCAATGAACACACTGTATCAAAACGGCTTATCCGCCTGCTTAGCAAGGTAGTAACGTGCTCTCCTCCCACACAGCGGGTTCGGGTTCGATTCCCGGCTGGGTTGCAGATATTCTCCACTCGTGGACTGGGTGTAGTGTTGTCTTCGTCGTAATTTTATACACATCACCGGAGGGCAACTCGCACATTGTGGGGTCGACTGAAATAAGACTAGCACTTGGCTGTTGAACTTCCCCAGACGGAGCCTCCCGGCCAACCATGCCACACGCTCATTTCCATTTTTTATCAGAACGGATAAAATCTAAAAATATCGCATTTTAATTCACTATGTTGACGAGAAAAGTACTTGATGTCGTTAAAGAAAAACATGGAGTAGGGCACAACGAAGACACAGTAGACGAAACGTCTAAGAATGCAGGGAAAGAACCCAGACCGAACAGTAAGAGCAGTGACTGATGAAGAGTAGATCAAGTGTGTCCTCCGTGTGGTGGAAAAAGTGAAAAATGTGAAAATAGATTGCATTATGATATACAGGGGCGGTTAAAGAAAGCATTTTGCTTTAATTCTAAATGAAAATTGATGTTACTTAACAGACTGACCTTAGTTTAGTAGTCCTTTAAATTTTGTAACTGGCAGAGGTACTAAGATTGCTTGTGTTTGAGTGTAATGTGCCGCCTGTCGGTTTTTGACACTTCTTTTCATTACATTGTTGGTTTCTCACCAACGGCACAATCTTCGCAGGACATCAGACCGGTGGTCAGGTTGAAGTGTCCACAAAGGATTTTCGGCGTCCCTCCGTATCATGTAAACACCGAATGCTCTCACTGAAACAGTACTGGTGAGACGGTGAGTCACGTGAAACTATTTCTATTTACCCCCTAGGTCTCACTGAATAGACTATACCTGCCTTTCATGTTTGGTAGACACATCCTTTACCTGTGTTAAAACCTGCGGAAATGATAATTTGAAAGTCATTTATTCTAATTGTAGAGTGCCAAAGTTCTCAGTCAACTCTTTTAGTGATACTGTAGATGGATACCCTAAATACCTTTTAGCATTCCTGAAACGTCTGTTATGATCTACATGTCGGTGCGTGACATTTCGGTTATGACTGGTAACGTCGCTTTTTAATTGGTCAGTTTAATTTTCGACCTGTTCACTAATATGTTCGATCTGAATTGTCAAACTGTGCTGTTGTTTCATAATACTGAAATCATTAACCGTACTCTCTTGGTTTTCATTCATAGTTGTAACATCATTAGCCATAATATCTGGTAACATTTTCAACAGGAGAGGGTGTTGTAACAACAGATTCAGCAACAGCTCCTTTTGCATCAGCTGACAATACCTCATTTGCTGTAGCGGAATAGTCATCTATGTTTCCACTGTCAATTCACTCTCAGGCACTTGCATTTAAGGATCGATCATAATATATTGGTTTGTCATCCTAAACATGTTAGCGTAGAAAAGCTATTTCTCGAAGGTATTAATTGGCATGTTGCTAAAAGTACATAAACATGTCACAAATGGTATTCGCATACAGCTTAATGTTACTGACGAAAATGGTTCTTTGAAAACAATTTGACGTCACTAATATAAACTAAGCCCACATAAATGAGAACATCCTCAGTCATGTGGCTGTTAAACAATTTAATGTAATTACAAAATTTGTAAACCGCAAAGTGTCTACTATGGGGAAGCGATTCACATAAATGCATTCTACTGACACATTCTACATTGTCTTGTAGTGTATAGTTCTAACATCTAAACCTGAGTTCAACATGTCAATAAATTTTTCAGACTCCCTAAGATGCAGTATTCAAAATGGAAACCAAACACAATGGTATTTTCTTGATGTTAGCTGATTGTGCGTGTAGCATTATAATATCAAGTGATAAGTGTTTCGTGTGTCTAGTGTGATCAGAGACTAACTGTAAGAAATGGGCAAATAGTGTAGCGCCATCTTTTTATTTCACTGTTTTCAGAAGAGTATTTTGCACTAGGGATAAACTAAATGAGGAAGCGCTGTTCAGAAAACACCGTGTATGCACTAGGAGGGACTGAGACTCCAGTTTCCATCCAACCATTTTCACTTTGGTTCTTTTGGTTCTTCATCACTTGCTTAAATTAATTCACGCAAATGTTCGAATGTTTCCTACTATAATAACTGCAAACTATACTTCTGTGTCTAAATGCCCGTATGTATGAACTATGTTTTATTCATTTTCTTAAACTGTAATACGATGGCAAGTCCAGTTTCCACGTAAAAGCGATCCAAGGATGTACGTCACTGTCAACTTCCGCGAGTGTTACCATTACTACAACTAGCATTAGACGATACTGTGGCACAACAACAACATATACCTGTATGTGTATTCCACAAAGATAACTGTACCAAGTGTCAGAATATGAAGTCACAAAAGGCTTATAAATCGATTTGCAAATGAAATAAACAACACTGCTGAGTGGAAAATTAGTATGAGATTAACCTGTGTGCTTCAGACTAGAATAATTTACAAACCGACATACTATTCAGCGTTATGGAAGTACCTACAACAAATGTTTCTCTGTGGTTCTGGATTACCAGTCCTCTCAATGACATTCGGTCAAGTCAACAAATTGTATCTTTTTGTCAACGAAATTTAAAGGGCCCCATTACTAACTCAACAGCAACCCTTGTAGCGAAGAGCTACACTGAATTACTTGATGGGCTTCGGCTCTCGGAATGTAACTGAAACAGCTCATCTTCCCTCCTTCTGACCCATCACGCCACATAGAACACTGGAAAACTTCAGACGGGGATGCTTTGCGGAAGAGATTATGGAGCTCCTTCTTACTCTCTACTCAAGTATCTATTGTCACCCGGACGCCTTTTGAATTGCTCTGGGCTACGATATGTGCCTCCCAATTGGACACATTTCTTTTCCACTATGACATGTATGTAGTTTGCCTCTAAACAAAAGAACACATGCATTAATATCAATTTACAATTCCAATTGGCAGCTATCGTTGCACAGTCAGCTGCTCGTGATTTAAATGCAGAAGCTGACGAGATGACGATCGCTGCATAATGTTACACCACAACCCTCTGCAATAATGACCCATTGCGTAGTACTAATACTCTGTAATACAACACTACGTAGTAATTGCGCAAGTTTGTATCACTGAGGAATTCGCAACAATACTGTCATTCCATTAAGCATTTCCTTGCCGCTATAATTATTTGTAATTGTACTAGTCGATGGGCTATGGGAACAATAAATGACTGCAATATCTAAGTCTATGTTTTCTGATGTTAAGTCCACAGGTTTCATTAAAAAAAAAAAAGATTTTCTAACATACCTAAGTATCTATGTCATAAGAACTTTCATGTAGATTATGGCCCCCGCTTACAAAATAAATGTGTGTTTATCGTAATGGACATTAACATCTACTTAACATTTTAGTTTATGTCTTTACTAATAAATCACAAATGAGATGTAACACGAATGGAATGGAGACGGCGATGTTGGTTTCCACGGTCCGACTTACTATCGATTCGAAAATGATACTAACGTTCAGACGAATCTTCTCTGAAAAAAGAAGAAAATTAACCAACAACAGATCCATTTTAAAAGTGTACGCTGTAGAAGGTATAAATATTACATTTACTGACCTCTCGTTTTGTTTACAGAAATTGGTATCTGAGTCTAGTTGTGTAGTATGTCATAAGGTATTGTTATCACCATCACCTTCTCAAAATACCGTAAATCAACTATGTGTACATCGAATCCTAGTTATTTGCTGAAACTAAACTCTCTCACTGTATCAACGAGGGAAAGAATTTGTTATTTGAGCAATTAATTCTGAAATGAAATTCAAATTAATAAACAAAGAACTAAAGATAAATGTAATCGTCACTCTTATTTATTGAATCTAGCTTCGGCTGTGTCAGGAGCCAATATAATTCATGATCACGGTCACTTACTGAAAAACTGGACACAAAACGAGAGCGTTTAACAAACTGAACACTGGTCAAAACATTAGCACAAGCACATGTGACACTGCATGTTATGCAAAATATGCAAATACTTTAATCAGCTAGCACACTTAGGAGAACACTTTGATGCAACTATGATATTTTGAGGTACAGCGACGTTAGCTCTTTATACGAGGACTATTCGCAAAGTGAGGTCCGATGGGCTGCGAAATGGAAACCACAGTGAAAATCCTATGAAGCTGAGCACATATGTGTTGGGAAGTGTCTCTAGTATGCCCGACGATCGCGTCATGTAGTTCTTTTCAGTTCTGAGGGACAGTGAGCACGTAAAGATGCTTGGAAGAGTAGTGTCTCCCGCCAAATATGAGGGCCTGGTGTGAGATTACGCCTGATGTCACGCACCCCACTTAACATGTCTTCTCCATGACAACTCTCAGCCGCATTCTAAAGGGACAACGAAGATGCTCCTGCAGCGTTTTCGTTGGGAAATGTTTGATCACCCCCAACGCAGTCCGTATTTGAGTCTCGCTGAGTTTCATCTCTGCTCACGTGAGCCAATAGCTATTAAGACGACGTTCTGTCACAGACAACGACCTGTAGACCAGCAAAGAGAATTGGCAGGAGGCAGAGCCGGCTTATTTCTGTGACGAGTTTCTTGGAAAGTTGGTACAACGCTACTACAAATGCCTACATCTGAGCGGCGACTATGTAGAGAAGTAGCTGGAAGGTGTAGCTAACTGTTGCCAATAAAACATTTTAGAATTTTACCCGGGTCACCATTTTGCGACCGATCTGACGTTACTTTCCGAATAGGCCTCGTACTTCTTGCCCGTGTGACCCAAATCACGAGAGAGCATTCTTAGCAACACAAAAGTAATTCGACTATAGGTAAGGCAATAGTAACAAAACATGTGTCAACAGTTCTTCACATTCTCTGGGTGAGAGCGATTGAGAGTGTTAGTTAATCTATGTAATAACACTAAATCTCATTCCGGTCAGAAATTTATAGCTGTCCACCCGTCTCCGAAGGTAGAGAATTCAGCATATGTGGAGAACGGTTACAGTACGACTTTTCCTTCGCCATTGAGACTAATTTTCGACTCATTCAACTGAATTTAAGCTTTTGAGTGAAACTCTCACGCGACAAAATTTTACCCATCAAATAAAAGCATCCACGTCAGCTTCGACGTAATTGAAAACACCATTCCGTTCGGTACACTTCCGTTCAGGACATCACATCGCACATTGTATTCTAAAATCACAGTTTCATAGATAAAAATCATGACAGTGGATAGTTTCCAGTCTTTTGTCTGTTGTTGTTTCTAAGGGTGGGCACACATGACTTTGATCATGCCAGTAGTACTGAACGGCCGACAACCTAAGGTTTATAGCCGTAGTTATTCAAGGACAAATTTGCCTTCAAGTTACATGAGTTTCCTCCTAGGTGTTAAAACGAATTGCGACTTATTCATTCGCTCTCCATGATTAAGATTCCTCGTAAACAATAGGCAGACATCACGTTCTGGGCTAGAACGGTTTCCACAGAAGTGGAATGTAAAGTTCACAGCATTATATAGTGTAACACAACATAGCCAAGTAGCACGTAAGTGGTATAGGTCACAAGAACTCGAAAAATCACCATTACGATACGCAGCCACGCCCTCTACTGGCAACCACACTTGCTGCCCAACAGTCGGCAGCCCACTGCGCCGAGCGGCGACAACTGCACGGATACAAGGGCCGTTCCATAGTTAATGCTACCCATTTTATATCCGGAGAAAGGCTGTTTTTAATCAGGAATCCCCCGTACTTTTACACAGCAAATTCTCAGTTCAATGCGTCACCGTACCTGGAGAACCTATGTGACTGCATGGTACCACCCTACTGCTCGAAGTTGGAGGCAACGCCTTGCTACATCAATAACCTCCCTATCATCCACGTACTGCTTCTAGAGCAGTGCATCCTTCATTGGGCAAAACAGATGTAAGTCGGAAAGTACTTCATCCGGGTCGTAGGGAAGACAATGCCACGAAGTTTAGGGAACCCACATCGGGCCTTCCGATGTTGTCAAGAAGAAGAAGTTCTTTTGGTTTTTTGTGGCCACGAACTCTCTGACGTCGTCTCTCAGATAGCATAATACACATCAGAGTTGACTGTTGCTCCATGGTGGAGGACATAAAAGAGAATAACCTCTTCTGAGTCACAGAAGACGGTCGCCACCCCTATACCGGATGAGAGAGCGGCTCTGAACTTTTCCTTCAGAGGAGAGGTGGTGGGGCGGTACTTCATGGATTGCTGTTTACTTTCCTCTTCGAAGTGCTGAATCCCTGTTTCATTACTTGTGACGATGTTCGACAAATAATTGTCGCGATGAGCGTAGTAACGCACAAGCCATTCCACACGGATGTCCCTTTGTTCCTCTTTATTTTCTTCTGCCAGGCGACAAGGAATCCAGCGTGCGTACACCACTGAGTACCCCACCTGGTGAACGAGTTTGTCAGCACTACCAACGGAGACGCCCAGTTCAGCAGCGAGGTGTTTGACAGTGATCCGCCGACCACCTCGAGTGAGGGTGTTCGCACGTTCCAGCATTCCAGGAATCACAGCTTTGTGCAGCCGGCCAGCACGTGGGTGATGGGACAGGGTTGCAGGATCTTGTTGCGATGACGATAGACGCCCTGCCCACTAACTCACTGCGGTTTTCTTCAGCGCAAAGTCTCCACAGACACTTCGCTAATGCCCATGAATATCTGCGCTGCTCTGGTTTTCTGGCGAAATGAACTCAGTTACCGCTCTCTGCTTAGAAACACCTCTGTTAAAATCACAGTCTGTGATTTGTTGGATTTGTTTATAGCACGCCAAAAATTCCCATGGAGAACCATCATGAATCCTTAGCATATATGACATGTGCATGTGATGGAAAAATCCATTTTCGTTTCAGTTTATCCTGAGAAGATCTAATGAATACTGTCTCCAACAAATCAATCCCCTCAGACTGTAAGTGAAAATCAATATGAATTCCCAAACATTTTTTCTCCAAATACGGGCTATGCTATTTAGGAGGTTTTAGCCAACTGGAAAAATTCTAGCATCTCTTGGTGGGGATTCGTGGCTGTTAAGTAACTTGTATATTCGTTATCCTAGAGGAGATATTGCGACTGTTTATCATTAGTCGTATGTCCGGCCTGGTATACAAGGCAGGGAAACCATGGTTGTCACGGTGAGTCCATTGTCCAGAATGAGACATTACTGTGAGGCAGTTATCCCTCCCATCGTCCCATACTTCGATTCATGTCGCGATCGTCGACACCCTGCTACTGGCCTGCCTAGATTCTCCATCACTTACTGCACATGAGGAGGGAAAGGTGGGATGGTGGGGTGGAGGGCCGTCAATTGTTGACTATTTGGCAAAAATATGGGTATTCACCTGTCGAGTCTCAGGCTCAGAGATCACCATTATGACGGATCTCATTGAACCCAAAGTATTCAGTCATTTTACAAACGCAAATTATTGTTGTGTGCCAACAACTACAACTTTAACTTTCAAATTCAGGAAAGAATTACTTGATGAATTAGAGAGAACTCTTATGTAAGGAAAGAAAGTACAACGAACATGGAACCCAGTAGAGAAAAAGGGAGTTGGTTTACCAATACTAAATAAGAATAAAGAGTGGGTAACAATAGGGCCTGGTCTTTGTTTTAATTATTTTCCTGGAATACTTTTTGAATACACAGAATCCTTTCTGTGTTTAATACACATTGTGCTCTACGTGGCTTTACAATTCTTGATCTATTTTCCGTGAAACATATTCACTGAAATGTAAACACTTTGAATGTCTTATACACGTGAGAAATGCAGTTGATGTGTTATTTCATGAATGTAAATCATTGAGGTAGCAGTTCGTGCTGATTTGTACAAAGAAATTACTGTATTGTCAAAACCATCACTTTGCTTCCAGCACTGAACAGATTGGAATAGCACCTTATAATGAATGTATTAGGATTAAGTGACAACAGACATTTGAAATGAATCGATATCAATGAAACAAAAGGAGAAGAAATCCTAACCAACAGCAGTTTCAAAAATCTCACTATTATTTGATGGGGTAATACAGACATGTAATAATCAACACTACTTACATGATCAGCATTTTTGAATCTTGTTCAAGCTATTTAAGTCGAAAGTTTCTAAACAACTACACTCTCTTTGTAAACATTTAACAGGTTTTAAAATAATCAGAGTCTGTTGTCCACATGGCGAACTTTCCTATTATTCTTTTTGTTCTACGCAGTTGATATAGATTCATCTTCCATTCATGTGTCAAAAGCGTTACAAATCGTTCTTTGATGGCCCTTCAAGAGATGACTACGATATCAATTACAGAAGTGACCCGCAACTCAGTGATGATCTCTTTGAAAGCACGCTTTCGCTACGCCGCTTTCATTACCCTTTGATCGGTCGCCAGTCAGTTGCTCGTGTCATATCGATTATCACGTAGCACATTTTCATGCATTTGAATGACGTGTGACAGTGTAGTACGTTTTCTACGGCACCATTTCACCTGTCCATGTCACTGTGCAACTTGCTAGCATGGCTGGGAATTCCGCGGCATGTCATCCTAAAATCCGATACTGGCTGGTTAGACAGATGCATCTTCTCTGACGCTGCACTTGATGTTTATCTTTGTGAAGTTCTATTTTGTCTAAAAAATAAGCACTACACTACTATAGGCACTGCTGCATTTAATTACCAGTGTTAAGCAGGTAAAACTTCGAGCAAGATAAACCAATATTTATCACAATATCTAAGTAATAAACCTTTGAGTACTGTAAACATTACTTTCTGTTGCAATGTGGGATATTCGTTGCTATTGACATTGTCATATGAAATACCCAAAACACATTCCGTTTTCTGCCCACAAGTGGCCCATCGGTACCATCCGATCGCCATGTCTTCCTGAGCTGAGGACGGAAGTAGGAGGGGCGCATGGTCAGCACACTGCTCTCCCAGTCGTTATGATGGTTTTCTCTGACTGGAGCCGCTACTGTTCGGTCGAATAGCTGCTCAGTTGACATCATGAGGCTGAGTGCACTCCGAAAAACGGCAACAGCCCATGGCTGGCTCGAGTGGTCACCCATCCAAGTGCTGGCTACGCCCAAAAGCGCTTAACTTCGATTATCTGACGGGAAAGCCGTTCCTACATCATATGAAATACTTGCCACTATTCTTATGATACACAGGTAATCGTGGGTACTAATATAAATAGTCTATTTAATTTTTCCTTTGCACAACAGAAGATAATAAAAATAAATTTTCCCATTTTCCGGCTGACAATGGAAAGTAAATATCATATTCTAAATACGAGTGTCGTCCTTCATTTCCTAGGAAGAACTGTTTGAAAAGAGATTAATGGAAGCCTCTTGTAGGAAAGCTTGACATTGTAACTGTAATCATCAGATTGTCGTATACGACGAATTATATGTTACTAATCAGTAATCACCATTTTCTGACTTATGCAAATTATCCATTACAACTGTTCTATGACAACAATGTGCTGTAGGATATTACTGCTTTACACGTAAAGTCGTAAGAGACTTCATACAGACTAGATTGAAAAGTAAGCACGTACATGCCACACTAGTGCCATGAACATATAATACATACAGATCATCAAAGCTTAAAAGGATGTACTTCATATGTTGGTAGCAGGCAATATATATATATATATATATATATATATATATATATATATATATATATATATATATATATATATATATATATATATTGAGAACAGATCTGCATTTGTGTGATACTAAATCCGGGAAAGACGGATTTGATACTCAACTTGATTGTATAGCGTGATTTGCCCTGAAGGTTAGCTAATCACTTGCTAGCCCTTAACCTGAGTGCGTAACTCATATGACTATGGTGCTAATGCCCTGAAAATATTCACTTTCTTTTACAAAACTTTTATCCACGAGTGACCAGCAACAAGATCTATAAGCGAAACTACAGGTTGTAAGCATTCTTTGACACCACAACGGAATACGCATCTACAAGATTTATAATTAAATGATATAGTGTCCCTTTTGAAATATTGAAGCCAATACATTTGAAGTCAATAATAAGAGGACTGAAAAGAAAATTATATGGACATAACGACAAATTAATTATGAACATGTATTAAATTAGATTCAAAGAAAGACTATACCGATTGCAATGTAATATAAAGACATTATTTATATTACATGAGATCGCAGTACATAACGTTCACGAAACTAACATTAATATCTTTGTCATTACATATAAGAGAAGAAAAGGTATTTGAGATCACTTCGAATCAGATCATTTCTTCTGCTGTATGTAAGGTACGGTTGATATTGTAAAGCGGTAGCTTTTGTTCTTATTCGTAGCGAATAATTCAAGTGTCTGTTCTGTGATTAGTGGAAATACACTCCTGGAAATTGAAACAAGAACGCCGTGAATTCATTGTCCCAGGAAGGGGAAACTTTATTGACACATTCCTGGGGTCAGATACATCACATGATCACACTGTCAGAAAAACAGGCACATAGACACAGGCAACAGAGCATGCACAATGTCGGCACTAATACAGTGTATATCCACCTTTCGCAGCAATGCAGGCTACTATTCTCCCATGGAGACGATCGTAGAGATGCTGGATGTAGTCCTGTGGAACGGCTTGCCATGCCATTTCCACCTGGCGCCTCAGTTGGACCAGCGTTCGTGCTGGACGTGGAGACCGCGTGAGACGACGCTTCATCCAGTCCCAAACATGCTCAATGGGGGACAGATCCGGAGATCTTGCTGGCCAGGGTAGTTGACTTACACCTTCTAGAGCACGTTGGGTGGCACGGGATACATGCGGACGTGCATTGTCCTGTTGGAACAGCAAGTTCCCTGGCTGGTCTG
This sequence comes from Schistocerca gregaria, assembly GCF_023897955.1. NCBI lineage: Eukaryota > Metazoa > Arthropoda > Insecta > Orthoptera > Acrididae > Schistocerca > Schistocerca gregaria. Next base: position 576,546,843 of record NC_064922.1, read on the forward strand.
GGAATGGTAGAACGATGGGTTCGATGACGGTTTGGATGTACCGTGCACTATTCAGTGTCCCCTCGACGATCACCAGAGGTGTACGGCCAGTGTTGGAGATCGCTCCCCACACCATGATGCCGGGTGTTGGCCCTGTGTGCCTCGGCCATATGCAGTCCTGATTGTGGCGCTCACCTGCACGGCGCCAAACACGCATACGACCATCATTGGCACCAAGGCAGAAGCGACTCTCATCGCTGAAGACGACACGTCTCCATTCGTCCCTCCATTCACGCCTGTAGCGACACCACTGGAGGCGGGCTGCACGATGTTGGGGCGTGAGCGGAAGACGGCCTAACGGTGTGCGGGACCGTAGACCAGCTTCATGGAGACGGTTGCGAATGGTCCTCGCCGATACCCCAGGAGCAACAGTGTCCCTAATTTGCTGGGAAATGGCGGTGCGGTCCCCTACGGCACTGCGTAGGATCCTACGGTCTTGGCGTGCATCTGTGCGTCGCTGCGGTCCGGTCCCAGGTCGACGGGCACGTGCACCTTCCGCCGACCACTGGCGACAACATCGATGTACTGTGGAGACCTCACGCCCCACGTGTTGAGCAATTCGGCGGTACGTCCACCCGGCCTCCCGCATGCCCACTATACGCCCTCGCTCAAAGTCCGTCAACTGCACATACGGTTCACGTCCACGCTGTCGCGGCATGCTACCAGTGTTAAAGACTGCGATGGAGCTCCGTATGCCACGGCAAACTGGCTGACACTGACGGCGGCGGTGCACATAAGCTGCGCAGCTAGCGCCATTCGAAGGCCAACACCGCGGTTCCTGGTGTGTCCGCTGTGCCGTGCGTGTGATCATTGCTTGTACAGCCTTCTCGCAGTGTCCGGAGCAAGTATGGTGGGTCTGACACACCGGTGTCAATGTGTTCTTTTTTCCATTTCCAGGAGTGTATATTTACGAAAAGTGAGTGCAATGTGTTACTTAAAGAAACCATGCAAACAATTCTTCCTGAATTAATAATTGCAAGACGTTATTTAGCATTTTTTTCAGTCTCTGCGAAGCGAGCAGCGATGATTTGTAACTGGCCACGGCAGCAGGAGTGGCCGAGCGGTTCTAGGCGCTACAGTCTGGAACCACGCGGCCACTACGGTCGCAGGTTCGAGTCCTCCCTCGGGCATGGATGTGTGTGATGTCCTTAGGTTTGTTCGGTGTAAGTAGTTCCATGTTCTGTGGGACTGATGACAACAGAAGTTGATTCCCACAGTGCTCAGAGCCTTTGGAACATCTTGACTGGCAATAGTTGTCCGCCGTTACGCAGCATATTTAAATTTATTGTTTTGTGTGACGTATCACCACAGCCGGAGCAGAAAGAATCATTTCAAGTTATTCAATTAACTAAAGTGCAAAGCTTCTCTAATTTTATTTCATCAAAAAATGCATACTTGCAAAGATACGATTTATTTTGGGTCAGTGAACGTAGCCTGCATTCCATTTCACTGAAAGCATTTGAAATAATTTTTAGGGAGCCTGGCGGCATTTGAAACATAATTTAATATTTACCTTTGGCCACCTACAAATCAACATATATTTAATTATATTTTTAACATTATCCCCTTCTTGAGTTTCATTAATAATAATAATAATACTTAACAACCACAGGAAGGAAGGGATAATATAAGGAGCAACCAACCACATGTATGACTTACAAAGTTACTTAGATCACAACTGGTTTTAGTTTTAATACAGATTCAAACTGAAATGTCTGTTACAGCCTTCATCTCTTTCCTGCTGGAGATTTGTTTTGTATCCGTTACTTGTGTAGCTGTAACGTGCTGTTTTAAACATTCCGTATTGCGGCTGATGGGTGGTAGCAGTTAAGTAAGTGGCTCTCCTTAAAAGAACCATTCAACTAGACGACATGGTCTTTGAAGTGTGGGACGTAGGGAAAGCAGGAAGAGGTGTGGACGGAGCCTGATTAGTTGCCCATTAAACACGTACATTTTATTTAAGGAAATAATTTTTAAAAAATAATAATTAAAAAAAATGACCTCAACATAAGCTACACTGACTCTAAACATTCATGGTGGTGTCTGTTTTTTCTATATCGTGTCTCCCTACCACTTTCGCGCAACGACGCTCTGAGCGTGTTTGTTAGGGAATTAACTAGTTTGAACCTGGGACCTGTTGCTGGTAAGGAGACGCCAGACCACACATGACATGTAGAATTCAGAAGAGTTCAGTGAGACTAGCGATGATATAACCAAATACTAAATAATCTCAGCGTCAGCTCCACTTCACTCCCTGTAAAAGAATCTTAATACTAACTAAATTTAGTGGAAAGGGTTCAAGGCTTTCCTATTTTTAGTTAGCTGGTAAAATAACGTCAAAAAAGCAGTTAAGTTTGCCATTGGAAATTTTATTCTACTCACAAAACATCGTTTGTAGTTGGGAGCTCCAATGTTAGGCGCGTAATGGGGCCCCTTAGGGATATGGCGGCTAAGGAGGGGAAGAAATCCAGTGTGCACTCCGTGTGCATTCCGGGAGGAGTCATTCCTGATGTCGAAAGGGTCCTTCCGGATGCCATGAAGAGCACAGGGTGCAGCCAGCTGCAGGTGGTGGCACATGTCGGCACTAATGACGTGTGTCGCTTTGGATCTGAGGAAATTCTCTCTGGATTCCAGCGGCTATCTGATTTGGTGAAGGCTGCCGGTCTTGCTTACGAGATGAAGGCAGAGCTCACCATCTGCAGCATCGTTGACAGAACCGACTGCGGACCTTTGGTGCAGAGCCGGGTGGAGGGTCTGAATCAGAGGCTCAGACGGTTTTGCGACCGTATTGGCTGCAGATTCCTTGACTTGCGCCATAGGGTGGTGGGGTTTCGGGTTCCGCTGAATAGGTCAGGAGTTCACTACACTCAGCTGGCGGCTACACGGGTAGCGGAGGCTGTGTGGCGTGGACTGGGCGGTTTTTTAGGTTAGAAGGCCTCGGGAAAGTGCGGGATGGGCTGCAATGTCAAAGGGTGCTTGGCAATTACAGGACGTGCTTGGATCAAGGAACAGTCGGAATTATAGTTGTAAATTGTTGTAGTTGCGCTGGAAAAGTCCCTGAGCTTCAAGCGCTAATAGAAAGCACAGAAGCTGATATCGTTATAGGTACAGAAAGCTGGCTAAAGCCTGAAATAAGTTCTGCAGAAATTTTTACGAAGTCTCAGACGGTGTTCAGGAAAGATAGATTAGGCAGAATTGGTGGTGGAGTGTTGGTGTCTGTCAGTAGTGGTTTATCTTGTAGTGAAGTCGAAGTAGATACTCTGTGCGAATTGGTGTGGGTGGAGGTTATACTTAACAGCCGAATTAAGTTAATAATTGGCTCCTTCTACCGACCCCCAGACTCCGAAGATACAGTTGCGGAACAGTTCAGAGAAAGTTTGAGTCTCGTAACAAATAAATACCCCACTCATACGGTTATAGTTGGTGGGGACTTCAACCTACCCTCGGTATGTTGGCAAAAATACTTGTTCAAAACCGGTGGTAGGCACAAAACGTCTTCCGAGATTGTCCTAAATGCATTCTCCGAAAATTATTTAGAGCAGTTAGTCCACGAACCCACGCGAATTGTAAATGGTTGCGAAAACACACTTGACCTCTTGGCCACAAACAATCCAGAGCTGATAGAGAGCATCATGACTGATACAGGGATTAGTGATCACAAGGTCATTGTAGCTAGGCTCAATACCATTTCTTCCAAATCCATCAGAAACAAACGCAAAATAATTTTATTTAAAAAAGCGGATAAAGTACCACTAGAAGCCTTCCTAAAAGACAATTTCCATTCCTTCCGAACTGACTATGCGAATGTAGACGAGATGTGGCTCAAATTCAAAGATATAGTAGCAACAGCAATTGAGATATTCATACCTCATAAATTGGTAAGAGATGGAACGGATCCCCCGTGGTACACAAAAAAGGTCCGAACGCTGTTGCAGAGGCAACGGAAAAAGCATGCGAAGTTCAGAAGAACGCGAAATCCTGAAGATGGGCTAAAATTTACAGACGCGCGAAATTTGGCACGTACTTCGATGCGAGATGCCTTTAATAGGTTCCACAACGAAACATTGTCTCGAAATTTGGTAGAAAATCCGAAGAAATTCTGGTCGTATGTAAAGTACACAAGCGGCAAGACGCAGTCAATACCTTCGCTGCGCAGTGCCGATGGTACTGTTATCGACGACTGCGCCGCTAAAGCGGAGTTATTGAACGCAGTTTTCCGAAATTCCTTCACCAGGGAAGACGAATGGAATATTCCAGAATTTGAAACACGAACATCTGCTAGCATGAGTTTCTTAGAAGTAGATACCTTAGGGGTTGCGAAGCAACTCAAATCGCTTGATACGGGCAAGTCTTCAGGTCCAGATTGTATACCGATTAGGTTCCTTTCAGATTACGCTGATACTATAGCTCCCTACTTAGCACTCATATACAACCGCTCGCTCACCGATAGATCTGTACCTACAGATTGGAAAATTGCGCAGGTCGCACCAGTGTTCAAGAAGGGTAGTAGGAGTAATCCATTTAACTACAGACCTATATCATTGACGTCGGTTTGCAGTAGGGTTTTGGAGCATATACTGTATTCAAACATTATGAATCACCTCGAAGGGAACGATCTATTGACACGTAATCAGCATGGCTTCAGAAAACATCGCTCTTGTGCAACGCAGCTAGCTCTTTATTCGCACGAAGTAATGGCCGCTATCGACAGGGGATCTCAAGTTGATTCCGTATTTCTAGATTTCCGGAAAGCTTTTGACACCGTTCCTCACAAGCGACTTCTAATCAAGCTGCGGAGCTATGGGGTATCGTCTCAGTTGTGCGACTGGATTCGTGATTTCCTGTCAGGAAGGTCACAGTTCGTAGTAATAGACGGCAAATCATCGAGTAAAACTGAAGTGATATCAGGTGTTCCCCAGGGAAGCGTCCTGGGACCTCTACTGTTCCTGATCTATATAAATGACCTGGGTGACAATCTGAGCAGTTCTCTTAGGTTGTTCGCAGATGATGCTGTAATTTACCGTCTAGTAAGGTCATCCGAAGACCAGTATCAGCTGCAAAGCGATTTAGAAAAGATTGCTGTATGGTGTGTCAGGTGGCAGTTGACGCTAAATAACGAAAAGTGTGAGATGATCCACATGAGTTCCAAAAGAAATCCGTTGGAATTCGATTACTCGATAAATAGTACAATTCTCAAGGCTGTCAATTCAACTAAGTACCTGGGTGTTAAAATTACAAACAACTTCAGTTGGAAGGACCACATAGATAATATTGTCGGGAAGGCGAGCCAAAGGTTGCGTTTCATTGGCAGGACACTTAGAAGATGCAACAAGTCCACTAAAGAGACAGCTTACACTACACTCGTTCGTCCTCTGTTAGAATATTGCTGCGCGGTGTGGGATCCTTACCAGGTGGGATTGACGGAGGACATCGAGAGGGTGCAAAGAAGGGCAGCTCGTTTTGTATTATCGCGTTATAGGGGAGAGAGTGTGGCAGATATGATACACGAGTTGGGATGGAAGTCATTACAGCATAGACGTTTTTCGTCGCGGCGAGACCTTTTTACGAAATTTCAGTCACCAACTTTCTCTTCCGAATGCGAAAATATTTTGTTGAGCCCAACCTACATAGGTAGGAATGATCATCAAAATAAAATAAGAGAAATCAGAGCTCGAACAGAAAGGTTTAGGTGTTCGTTTTTCCCGCTCGCTGTTCGGGAGTGGAATAGTAGAGAGATAGTATGATTGTGGTTCGATGAACCCTCTGCCAAGCACTTAAATGTGAATTGCAGAGTAGTCATGTAGATGTAGATGTTTACAAATTGCACTATTGATAAAAGGAAATGTTTTAATACAGGATGGTAAAAACCAACTGCGTTCAACAAAAATGTGAACGAATATTCCCTAAATGGGTTTCCAAGTTCTACAATCGATCGAAGGATGACCTATGCCATATCACATCTATAATCTAGGTTTAATTTAAGTTTCACAAAAGAGAAAACTATGAAAATGGTCTACAACTATCAAAATGGTCTACAATGATCCTCAATTATCTTTAATTACTTATTTAACTTGTCGTAAATTACAGTGGCTGATGTGGCTTCTCAATAACTATAAAATAGAAAAATCATCGCGTTTCAGATCTTAACTTCAAGTGGCAAATGTGAACACCATGAGTTTTAATTAACGATCGACACTAGTATTACGCAAAAAAGGGCTGTAACAGATGAGTCTTCTGCAGTTCTGAGTCAAGCCTTATGCGCTCAAAAATGCGGCATCGCGTGCGTTCATTACCTTGTCGGTGTTTAGGCAGCGTCAGGGCGGCAGCGGCCGGCGCAGCAGCCATCCAGCTCGCCGTCTCGGAACCAACTCTCGTAACTACTCCTTACTACAATTTACCGAAGTTAGTTTAAAATAACTATCTGGCTATGTTTTCATCTGACCAATCAGGGTCTCAATGTTAACCTTAAGCTCCACCTACAAAAATTCTGTCTATCCATTTAGAAACGTTATACTTTTCGTGGTGGGGCAATGTTTTTTAAAGTTTGCAACGTAACAGAGACGCTAAAAAGTCTCACGCTAAAACCTGCAGCTGGTGTGGTCCTTTTAGCGTCATCGTGAGATCTATTCTGTTCTTCTGGAGGGCTCTATCTTTTAACATGGGCTGGAGGATTGTCCTAATGTAACAGACACGCGAAAAAGTCTCACGCTAAAACTTGTGGGTGGTAGTGGCCCTTTTTGTGTTATCGTAAGATCTATACTGCTTTTCTGGAGGGCTCTAGCTTTTAACATGGGCTGGGGGTGGTCCTTGACTTACCTGAGACGCGAAAAAGTCTCACGCTAAAACGTGTGGGTGGTGAGCCCTCGTGGTTAGCTGGAGACGTGGGTGTCCGTCCCTTATCGTAGGGCCTTCTAGCTTAACACTGTTCTGCTCTCGGCTTCTGCCCCCGTTTCTCCCCTCTGAACTGCGTCTGCCTCACGGTGGGAAGGTGCGACGTGCATTTAGGCATTCTTGTGTTAGTCTGTGGTATTCCATTTGCTCACTAGTTATTTGTATTACTTTGGTTAATTTAATGTCACGATTTATTCGGAGCTATGTGACATACTACTAGATTTGCTTATTATGTCAGGGTTTTCATGGAAGGTGTTGGATTTGCCTGACATCTTACACAGATCCAAACTGAAATGTCTGTTACAGCCTTCATCTCTTTCCTGCTGGAGATTTGTTTTGTATCCGTTACTTGTGTAGCTGTAACGTGCTGTTTTAAACATTCCATATTGCGGCTCATGGGTGGTAGCAGTTAAGTAAGTGGCTCTCCTTAAAAGAACCATTCAACTAGACGACATGATCTTTGAAGCGTGGGATGTAGGGAAAGCAGGAAGAGGTGTGGACGGAGCCTGATTAGTTGCCCATTAAAAACATACATTTTATTTAAGGAAATAATTTTTTAAAAACAATAATTTAAAAAAATTACCTCAACATAAGCTACACTGACCGCTGAAGGCCTTATTAAGAGAAAATTCTAAATTATTGGTCGGCTGAAGGCCACAAGCAATGCTTCAGGACAATTAACGGCTGAAGGCCTGAATTGAAGATGAGGAAGACAATTACACATTAAAAATACCAAAATAACTTTTTAAACAATCATTAAAAAATTGACTCTAACACAAGTTACACCGATGGCTGAAGGACTTATTAAGAAGAATTGAAATCATTTATCAACTGAAGACCACAAGCGATAGGAATAATTTAATCAAAATATTATTTTTCAACAATTGACACAATAAGACCAAATAAAGGAGGGAGTGATCACAGATATTGCTCCAAGGATCGACCTGACAAAATTCCCTATTGCTGAGTAAGCAGTTAGACATGCAGCCAAGAATTATGCTAACCTAACAGGATGGCTACTCGAACTAGGGACAGTTTAAACACCTATCAATGCTCTTACCAAATCCACCTAACTTGTGATACCCAGTGCAACAATGGAATAATTCAAGTGAGGACGAAGTGACCGAAAACACGGTATCTACAGAATCCAGTGTTTCAAACATCAATAGGCAGAAGGAACCAGTACAACCAAGGTAGACAAAAGAAACCACAATCCACACCGCAATCAAGGAGGCTGTCGAACTACACGTCATGCTGGAGATCATCGGCAAGACAAGGAAACGTACACTGCCGCAAAAATATGCTAACCTCCAGGGCAGGTACCTGGGGCGTTAGTGGCCACTAGACAGTAAAATACCGCTGGTTGTACTTCACCAACAATAACATAAAATTTAATAACTAATGGCAGGCAGTACAAGATGGCTAATGATTCCCCAACTCGACACACACCACTTGTTGCTGTTCGTCTCACGGCGACCGTGCGAGTAGCAACGCAAGAACAAACTGTGTGACCACAAAATAGTGGAGGTTTCACTACTGGATTAATGTTCACTCACCTCAACGTCCTGGGTCCGGTGGACAACGAGGTAATGACTTTAGCAACTGCAGCCCCTCGATCACCAGTGCCTGCATGCCACCAGCGGTCCCGGCATCTCCTCTCTGCTGCTCCGTCCCAACCGAACTACAGACACACCTGACCCGGAAAACACTTCACGTCCTTCCAAAGGTAGTATGGGTACTAGATATCGATAAACGGTGCTGCTGCCACTTGTGGACAGAAAACGCAAGTAGATCTAGTGACACCAGTAAACAGAAGGAGGAAACGAGACGCCACTATCCCTATTACACGATGCCAACTAACCAACGGCACCAACGCGAGACGCATACGGCTCAATCTTGTAACTCAAGTCCTTACCGTCACCATCGTGCAGATTGTCTAACGACATGTATAAATTAACTATTAAGGTATCTGACTGTGTTTTAAACATATTCAGTGAACGTCTCAGGATATGGGTTTCTTTGGGGTCACTCAGAAGTTTCTGAACTATAGCAACCTGGATGTAAGAGTACCGCTCACGGATAGATACAGACACTGGCTTATACATGCCCGTATTTGAACCAAACACTGTTTAAACACTTGTAGCAGGCCTTTAGTATTATCACTTTTACTAGTGTAATAATAACGCATTGCCCAAAAGAGGTGCATATGAAAGGGACTTCAGTTCAAAAAGTTACAAAGTTGAGAAATATTTAGATATCTGTTGGATGCTTATCGGAAGACTTCCTTACTTATTTTTTCTTCAGTTACTAAGCTCTAACTATAGCAGTAATCTCTTTCTATAATATGACATACGATAGGGATATAATTTAGCAAACCAGCCTCTAAAATAAATCACTGACTTTAATTGTTTCACTTAAGCACATTATTTATCTTTCCAATGAACTACAAAAGACTATCTTCTTTATTATTCGAAATCTGATGGAAATAAATAGACAAGGTTGAGTTTAAGTTACGAAAAATCCAAATCGTAAAGATGACGATGTACCATTTGTTTATGATTCATGGATTAATATGAGGGAAATATGTCTCACGATAAAACCAGCAGCGGTAACTATTTGTAAAAAACTTTCATGGTTTTAAACAAACTGATTGATGTTTTAAGTTTCCCCTTTCTTTTATATTAAATTAAATCCCTAGCTGGAAATAAGCTACCTTTATTTTCGTATTATCTATCTATTTATGAGAGTGATTCGTAACGCATGTAGGTAAGTCAACCACGACTCTATAGGTGTCTACTGTCTCCGTTTCGGTTTAATCGGGAAAAGTACATCCAACTAAACTTTTCTTTAATTCTTTCTTAATGAAAAGTGAACCAATATCTTCGTTTCCCACAACCGCTATGGCACACTTTTTCAGCCAAGCAATTTTAATCTCACAATATTCATCAAATACATATTGCTTTTCTGTACAGCAAGTACTCTTTGATTGACGACTTCCACTTTAAACTATTTTTCAGTATTCGAATTTAAAGTTAGGGTTGAAAGAAACAGACCTGCCATTATTTTTCGGTTTGCACGTGAGAGTGAAGCTCATTTATTAGTTTACTTCAGATATCATACTGTGTGTGCCGTTTGTGAATAAGTGCACGTTAACGCCACAAAGAAAGTTAGAAGCAAAACTGCACTGACGCCGCTACTTTATACGTTAACCTTAACAAAGTGTGTAAAGCTGTGTCGACGGGTCGTGAGTGGTGCTTGGGTAGGTGTGGTGGTAGATCACTTACCCATGAAAAGCACAAGTACCGAGTTCGTTTCTCTGTCGAGCACAATGTTTTAACTTCCCAGGAATTTTCATATCAGCGCATGCGGCGTTGCGGTCCTAGGCGCTTCAGTCTGGAACCGCGCTACCGCTACGGTGGCAGGATCGAATCCTGCCTCGGGCATGGATGTCTGTGATGTCCTTAGGTTAGTCAGGTTTATGTAGTTCAAAGTTCTAGGGGACTGATGACCTCAGATGTTAAGTCCGATAGTGCTCAGAGCCATTTGAACCACACGGCGCTTCAGAGTGAAAATTTCATTCTGTATCCATTGAAAAACCGACTAGAGGAAAAACTGTGTAAGCCCTAATTTTTGCACAGTGTTAGGACAGAATGTCATGCACAACACTCCTGTTGGTTGGGAATGTTAGTGTGGTGGTGGGTTTAAGGGTCACTTTAAGTTTTTCTCGAATAAATCGAAAACCACGGCTTCTATTGAAAATGTTTCCCGGTACTAAATTAAACGACATTAAATTGCTTGCAAAACGATCTTATTCATTTCTCTTCTAGGACTAACAATTTCTGTGCTGCACGCGGTGGAAAATTCACAGATTATTAAAAATGTTGTTCTAATGGTATAAAATTTATGGATAATTTAAATGAAATATTTTTAAAAATAAACAATAAGTGTTTGTACCAAATCTAAATCAGGCAGAGCCTTATTAAAGGCTATTTTTCAGGATTGTAACAGAATGCAGTGGGGAGATGTGTGGGGGAGAAGCGCGACGGAAGGTAGGTCACTACAATGTGTTCATGCACTTCCCTCCTTCATACGTCGGAAAACTTAAGATCCAGCAGGTGATTCTCTAATGTATCTACTCCACTACGTCACAAGAAGCAACTACAGGCTGTTTCACAAAGTTATATCGACCCTGCACAGACTGTTTATTTTGCACAAAACGGGTTACTACTACATGAGAGGAAGGTATGATTTCCTAATAATATCAACGGAAATCAAAATCAACGTAAATCTCTGCACACTGTTATACACTGCGAGGCAAAATTGATTCGACGTCATCCTGTACGACAGTGTATTACTTTCAATCTGGAAAGCTGAAAGACAGTCCGAAGCGAGCTCGTTCTTTGTGTTCTCCCCGTGAAGACAACTTTCTTCCACCCCAACACTGCTCGCAATTCAGTTTACAGACGGACTCCCTAGCAATTACTGCCGAGTTCTATTATACGAGTAGATGAAGATGATGTCTGGTTTGTGGGGTCCTCAACTGCACGGTCATCGGCACCCGAACAAAGTCCCAATCTGTACACAGTTCAATCTAGCCACTTTCACGAATAATGATGGAATGATGAGGACAACATAAACACCCAGTCCCAAGGGAGAGAAAATCCCCAACCCAGCCGAAAATCGGACCCGGGTCCCTGTGATCCAGAGGTAGCAACGCTAGCCACTAGACCAAGAGGTGCGGACTTGCGAGTAGAGAAACTAACTTCACTGTGCTCGTTTTTAAATAGAAGGGTTATTTTCAGTTTATTAAGTAAGTATATTTTTGCTGTTTTTAAGGGACCTACTACGTAAAATTCATACTTTCACTGACCGGACTAGATTCAATATTGCACATTCAATTTGCTCATTTCGTTCTCATTTTGTAATCGCTTTCAGCTGCCTCCGGGAAACACATCTTCTTCCCACCCGAGCTGTATTCACAATTCAGTTTATTGACAGAGGTCTGCATCTAGCGGTTCTGCTCGCTCAAATTGATTGGTGCGTGTAGTTACAGGAAAGTGCTACAGATGTTTGTGTAGCTGCTTTGAGAGCAAGTGCATTAAACATCGTCTATTCTCTTTCGAGAGTGCCACTCACGAATGTCCCGGGCGTCTGCACCCACCCGATCACCACTCAGTTACTCGCTGCTGGCTCATGTACTGTCTCACACTTCAACTGCAATGCATCTGAAGACCCATATCTGCAGAACACGACGAAGGGTAAGTTCTGACGCATTACCAGCTTCGGTGAGAGACTGTAATTAAAAAATTCTTAGAAATGTGTGCTGGAAAACATACTCCATTTATATTAATATCTGGTGGAGAACTTCGTTCTTTATGACATGAGCTCGCAGATGTTGATTCCGAATTTGGAAAAGTGGATGTCTCCAACATCCTATCTCATCCGACGGCGATGGCACGAAGTAATGGAAGAGAATTCTTTGAAATAGGGGCGAGTTCGACACCCAGTATTGTCTAATCCATAACCGTGGACCCATGTGTACATACAGCAGATTTGTGACCAATCAAAGCCGGAAAATGTGTTACCTCTCTGTAACTGCATACGTTGTTGATCAACATAGGACATTCAGAAACATGGTATTGACCATAACCAACATTTCTGGGAACAAAAATCTTGGGCATTAATTAAGAACAATACTGAGGAAACAATGTTTAATCTAAGATTACATCTTCAGCACCTAACTACATTATACACTAAAGCGCCAAAGAAACTTGTATGGGCTTGCGTATACAGATACACAGATATGTAAACAGACTTGTTAGATCGATTACTACTGCTACAAAGGCAGGTTATCAAAATTTAAATGAGTTTGAACGTGATTTTATGGTCGGCGCACGAGCGATGGGACACAGCATATCCGAGGTAGCGATGACGTGGGGATTTTCCATCACGACCATTTCACGAGTGTACCGTGATTATAAGGAATCCGGTGAAATATCAAATCTCCGACTTCGTTGAGGACTGAAAAGAATCGTTTAACGTGACAGAAGTACAACCCTTCCGCAAATTTCTGCAGATTTCAATGCTGGATCATCAACAAGAGTCAGCGTAAAAACCATTCAACGAAATATCATCGATATGGGCTTTTGGAGCTGAAGACCCACTTGTGTATCCTTGATGACATCACGACACAAAGCTTTATGCCTCGCCTGGTCCCGTCAATACCGACATGGGACTGTTGATGACCGGAAACGTGTGATATGGGACCCCTGACACGAGTAAATATGACCCTGCCAGGTGACACGTAGGTAAGTATCCTGTCTGCTCACCTACATCCATTCATGTCCACTGTGCATTACGATGGACTTGAACAATTCCATCAAGACAAAGCGACGCCCTACATTCCATAATTTCTACACAGTGGCTCCAGGAACACTCTTCTGAGTTTAAACGCTTCCGCTGGCCACCAGACCCGCCAGACAAGAACGTTTTTTAGCATATCTGGGATGCCTTGCAACGTGCTGTTGAGAGGACCTCTCCGTCTCCTCGTAATCGTGATGTCAGTTCCCTCCAGCACTACTTCAGACATTAGTCGAGTCCAAGGCATGTCGTGCTGCGACACCTCTGCTTGCTCACTGGGGCCCTACACATTTTCAGACAGGCGTACCAGTTTCTTTGGCTGTCATCGACAGACTCGCTAATATATGCAAGCCATGCAAATCCTTTCCGTAATACGTGTGCATTGCACATCTTTTGAACATAATCCTAAAACACGTTTTCGGTGACGGATTTTTGAAAACTTAGCTGCAGTTTTTCTCTCGATTCTTTTACTGCCAAAGACATTGTCCGTTAAAATATGCGTTATACACAAGATTGAAAGCAGAAACGGATACTACGTGGAACAGCTTATTGAGAATGCTACAGTCTTTACTTAGGCACTACGACAAAATGACGAATATACTTCCGGAGAAGGCGTCCTTGCAAAACTTATTGGTTACAACAAACTATCTGCAAAAGTACTCGTGACATTTTAGGAGAAGTGCTCCAAGGGGAGAAATATCCTACAGTTCACTTTGTTTGGCGACTGGTCCGTAAATTGAAGAATCATTGCAAGGCAGGGGCCGTTTTTATATATTACTTTAAATCCTCTTTTCTTGCTTAATACGCGCCGCGTGTCTTGCAGATACTATTTGTATTTAGTTGTAAAACACTATTTTCGGCCGCTGGTATTTTGCACCACTGTACATATATCGCATTATTTTACGTTAACTGTAGCTGCTATGTGCACTGAAAGAGTTTTGCCTACGTCCCGTCGAGAAGTAAGTGTAAATTCGAACCTTGTACGGAATAGCAACATTTCTGTGGCCACCCTTCCGACTACTGAAAGTTACGTCTGTTACTGATAGAGACGAGACGTTAAATGCTGAACCTCCAATTTTCAACGAAATATCAGTTCCTGATAAGCAAGAACAAAATTTTAATTACGTAAAATAAGGTTTTTTGTCTTCTTCTTCATCTTCCTCAAGTATTAGACAAGTTGGTCTGTTGGTACTTCTCCAGCAGTCCATGTTCTCTTGGGTTTACCAACGTTCCTTATTACTTTAAGGATATATTGTAGCTTTTGTCTTGGAACACATTCACCACCCTCTCTTTCTATACGTTCTTTTCATTCTTTTCTGTATTTCTTAACCTTTTCCATTAAGTAACAAATTCCTACATTCCTCAGCATGGTCTCACTTTTATAATCTATCCCTTTTTGTTACGCATTGCTCTCTTGTCAAAAACCTCATCTCCGTTGCCTGGAATATAACACGCGTTCTGGAAATCATAGTTCAGTTATCACTTCCATATAGCAAACTGCCATACCATTATAAAATTTTTTTATCATTCGTCCACTCGAACTTTTCCACTCAGAGTCTATTTCATGGTGTCACTTATCAAATGAATGGCTTAATCTTTTTTCCAGTATGCAGTTCACCGAGATATGTGCCACAACCCAAGAATTTTAGGGTGTTAGTAGTTCAATAGTTTTCCTTTCCAGTATGAACATACGTCCAAAAGGTTGTGAGCGTTACAAGGCTATAGATTTGGATTCATACTTAAATTATTTAACGCACTTAAATTATTTTGCTTTTCTACTTTATGTAGTTCATAAAACGGTTTCAGTAAGTTATCGTTGTTATCTGTAACTAGAATCAAGTCGTTAGTAAAAATAAAGGGTTTTCATAAAACTTTTTCTGTGAAGGTATCCTCTGTATTAGGTGTCATGATCCAATGTTTACATTCCCTCATAGCGTCATCTAAACGTAAATTAAAATGTATCGGTGACATACGCCTTAATCTGAACCCTTTATTAACATTTCCTTGGGAGATATTCCCAGATTCTAGCTTTTAATTTATCTGTGTTCCCTTGCACCTGTAAGTGCTCTGGACAACTTTGGTCAGATACAGTGGTGTTCTTCCTGTTGTTCTGTGCACACTGTAAAAGGTTTTCCTATAATCTGTAAAGACTTTGCACGATGTTAAATCGTAATCTTTTCTATCTACCATTATTTTTTTTAATGAGAAAACGATATCTTAGCATAACCTACCTTCCCGAGAAGCAGCTTGTTCTTCGAGTAAAATGCTACTGACAATGTTTCTCATTCTTTTTGCTGATTTGCTGATTTTGTCAAATATATATTGTATCTGCCGCACAGGAGAGTCTGTTATTGATCCTCTTCCGAAAATCGATACTGCTTCTGCTTTTTGCATTTTTTTGCCTTTTTTTGGCCATCAGTCTTCTCAATGGTTTGATGGGGTCTGCAATCAGTTCCTCTCCTGTGTCAACCTCTTCATCGCGAAGTAGCACTTGAAATCTACGCCCTCAATTATTTGCTGCACGTATTACAGTCTCTGTCTTTCTATACAAATTTTACCTTCTACAGCTCCGTCTAGTACCATGGAACTCATTCCCTGATGTCTTCATAGATGTCCTATTATCCTGTCCCTCATCCATGACAGTTTATCCACAAATTGTTTTTCCTTCAATTTCTGTGCAGAACATCCTCATTCCTAACCTTATCAAGCCGCCTGATTTACAGCATTAATGTTTGATACTAGCAGACTTCTCTTGGCCAGTAGTGCCCTATTGTCAGTGATAGTCTGTTTCTGATGTCCGTCACTGGTTATTTTGCTGCATAGGTGGCGTTTTAAAACTTCATCTACTTCATGACTATCAGATGTTATGTTTCTTGCTTTCCTCATTTTTGCTACTTCTCATTACTTTCGTCTTTCTTTAAATTATTTTCAATCCATGTTCTGTATCCAATAGACTGTTCATCCCATACAGCAGACAACCTAATTCTTATTCACTTTTACTCAGAATAGCAATGTAATCAGCTAATCGTATCAGTGATATCCTTTCACCTAGAAATTTTGATTCCATTCCTGAACCTTTCTTTAATTCCCATCACTGCCTCACCAATGTACAGGTTAAACAGTAGGGGCGAAAGATTACGTCCCTGTCTAACACTCTTTCATTCTTGGTCGTCCACTCTTGTTATTCCCTCTTGACTCTTGCTCAAATTGTATATTACCCGTCTCTCCGCATAGCTTACCACCATTTTTCTCATAATTTCGAACATCTTGCACCATTTTACATTGTAGAACGCTTTTTCCACGTTGACAAAGCATACGAACGTGACTCGATTATCCTTTAGTCCTGGTTTCATTATGAACCGCGACTTCAGAATTACCACTATGATGCATTTAACTTTAATGAAGTCAAAGTGATCACCATCTAACACATCCTAAATCTCCTTTTCCATTCTTCTATATATTATTCTTGTAAACAACTTGTGCGATAATTCTCGTACTTGTCAGCTCATGCAGTCTTCAGAATTGTGTGGATGATATTTTTCTCAAAGTCAGATGATATGTCGCCAGGCTCATACATTGTACACACCAACGTGAATAGTAGTTATTTTGCCACTTTCCCCAATGATGTTAGGAATTCTGAAGGAATGTTATATATCCCTTCTGCCTTATTTGAACTTTGTCCCACAAAGCCCACTGAAATTCTTATTCTAATACTGGATCTCTTCTTCTTCTATGTCGACTCCTGTTTCCTTTTCTATCACATCAGACAAATCTTCCCCCTCATAGAGGCCTTCAGTGTACTATTTGCACTTATCCGCTGTCTCCTCTGCATTTAAGAGTGGTATTCCCGTTCCACACTTAATGTTTCCACCCTTGCTTTTAACTTCACCGAAGGTTGTTTTTAATTTCCTATATGCTGAGTCAGTATTTCCAACAATAATTTTCTCTTAGCTTCCCTGTACTTCCTACTTATTTTATTCCTCAGCGACTTGTTTTTTTTTATTCCCTAAGTTCCCTGAACATTTTTGTACTTTCTTCTTTCATCAGTCAACCGAAGTATTTCTTCTCTTACCCATGGCTTCTTTGAAGTTACCTCTCTTTACCTGTGTTTTTTTTTCCAACTTCTGTGATTTCCCTTTTCTGAGATGTCCATTCGTCTTCAATTGTACTGCCTACTGGGCCATTCTTTATTGCTATATCTACCGCTTTAGAGATAAATTAGAGCGTGTCTTCTCATCCCTTAGTACTTCCGCATCCCACCTGTTTGTGTATTGATTCTTCCTCAGTAATCTCTTAACCATCAGCCAATTCTTCATCTGTAGTACACAGTGATCTGAGTCTATATCAGTTCCTGGGTATGTCTTAATATCCAGTATCTCATTTCAGAATCTGTTATCTGACCAGGATGTAATCTACCTACAATCTTGCCGTATCACATAGCCAAAACAAATGGTTCAAAAGGTTCTGAGCACAATGGGACTTAACATCTATGGTCATCAGTCCCCTAGAACTTAGAACTGCTTAAACCTAACTAACCTAAGGATATCACACAACACCCAGTCATCACGAGGCACAGAAAACCCCAGACCCTGCCGGGAATCGAACCCGGGAACCCGGGCGTGGGAAGCGAGAACGCTGCCGCACGGCCACGAGCTGCGGACTATCACCTAGCCCATTCCAAGTATACCTCCTCCTCTTGTGATTCTTGAACAGATTATTCCCTATTACTAGCTGAAATTTATTACAGATTTCAATTAGTCTTTCTCCTTTCTCCTCCCATATTCTCCTGCAACCTTTTCTTCTACTTCTTCCCCTATAACCACACTCCAGTCCCTCTCTGTACGTACTGTATTACCCTATCTCTATCGTCATAAGCAGTCTCTACCTGAAATATCGTTGTCGGTGTTGGTTTGCTGTCGATTCTGCTAAGTACAACTCAATCACTGAAATGTTCCCAGTAACAAAATCTCTGCCGTACCTCCATATTCATAACGAATCCGACTTCCGTTATATTATTTTGCACTGCCTTTGTTATTACCCTACGAGCGTGTGACCAGAAATCTTTGTCTTCTTTACATTTCACTTCACTGGCTCTTAATACCTCTATATTGATCCTTTGCGTTCCTCTTTTCACATTTTCTACTTCCATACTACCTTAAAGCTTCTGACATTCCATTCTCCGACTCGTAAACCATTACCTTTTCATTGGTTACTCATGCTTTTTCTCATGATCACCACCACTTAACAGTCCGGATATCCCAGAGGATGACTATTCCCTAAACCTCTGCACTAGGAGAGGGATCGCCGCAATACTTTTTCAATTACGTGTTACATGTCCAGTGAATATATGTTATGTGTCTTTAATGCAGTAGTTTCCATTGCCTTCTGCATCCCACGCTGTTGATGATTATTGATTCTTCCGCCTTGACGTGCAGTTTCCCATCTCAAGTACATGAGAGTGTCCTAAACCTCTGTACTCTGCTCCGCCCTCTTTTATTAGGCCGTTGGCAGAATGAGAGTGACTTCTTATGCCGGGAGTCTTCGGCCGTCAATGCCGATGATTAATCAAAATTGAGGCGGTGGCAGTTTTCGAGCCCAAGACCAAGGGCGTTTCGGATTACTAATCAAAGACGTTACGCCTAAAGTTAAAATATAAAACCTATACATAGCTTCATCTTGTGGATACTTAAAAATTTCTATCTTTATAAGACCCTTACCTAGAACTCTTCAGATTTTAGTGCTCTGTAAGGCTTTTTGTACTTCCTTAAAATCTATCTCACATATTTCCGGAAGACATCAAGTAATTTCTTCCACTTCTTCATTTTCCTTTTTTTCCGACCACCAAGTTTACAGAACAATTTTCATTTGGTATTAAATAGTCTACTGTTGACCTACAGCTGCGAGCCGTCATGGTACATTTGTCAATCTCCCTAAGTTTCAAAAGTTGCTTTCTGTTCGCAAAGAATTTACGTTCACAAAGTCTTGTAACATTTATCTATTCTGGTTAATTGCTATTCCTCAGTTGATTCACATTAGGTCCTTACTGGACTATTTTACTGTCGTAGCTAGCTTATATATGGCCTATCATAATACAAAAAAAAAAATGGCTCTGAGGACTATGCGACTTAACTTCTGAGGTCATCAGTCCCCTAGAACTTAGAACTAAACCTAACTAAGGACATCATACACATCCATGCCCGAGGCAGGATTCGAACCTGCGACCGTAGCGGTCGCTCGGCTCCAGATTGCAGCGCCTAGAACCGCACGGCCACTCCGGCCAGCTATCATAACACAGTCGATTTTGTTTAGGAAAAAAGGTCACATTGCAAGCCCTTGTAAAACTTATTGGATACACTCTTTCTTTCTTCTTCCAGTGCATATATTGATGTAATACTCATATATTCTCTACCAATTTTAAACTTCCCTGTTATAATTCTTTCATTTACCGAACTATATGATGTAATCATGTTCCTTCCGTTTTTGTGAAATTTGCGATATATTTATTTATGGTCTCTTAAGAGAAATCATAGTCGCCGTTGACTGTTTAAAATATTTATTGTTACTGTTGCATTTCGGCCTTATGGCCATTTTAAGTAACACTGCAAAGTCACAGTCTGTCAGAAAATATAACTATCTGACATGACTGTCGGAGAGGTTGGCCTGTAGGCCACTTGTTGCTCAGTCCACTGAGGAGACTGACCTGTATTTGACGCAAATGAGTAGTGGCGATGGTGACGAAGAGCCGCTTGAGTGGTGGAAACGTAACTGATTTTATTGAAAGCTCGCTCCTCGAGCGTTTCGTATACCAGCCTCACGCGCAACTGGTGAAAGAAATCTCAGTGCTTCAGAGAACTTTACTTTGGACAGTTATCCAAAATAAGTCAATGATTTTCTAACAATTATTTGTAACTACAATTCTAAGAAAGGGTAGTTGGGAAACATTTTTTAAAGTTCAGTTTTTTTAGCTAGTACCATTCAAAAAGGTGTAAATATGAACCAGTTCAATAGATATGGTATAAAATACAGCACTGCATTTATTTCACGCCGAGACAGCCCATTATTACAAAAATGGGTACTTCCCTATTTTTCCCTCGAATCTTTTAACTATTTGATTTTGTCTAAAAGAAGCTTTGTTCAGTTTTATGGGTGATATGATGTCATGATTAGACGCCAGGAAGTACTTCTACAGCATAACTAAATTGATCTCAGCAGCGTCCCACTAGCTGGTGGGAGTAAGATCAGCCTGCATACACACAGGACTACTACAACTTCCGTAGGAGCAGAGAGGCTAGCACGCTGGACCGGGCGGCCTCTGCCCTTCTCCTTCCCCTCCTCCTCTCCCCCCTCGCATCCGCCCTCCACCAAATCGCGAAGCCTCCTTCGACCACAGCCTACCCGTACCCAGCTTTCATACCCGCGCACGCCACGGCTGAGAGCGGTGCGCTCGAACGGCTACGAGCGAGCACAGCTCCCTACTTGCAGACCACATCTGGAGGCAGAACATTCAGCTGCGTTGACATATTCCACTAACTTCATTTGAGTTAGCGCATCACGTGGTTTTTTTACAGTCGATGCTGTTACATAATACCTCCGCATCCCCTGTCAGTCTAGATAGTATCACAATTGTCACTGATCCAATTGCAGCAACTGTAACTATCATTTCAATTCACTACATGTGTTGAATCTACTCTTCTGAACGCCTCTGTTCCCCTGAAAAGTAGTATACACCTGTTGGATTCTAATGACACAGTAAGGAAAACTCTAGGAGTCTGAGTTAAGGAAATACTATTACATGAAATTTAAGACAGTTTAATTCTAGTTTGACCCAGGTAAAGCTCTGTTATGTAATTTAATATTGGAACTGATCGAAGTTCAAGCTATTGAATGTAGAGATCTCTAATTTAAACACAAATAAATTTTCGTAAAAATGTCAACAGATATCAGGGAATTATTTTCTTTATAGCATGGTGGAAATACCATGGAGCAATAATGGCTGATGAAAGAATGCAGAATCTCTCAGTTCTCTTGCAACCAAATCAGTTGACAATGACCAAGAAGCACTTGGCCGAAAGTTCGTGTAATTTTAATCGGTCGGCGCAGTTGGAAGCCGGAGAACTTTTTATTCACCAATGATTCAATTTATTTTCAACAAAGCATATCAAAATATAAATAAATGGCAATATGTTTACCTCTTTGATAGTAAAATATTTATCAAAATGCTAAAAATAACAATGGCCAAGCTTTAATTGAACAGATAACACTGAACAAAATATAAGGCTGTGGTAATGAATAGTTTAGTTTTTAACAAAGAACAATATTCACAACACAAGCAATATGCAAGTATGCGTGTCTGTTAAGAGCAAATCGTTCATCAAAAAACAATTAAATAATAGCGAGCGTACTAGGTTCCACGGTTCGGTAGAATTTCATTCAGATTTTCATGCACTTGGCGACTACCAGTGAGAGGGTGCCCAGTCTTGTTGAAATATGAAGCCGTCTTCGAGCAGTGAGATACTACTGACAGTTAACCGTGTTTCCATCAAAGAAGAATGTGCCGTAAACAGACCATCCGGATATCGCACAAATGCAAATGCACTGACTGCATGTGGGTTTTGTAGGCCCTAAATTCGAACATTGTGTTTGTTTACCGGACCACTAATATGGAAAATCTCTTCATCACTGAACACAATGTGTTGTGCAAAAGTGTTATAATTGTCAATGGCATTAAGAATCTTGTTACAAACTGTCACACGTTTGCGTTTGTCATGGGGACACTGAGCTTGTAACAGCTGTAACTTGTACAGCTTCATAACCAACGTCTCAAAACACGCCAAATTGTGGTTGCAGGCATCATGATTTTGAAGGACTACATTGAAAAGCAGTTTGAATTCGAGAATTCTTCAGGAACACGAGGGCGACTGGACTCTTCCTTTACATACACATCCTGTATCTAGAAACTGTTGATACAATCTGCGAATGTTCCACCCGGTCGAAGGATCGATTTGGTACCTCAACCTGAAATGTCTTTGCACTGTAATCAAGGAATTACACTTCGCAAACTCGAGAACACAAAATGATTTCTGCTGGGCAGTAGCGATTTTAAACATACGATTGTTACCAAGCAAAACTGAAGACGACTGACATCTAGCGGCTGTTAATATGAACTAGACCATGCATTCGTTTCTCCAATAACCGAGCCGAGGCGCAGCGATTGATAATTTGGACAAAATAATACTTTGTAATACGTATATTCTTTTAGGAACTCCCTGTATAATAGGAGTCCTACCGTAACAACTAGAAGGACAAAATTTACATCTTGCTCATTTGTAGCTTTGCGTGGAGCTGCTGTAGCTTTGTACGGTACCCGATACAGACTGTTACGGTGCTTATATCTTTCTCACAACAGCAGTGTATGTCGCACTTTCTTGCAACCGTTTACTTGTTTCAGTATAAACAGTAGCAAGAAGTCTTCCTAGTTCCTCAAGGATTATACTTATTTTGTAAAGAATGTTTCTTTTCCACTCTAAATTTATTTCTTTCCACTGACCAAAACCTTATAGGCATTAATGTCAGACATACTGTAGAATATAATAACAGACGAACAACTGGTTTTTCTCTTGCAAGTATATCTGGCAATAAACTGGTCGTGCGTCTCTGCTGCACCTTCCGTGGAATTGTAGCCTCATATCACTTTTGGCTTTTTATCATCTCTTCTGCTTACTTCCGTATCATTATGCGTTGTGCTCATCAGTATCATTTTCTTATTTTGTTGGATTGTATGGTACTATTGTCGTATCTATCGTTAAATAGAGTTCTGAACTGTGGACGTCTTTGCATGTTAACGCAGGCAGTTCTGTCTGGCCTTTTCTGGCTGTACAGAACATCGTATCCTTTCTTTTGAGCAGAGCTTGACTAAATACATATGATGTAAAGGAATTATCACATCTAATACTACGCCCCCTTAGCTCATACGTCAGGTCCATGACTACGTTTTTGATTTGTGTTTTCAGAGCCAATGAGGTAGCACTGTCACACAATGTCCATATATTTATCCCATACTTGAAGCGTTAGATTCAAATATGTTTTCTGAACGGACATCGATCTCTAAAACCACCAGCTGCTCATCAACTGCTATATTTCATCTAGTGTTATCTAATTTTGCAAGTATTTCCTGAACCATCAGTCTTGAATCTCATACAATGCGGCCTGCCACGAATTCCTCTCCTGTGCCAACCTCTTCATCTCAGAGCAACACTTTCAATTTGCGTCCCCATTATCTTCTGAAAGTAATCTGATCTCTGTCTACAACTACAGTTCCTACCCTCAACAGCTTCGTCTAGTACCATGGAAGCTATTCCCTGATGTCTTAACAGAGCTCCTTCCATCCTGCCCCTTCTTATTTTCACTGATTTCCATATACATTTTTTCTCCTCAATTTCACGGAGAACCACGTCGTTTCTTACTTTAGCAATCCATCTGGTTTAACATCTTTAACTGCTAATGAAAACGTCCTCGGTTCCCGTTAGAACCTTGCCATTGCTTAAATTTTGAATAAAAATCATCAGCGATGGAGGCCGAATATATGCGGCATAGGAAGTCGCTGTCGGTCTTCTAATGGTCTTCTCAAACAATGCGGAGGACAGAGGCCCCAGGGCACTGTATTGCTGTTGGAGGTGGGAAAATACCCGCTAAAATACAGAAGAATCAGCAATGATCAAACGCCAGAGGATACAGGGGGCAATGGAATCATTGCATTAAGGATACATAATGTGTGTTCACAAGACATAGAACTTCTAATTTTAAAAGTGTCGTGATGATCTCACTATTGGGAAAAGATTACGGACTAGCCCCCCATTCGGATCTCCAGGAGGATAATGGCTAGGTAGACGTGGCCACGAGAAAAAAGTGTGAACAACCAATACAAGGGTAATGCTATATTTGTCGGGGCGTGGGATGTCAGAAACCTGAACATGGTAGGGAAGCTAGGAAATCTGAAAAGTGAAATGTTAAGACTCAATCTAAATAAGGTGCGGATCGTTAAAGTGAAATGGAAACAAGTAAAGGATTTCCGGTCAGGTGAGTATAGAAGATCAACCGCAGCAGAGAATGGTACAACGAAGATAGGACTCTTTATGAATGGGAGGGTAGGGCAGAGAGTGAGTTAATGTGAGCAGTTCAGTGACAGGGCTGAAGTCATCAGTATCAAAGCAAAGAAGATAGAGCAGATACACTGAAGCACCAGAGAGACTGGAATAGTCATGCGTATTCAAATACGGAGCTATGTTATCAGGCAGAACAAACCGCTGCGGTCGGCAACGCCTGTATAAGACAACAAATGTGTGGCTCAATTGTTAGATCGCTAACTGCTGCTATAATGGCAGGTTATCAAGATTTATGTGAGTCTGAACGTGATGTTATAATCGGGGCACGAGCGATGGGACAGAGCATCTCTGACTTAGCGATGAATTGGGGATTTTCCCGTAGGACAGTTTCACGAATGTACCGAGCATATCAGGAATCAGGTAGAACATCAAATCTTCGCAATGGTTGCAGCTGGAAAAAGATCCTCGATGATCGGGGCCGACGACGACTGAAACGAATCGTCCAATGTGATAAAAGTGCAACCCTTCCATAAACTGCTGTACATTTCAATTCTGGGCTATCAACGAGTGTCAGCGTACGAATCATTAAACGAAACATAGTCGATATGAGCTTTCGGAGCCGAAGACCCACCAGTTTACCGTTCATGACTGCACGACACAAAGGTTTACGCCTCACCTGGGCCCGTCAACACCGACATTGGACTGTTAATGACTGGAAACATTTTGCCTTGTCGACGACTCTCGTTTCAAATTGTATAGAGTGGGTGAACGTGTACAGGTATGGAGAAAACCATTTGAATGCAAGGGTCCTGCATATCAGCAGGAGACTGTACAAGCACGTGGAGACTCTGTAACGGTGTGAGACGTGTGCAGTGGAAGTGATACGGGACCCCTGGTACGTCTAGTTACGACTCTGACCGGTGCCAAGTACGTAAGCATCGCGTTTTTATCACCTGCATCCACTCAAGTCCATTATACATTCAGACTGACTTCGACAATTCCAGTAGGACAATGCGACACACCACACGTCCAGAATTGCTACAGAGATGTTCCAGGAACATTCTTCTGAGTTTCAACACTTCCGCTGACCACCGAACACCCCAGAAATCCACATTATTGAGCGTATCTGGGATACCTTGCAACGTGCTACTCAAAACATAGCTTCAATACTCGTACTGATTTATGGGTAGCTCTACAGGATTCATGGTGCAATTTCCCTCCAGCACTACTGCAGACAGTAGTCGACTCAATGCCACGTCGTGTAGCGGACCTTCTGCGTGCTCGCGGGGGCTCTACACGATATTGGGCAGTCTGTTTGGTTCTAAAGTCTCGTTTTCCACACGACACAAGCCCTTCTCACTCCCTTACAGTCTGGGAAGCATTTCATGCAGAAGAATGATTAGAAATTATGTGCTAGAAGCTGAGTATACCTTTCATATAATATACGAGAAGTGTCAGTCCATACTCCCCGAACATCACCGTTCTTTGTTTATACTCTCCTGGAAATTGAAATAAGAACACCGTGAATTCATTGTCCCAGGAAGGGGAAACTTTATTGACACATTCCTGGTGTCAGATACATCACATGATCACACTGACAGAACCACAGGCACATAGACACAGGCAACAGAGCATGCACAATGTCGGCACTAGTACAGTGTATATCCACCTTTCGCAGCAATGCAGGCTGCTATTCTCCCATGGAGACGATCGTAGAGATGCTGGATGTAGTCCTGTGGAACGGCTTGCCATGCCATTTCCACCTGGCGCCTCACTTGGGCCAGCGTTCGTGCTGGACGTGCAGACCGCGTGAAACGACGATTCATCCAGTCCCAAACATGCTCAATGGGGGACAGATCCGGAGATCTTGCTGGCCAGGGTAGTTGACTTACACCTTCTAGAGCACGTTGGGTGGCACGGGACACATGCGGACGTGCATTGTCCTGTTGGAACAGCAAGTTCCCTTGCCGGTCTAGGAATGGTAGAACGATGGGTTCGATGACGGTTTGGATGTACCGTGCACTATTCAGTGTCCCCTCGACGATCACCAGAGGTGTACGGCCAGTGTAGGAGATCACTCCCCACACCATGATGCCGGGTGTTGGCCCTGTGTGCCTCGGTCGTATGCAGTCCTGATTGTGGCGCTCACCTACACGGCGCCAAACACGCATACGACCATCATTGGCACCAAGGCAGAAGCGACTCTCATCGCTGAAGACGACACGTCTCCATTCGTCCCTCCATTCACGCCTGTCGCGACACCACTGGAGGCGGGCTGCACGATGTTGGGGCGTGAGCGGAAGACGGCCTAACGGTGTGCGGGACCGTAGCCCAGCTTCATGGAGACGGTTGCGAATGGTCCTCGCGAAACCCCAGGAGCAACAGTGTCCCTAATTTGCTGGGAAGTGGCGGTGCGGTCCCCTACGGCACTGCGTAGAATCCTGCGGTCTTGGCGTGCATCCGTGCGTCGTTGCGGTCCGGTCCCAGGTTGACGGGCACGTGCACCTTCCGCCGACCACTGGCGACAACATCGATGTACTGTGGAGACCTCACGCCCCACGTGTTGAGCGATTCGGCGGTACGTCCACCCGGCCTCCCGCATGCCCACTATACGCCCTCTCTCAAAGTCCGTCAATTGCACATACGGTTCACGTCCTCGCTGTCGCGGCATGCTACCAGTGTTAAAGATTGCGATGGAGCTCCGTATGCCACGGAAACTGGCTGACACTGACGGCGGCGGTGCACAAATGCTGCGCAGCTAGCGCCATTCGACGGCCAACACCGCGGTTCCTGGTGTGTCCGCTGTGCCGTGCGTGTGATCATTGCTTGTACATCTCTCTCGCAGTGTCCGGAGCAAGTATGGTGGGTCTGACACACCGGTGTCAACGTGTTCTTTTTTCCATTTCCAGGAGTGTATAGTCAGGAAGCTACCTATCTTTAAGAGTCATGTGTTGTGCGACAAGCTCTTCACTAACAGTCGACATCAGCCTCACTACTGATGAAGTACAACTCCAGCTACAAACACTACTCCAGTCGCTATACACTCTCACAGCCGGTGATGTGAACTGACAGACGCCAACTGGGACTGAGACTGAGTCATCCTGTCCGCGGTGGCGATCTAAATACTGGACGTCGAGAGGGCGTTGGAGGCTTGTTGCGAGTCTGACAGCTTCCCCCAGCACGGTAGGAATGAGAGAGGAGAAAGACTAACTGGAAAAATTTAGTAATGATGACCAGTAGGGTGAAGACCAAGAAACTGATCAGGAAGAATTAATGAACAAATCAGTGGGATACTCAAGTACTAAGGAATAAAGAGACACATTTCAATTCCTCTCCGTCTATAAATATCGGATTAATGAAGAGCGCAGTAGGCAGTTCAGTGCAAGCAGAAAGGACACCTCTAGAAAGAGCATTAATAGAAGTTGGAGAGGAAAATTTAAGTACAAGAAAGGTAAATATGAAGAAACCATGGGTGGTGGAAGAAATACAGAAAAGAAGGTACAACAATGGCGGAGGAAATTCAAGAAATCAGAAATATGAGACAGCTAAAAATTAAATAAATAGTAAGTGTAGATAAGCTAAGGCAAACTGACTGCATGAACAAAGCGAAGAAATCGAAAAAGAAAAGGCTGTCGGGAGGAATGATTTAACAAACAAAAATTTCGAAAAATCCTTCTGTGAAATTAAAAGAAAGGGCGCTATCAGTAAGGGGGCATTGGGAATTCCATTGTTTAAAAGTATAGGGGAAGAGGCTGTTTATAAAGAGTATATTGAAGGCATCTATGAGGGGAGGACTTGTCTGATGACGCGGTATAAGAAGAAACTTGAGTCGACAGTGAATAGATGGGGATACAGTGCTGCAGTCAGAATTTAAAAGATCTTTGGACAAATTAATATCAAATAAGAGGGTAGGGGTAGATAACATTTTAGTGGAATTTCTAAAGTCACTGGAGGAAACTGCATGAAAAGACAATTCATGTTGTTGTGTAGAATGAATGAAACGTGTGATACTTTCAGCCTTTCGGAATAATATCATCCACACAATTCGGAAGGTAGCAAGTTCAAAGAAGTGCGGAAACTATAGTACAATGAGCTTAACAGTTTATGCATCCAAGAGTAATATACAGAAGAGTGGGAAAGAGGATTGAGGATCTGTAGGATATCGTCTGTTTTAGCTTTGGGAGAGGTGAAGCAACCGATAGGCAGTTCTGACGTTGCAGCTGGTAATGGAAGCTAGAATGAATTATCAAGACACGTTCATTTGATGACCTAGATTAACTATTCGACAATGTAAAATGGTGCGAGATGTTCGAAAATATGAGAAAAATTAGCTTAACGTGTAATTACAAGGACAAAGAGGCAATAATGAGACCAAAAGACCAAGAATGAAGCACTCGGAATAAAAATAATAGGAGACAGAAATGTAGTCTTTCATCCCTACCGTGCAGTCTACACAGCGAAGGAGCAATGACTGAAATACAAGAAAGGCTGAACAATGGTATCGAAGTTAAGTGTGCAAAGATACCACTTTATAATTCGCTGATAATATAGCGATCCTCAGTGAGATTAAAGAATCAGTTGAATGGAATGAATACTCTAATGAGGTGGGAGTAATGGATTTAGAGTGCATCGAATAATTCGAAAGTAATGAGAAGTAGCAGAAATAAGGACATCGAGTCCTGACAGGAAGAAGGGAAAGGAAAATAGGACGTATGTTAAGACACGATGGAGTAGCTTCCAGTACTAAGAGAAGCTCAAGAGGGTAAAAACAGCAGATGAAACAGAGATTCAGTGTATAGTTGAGGACATAGGTTGGAATTGTTACTCTGAGAGGTAAAGGTTGGCACAGAATACAATTTCGTGGAGGGCCGCATGAAACCTGTCAGAAGACTCATGACCCAAAGAAAAAAAATAAAAAGAATGGCCTTTGGCAAAGCCTAATATTTACTTTCGCGCCTTGTTTAATGCACTTCGTCATATTTAACGCACTTTTCGTCATCTGTACATATTAATAAATTAAAGCCCCTGGCCACATTTTTCTCTCTGTATCTGAAGGTTAATCTCCCGTACTACTGTAACTATTTTGATATGGTATCCGGTAATAGACTAAATCACGACGGAGGTTTATATGTATAATGTAAAACCTTTTCCGTTATGCCAGACAATTCGTCTGGCTATGAATTACTGCTACCTGTACGTAATCGGCGCGGGTCGCTAATGAAACTAAAATTCCAAAGTCAGAAAATCTGTGTTGCATAGTGAACACGTCTTCGACCAGTATTACGATGCATTTTATGTACATATAACGTAAATAATCTACGAAAGAAGCAAGGGGGGATCTCCACCAAATTTTACCACAAATATCGTTAGTTATGTTGCAGCTATGAGAAAGCCTCAAGTCCAGGTGAGAGCGAATTTTATGTTACCGACTGCGTTTTACGGGCTGAAAGAACGCTGAGGTACTGCAAGACGTTTAACAGCCACTGATACTCTCCACACTGTACGCCACTGACATTGAATGCACTGTAACAGGCCACAGCAAATCAGTTCGATGTACTGTTTCGTGGGCAACGTAAGAGGCATGTGCAGATCTAGGTTCCGCTCACCCCTTCAGTCTTCATCAAAAGAGAACGTATAGTATAAGCGTTAATCTCACAGCTCCAGTAGAACAAGGACCTCTCCTCATTAAAAAAACCTACGCACCTGCAATATTTCGTATTGTCAGGGGGAAACTACGGGGCCTCGTGTTCTAGTCGGAGCGACATGTACCAGACGCTTTGACTGTGCTTTGCGTTTCCGCTTCACGCCACAGAGTGGGATGGAACGCGTCCGCCTGTCCATTCGCTGTCACGCGCGCTCCTGTGTAGAGGAGATAGGCCGCCCGCTCTGCTGTGAGAATTGACCATTGTCATCCCCAGTGTCTCCCTGATGAACAAAACAGACACAAAGGGCCAGAGAGTGGGACACATGGAGCAGTGGAATTCATTCTGCGGTTACGGCTATTACCAGTCACCTGTCGCTGGTGGCCTCTCTTTAGTGTTCTGCTAAAAATGAGGATGTTATTTATCGATTAAACATACCCTCTCAGCAAATATTCCCGCGTATACGTTGCTAGTAATCTGTAGGCTCCAAAATATAGCTAAGTGATCAATTTATGTAGAAAGAGGATATTTTATTTAAACAAAGAGTGGTATTTCAGTCTGTAGTCTTTGGAATACCGAATTGTTATCGTCTATCCCTTTTTACGATTTCGCGGTAACTTCTGTTTCCATGAAATTACGTATATCACCTGCACTCTTTTCCACGCTGTTATCTCCTCTTCATCTCGGCAATCTACATGAATCTTCTTACTCCAATGATGCCTTGGTTCCCATCTATCGTTCGCACCCACAGTCCACATCCTACCTCCACACAAGCGCCCGCTCTTCTGGCACACACAGACACACACACACACACACACACACACACACACACATACACACACACACCACATTTCAAATGTCTCTATTCTCTTATTCTTGGTGCCGTTTATCGTTCATGCTTCACTTAAATATAAGGCTACACTCCTGATTAGTACTTTTAGAAAAGGATCCCTCACAAATATATATTCGATCTCTACGAACTCCTCCTCTGCATTAAAAATGTTATTGCCCTTGCAGTCTATATTTAATATCTTTCTCGTGTCTGCAATGCCTGTTATTTTGTTCTCAAAGTGACAAAGCAGTTGCTGCTCAATACGGAGATGAAAAATCATGACAGATGGACTCCTGTTGATGTTCTTCGACTCACTTCTGCAGTCTGGTTTCTGTGAAAGTAGCAGATAACCTTACACTTCCTACATTTCATCCCTTCTATCTTTATATTATAGAAAACTCCCCTTTTTTTCTTTTTTGAGCCATCAGTCTACTAACTTGTTTGTTGCAGCCCACCATGAGTTCCTTTCCTGTACCAACCTCTTCATCCTAGAGTATCTCTTGAAAGCTACGTCTTCAATTATTTCCTGGATGTATTCCAATCTCTGTCTTCCTACACAGTTTTTACCTTCTACAGCTCCCTCCAGTATCATGGAAGTCATTCCCTCATGTCTTAACACATGTCCTATCACCCAGACCCTCCCCCATGTGAGTTTTCTCCACATATTCCTTTCCTTTCCAGCTCCGCGCAGAACATCCTATACCTATAAATCCTCCTAATTTTCAACATTCGTCTGTAACACCGTAATTGCTTCGATTCTCTTCTGTTCCGGCTTTTCCGCTGCCCATGTTTCACTACCATACAAAGCTGATCCTCAAATGCATATTCTGAGAAATGTCTTCATACTAAGGGCTACGTTTGAAACTAGGAAACATCTTTTGGCCTGGAATGTTCTTTTTACAGGTGGTAGTCTGCTGTTCATGTCCTCCTTGTTCCGTCAGTCACTGCCTACTGTGATGCCTAGGTAATAGAATTCGTTAACTTCCTCTACTTCGTGACCAATATGTTTCTCGCTTTTATCTTCGTTTCTGCTACTTCTCATTACTTTTGTCTTTCTCCGATTTTCTCTCATTCCATATTCTGTACTCATAAGACTATTCAGTAGATCATGTAATTCTTCTTAACTTTCACTCAGGACAGCAACGTCATCAGCGAATCGTGTCATGGATATCCTTTCACCGTCAATTTTAATTCCACTCCTGATTCATTCTTTAATTTCTTTAACTTCTTCTTTGATATACATAATGAACAGTATGGGCGAAACAACACATCCCTGTCTTATACCCCTTTTAATCAGAAAACTTCGTTCTTGGTCGTCTACATATATTATTCCTTGTTCACTCTTGTATATATTGTATATTATCCGTCTCTCCGTAAGGCTAAACCGTATTTTTGTCATAATTTCGAATATCTTGCACCACTTTTCACTGTCGAGCGGTCTTTCCCCGTAGTCAAGCCCTATGAACTTGTCTTGATTGTCTTTTAGTCTTGTATTGTATTGTATTACAGTCGGGACCTAGAAACGACATACAGACATCGTCCCCGCCGTAGCCCTCTGTGGCTGACAACCCCACAAGAAGTTACAGCACTCCACTCACCCCACCGCAGGCCTACACCGAACCCAGGGTTATTGTGCGGTTCGGCCCCCAGTGGACTACCCCGGAAACGTCTCATTTCTGACTAGTGTTCCCTCGAGCATGGGTGTGTGTTTCGTCCATAGCAGAAGTTAGTTTAAGTTAGATTAACTAACGTATAGGCTTAGGGACCGATGACCTCAGCAGTTTGGTCCCATAAAACATTACCAAAAATTTCCAATTTTTTTCCAGACGAGTGTGACCCGAATATTTGCGTAGTACAGTAATTATGGTGTACGCGTACGTGGAGACAGTTTTCGCGCGGCAGTCGCCGACACAGTGTAACTGAGGCGGAGTAAGGGGAACCAGCACGCATTCGTCGAGGCAGATCGAAAACCGCCTTAACAACCATCCATAGGCTGGCCGGCACATCGCACCTCGACACTAATCCGCCGGGCGTATTCATGCCGAGGACTAGCACGCCTTCCCGATCAGGCAGCAGTGCGTTATGCCGCACAGCTAGACACTTGGGTTTTTTACTCTTTCTTCCATTATCAGCAGCAAAGTAATAATCCCCTCTCTGGTGCTTTTACCTTTCCTCAAGGCAAATTGATTGTCATATTACAAACCCTCAACATTCTTTTCCATTCTTCTACACATTGTTCTTGTAAGCTACATAGATTCTCGATAAGCTATTAAGCTGAAACTTCCTGGCAGATTAAACTGTGTGCCCGACCGAGATTCGAACTCGGGACCTTTTCCTTTCGCGGGCAAGTGCTCTACCAACTGAGCTACCGAAGCACGAATCACGTCCGGTACTCACAGCTTTACTTCTGCCAGTATCCGTCTCCTGCCTTCCAAACTTTACAGAAGCTCTTCTGCGAACCATGCAGAGCTAGCCCCCAGGCTGTGGCTAAGCCATGTCTCCGCAATATCCTTTCTTTCAGGAGTGCTAGTTCTGCATGGTTCGCAGAAGAGCTTCTGTAAAGTTTGGAAGTTAGGAGACGGATACTGGCAGAAGTAAAGCTGGGAGTACCGGACGTGATTCGTGCTTCGGTAGCTCAGTTGGTAGAGCACTTGACGCGAAAGGCAAAGGTCCCGAGTTCGAATCTCGGTCGGGCACACAGTTTTAATCTGCCAGGAAGTTTCATATCAGCGCACACTCCGCTGCAGAGTGAAAATCTCATTCTGGAAACTTCCCCCAGGCTGTGGCTAAGCCATGTCTCCGCAATATCCTTTCTTTCAGGAGTGCTAGTTCTGCACGGTTCGCAGAAGAGCTTCTGTAAAGTTTGGAAGGTAGGAGACGGATACTGGCAGAAGTAAAGCTGTGAGTACCGGACGTGATTCGTGCTTCGGTAGCTCAGTTGGTAGAGCACTTGACGCGAAAGGCAAAGGTCCCGAGTTCGAATCTCGGTCGGGCACACAGTTTTAATCTGCCAGGAAGTTTCATATCAGCGCACACTCCGCTGCAGAGTGAAAATCTCATTCTGGAAACATCCCCCAGGCTGTGGCTAAGCCATGTCTCCGCAATATCCTTTCTTTCAGGAGTGCTAGTTCTGCACGGTTCGCAGAAGAGCTTCTGTAAAGTTTGGAAGGTAGGAGACGGATACTGGCAGAAGTAAAGCTGTGAGTACTGGACGTGATTCGTGCTTCGGTAGCTCTTGCCCGCGAAAGGCAAAGGTCCCGAGTTCGAATCTCGGTCGGGCACACAGTTTTAATCTGCCAGGAAGTTTCATATCAGCGCACACTCCGCTGCAGAGTGAAAATCTCATTCTGGAAACGTCCCCCAGGCTGTGGCTAAGCCATGTCTCCGCAATATCCTTTCTTTCAGGAGTGCTAGTTCTGCATGGTTCGCAGAAGAGCTTCTGTAAAGTTTGGAAGGTAGGAGACGGATACTGGCAGAAGTAAAGCTGTGAGTACCGGACGTGAATAATGCTTCGGTAGCTCAGTTGGTAGAGCACTTGCCCGCGAAAGGCAAAGGTCCCGAGTTCGAATCTCGGTCGGGCACACAGTTTTAATCTGCCAGGAAGTTTCATATCAGCGCACACTCTGCTTCAGAGTGAAAATCTCATTCTGGAAACATCCCCCAGGCTGTGGCTAAGCCATGTCTCCGCAATATCCTTTCTTTCAGGAGTGCTAGTTCTGCATGGTTCGCAGAAGAGCTTCTGTAAAGTTTGGAAGGTAGGAGACGGATACTGGCAGAAGTAAAGCTGTGAGTACCAGACGTGATTCGTGCTTCTGTAGCTCAGTTGGTAGAGCACTTGCCCGCGAAAGGCAAAGGTCCCGAGTTCGAATCTCGGTCAGGCACACAGTTTTAATCTGCCAGGAAGTTTCATATCAGCGCACACTCCGCTGCAGAGTGAAAATCTCATTCTGGGGCTATGAAGCTGATTGTGCGATAATTCTAACATTTGCCGGCTCTTGCAGTATACGGAGTTGTGTGGATGATATTTTTCTGGAAATCAGATCGTATGTTTCCTGACTCGTATCTGCTACACACCAACGGGAATAGTCGTTTTGTTGTCACTTCCCCCAATGATTTCAGAAATTCTGATGGAATGCTGTCTATCCGTTCTGCCTTATTCGATCTCAAGTCCTTCAAAACTTTTTTAAATACTAATACTGGATGCCCTATCTCTTCAAAATCGACTCCTGTTTCATCTTCTATCACATCAGATCAATCTTAGACCTCACCTAGGCCTTCAGTGTGCTCTTTCCACCTATCCGCTCTTTCCTCTGCGTTGATCAGTGAAATTCTCGTCTCATTCTTCATGTTCCCAACCTTGCTTTTACTTTCATTGAAGGTTGTTATGACTTCCCTATATGTTTAGTTAGTCCTTCCAACAATCATTCCTTTTCGATTTCTTCACCTTTTAATGCACCCATTTCGTCTCAGCTTCCCTACATATTTCATTCCTCAGCTACTTGTATTTATGTATTCCTGAATTTCGCTGAACATTTTTGTACTTCCTTCTTCCAGCCATCAATTGAAGTATTTCTTCTGTTACCCATCGCTTCTTCGCCGTTACCTCTCTGTACCTATGTTTTTCTTTCCACGTTCTGTGAGTGCCCTCTTCAATTGTACCACTTTCTGGGGTATTCTTTATTGCTTTCTACTGCCTTACAGAACTTCAGGCGTATCACTTCATTTCTTATTACTTCCGTATCCCATCTTTTTGCATATTGATTCCTCCTGACTAATCTCTTAAACTTCAGCCTACTCTTCATCACTGTGATCCGAATCTATATCTGCTCCTGGCTATGCCTTAAAATCCAGAGATCTGATTTCGGAATCTTTGTCTGACCTTGAAGTAATCTAACTCAAACCTTTCTGTATCACCCGGCCTTTTCCAAGTATACCTCTTCCTCTTGTGAGTCTTGAGCTGATATTTTCTACTACTAGCTGAAATTTATTTCAGAACGTAAATAGTCTTTTTCGTCTTTCATTCTTTGTCCCAAGCCCATAATCTTGTGTAACATTCTCTACTACTACTTCCCCTACAACTGCATTCCAGTCCCCTGTGATTATTAGGTATCTCTTTAAGTACTGTATTATCCTTTCAATATCCACATACACTGTCTCTCTATCTTCTTCTTCAGCTTACGACGTTGGCTGTAAACCTGAACTACCGTTGTCGGTGTTGATTTGATGTCGAATCTGATAATAGCAGCCCTGTCATTAAACTGTTCATAGTAACACACTCTTTGCCAAAGCTTTCTATTCATGACGAATCATAATCCCGTTATATCATTTTCGGTTGCTGTTGTTAATATCCCATACTCAGCCGTCTGGAAATCCTTGTCTTATTTCCATTTCACTCGACTAACCCGTAGTATATCTAGATTGAGACTTTGCATTTCACTTTTCGATTTTCTAACTTCCGTACAACGTTCAAGCCTCTGACATTCCATGCCCCGACTAGTAGGGCGTTACCTTTTCGTTGCTTATTCATGCTTTTGCTCATGGTCACCTCCCCCTTGTCAGTGCCTTGCTGGAGACCCTAATGGGGGGCTATTCCGGAATCTTTGGCCAATGTAAATATCATCTTGACACTTATTCAATTACAGGCCACATATCCTATGGATAAACATTATTTGTAACTTATAAAAACTCTGTAAGTGTAGAACTATGTTAGGCCCGTCTACTGAAAGAGATTAATAAAACGCTTTCGACTGTCAAGATAGAAATGCTTTAAACCGTTAGTGACAATAGCAGCATAACACCAGCGAGTGATTTTTCGCACAACCCAAAGACATTGTGGTCGTTTGTAGATGCTGTTAGCGGCACCAAAGTAGGTGTCCTGCTTCTCATAGATTAGACAAAAACTGAAATATCAGATAACATAGGAAAGTCAGAAATGCTTCACTCAGTTTTCAAA
Source organism: Schistocerca gregaria (assembly GCF_023897955.1). NCBI lineage: Eukaryota > Metazoa > Arthropoda > Insecta > Orthoptera > Acrididae > Schistocerca > Schistocerca gregaria. The sequence goes on from NC_064922.1 coordinate 576,583,662, forward strand.
TGTTGCTTTACACAGCAATACCAAGGAGAACTGTCTCAGTTTAATGCTTGTACCGATGAGAAGATGAGAGAAACGTGTGTCGGGAAAACAGTTGAAATATTAAAATTGAACGTAGTTTTAAGGCCCGATGGAGTCCCTGTCAGATTCTACGTGTGTGCTAAATTTTGCGGTTGATTTAGTCCCTCTGCCTTACATTGCTCGAATAATAAAACATGCCCAGTAGTTACAAAAACCATTGGTTACACCCTATACAAGAAAGGAAAAACAAGTGAAACATAAAACTACCCTCCATTCTCCTTTTCATTCCTTTATTTGCAGAAACTTAAAACATACTCTTAGCTGAAACGTAATGAAGTATCTCGAACAGAATGACCTCCGTCATACCAATCAGCATGGATCCTGGAACACCGATAATGTAAAGTCAAACTTGCATTTATGCCACATACTTACTCAATGCCTCAAATCAAGGCAGTCATAAGACACAGTATTTCTTGATGTCCGAAACGTAATTAACTCAGTTTCAGATTCACCTTCATTGTGTAAAGTACGATGTTAAGGAATATCAAGGGCGTTTAGTGACTGGACTGAGAATCGGTTGGTACGGTGGACGCAGGAAATTAGCTTCGATGGAAATTCAGTGACCGATTCACAAGAAACTTCGGTGGCACCGCAGGGCAGTGTGTTAGGACCCTTGCTGTTCAATTTATTTATTAATGAGTTGGCATACAATTTTAATAGTATCCTCAGACTCTTCGCAGATCATTCACAAATAAACTGGGCAAATACTAGTCTCATCTCGTTATGATATCAAAGCGGTGCGAAGACTGGCAACTAGCTCTAAATGATCGGAAACGTGAAACTGTCCTCTTCTCAAAAAGAGAAAAGGTGGTTTTCGTACGGTTATAGTGCCAGTGAGTCGCAGGTGCAATAGGTCAACTCATGAAATACCAGAGTGTAACACTTTGACGAGGTATGAAATTGAACGGTGGCATAGCATCAGCCGCAGATAAATCGGGTGGCAGGCATCCTTTCATATGATAACTTAAGAGATATCAGAAGATATTCTTTTGTAATGGAAGATAAACTTATATAAATTGTATTGGGTTACTGTAGTGAAAAATGAAGGACTGTAGTTGATTTCAGTGTGGAAAGATAAATAAGCTCACGTCACGACGGATCAAGTTCAACCAAATTATTCCTGATGGGAGTCAGCTATATTACTTCCTGAATATTTGTTAATCTTTTTCCAGACGGTACTTCATATAAGTAACTGCTTCATTTGAAAGTTATTGTTGTTACTTCCTCAGTGAATTTTCATCTCACAGCAGAGTGTGTGCTGAAATAAAACATCTTCGTAGATTAAAACTGTGTGCTGGAGCGGCACTCAAACCTGGGACCTTTGCCTTTCGCCGAAAAATGCTGTACCAAGGGCTTTTAATGTTTTCTACAAGGTCATTAATATACAAGATAAACAGCGAGGACCCCAGCACACCTCCCTACTATTCGTAAGCTGCTGGAAATTGCCATGCCTACTAATCAGCTACTGAAGGTGCTAAAAATGGGTTTGTTGGAAGGGCTACTGAGTCATGTACCGGAGAAACCAGGGGTACATCAGGTACAATTCTTTCAGGTGAACTCTGTCTCTTTTGCACGAAGTACATGCTCTACCTCTATTCATTCCCTTGAATGTGAGCAGTGCGTCAGTCATAGGTCCAGGCGTCCTGTACACGGGAGGTGGGAAGCAAGTAGAACTCAGACTATTACATTCTCCCTCCTAGTACAGTTCTAGGTGCTGCCTTCCACTGAAACTGAAACTCAGCGAGGAAAACTAACTTCACCAGTTGGGAAACGTTCTGTTTGTCCCGTGTCAAGAGGGTGCAAGTACAAAACCATAGAGACGGTAGGGACCTACAAATCGTTGGCAGTTCTAACGTTCCGTGAATAACCGCAAATGGCAGCAAGGAATACACCATGTGCACTGGGTGTGTATGCCTGGGGGCCTCATTAAATATATTCAAGAGGCTATTATAGCAGCCAATAAGAGAACGTTGCGCAACCAAAAGCGTATTGTGGTGCATGTTAGAACAAACGATGCCTATAGTCTGGCTTCTGGAGTCGCAACTAAATCACTCCAAATCTGCACGGTAGGGTGAGATAATAAAGGATGGGGCCCCTCCACGCCCGCACCAACGTGGTGACCAAACCAAAAGTTCTACTGTCACCTCCGTAAGCATGTTAGTTTTGAATCAGGCGTCACAGGATGCTGGCTGTGATGTTGTCCATGCGTCTGGGTAAGATTACTCATTTACATGGTCCATCAGGAGATAGAAGTGGTCGAAAGCGATCGAAGGGCAGCGGTTGTAAGGGCAGAGGGAAAAAAGTGCCAAGGCCAGCGCCAAGGGAAAAAAACCTCTGCGACAGTAGGACGGGTAGTAAGGGTAGTAGCGGCTTGTTAGCTGCGATAGAGCATGCAAGGTGAGGTCGGTTAGCATGAGGTATCGTGCATCGTTACCTATGTGCTGCGTGTCCGTTAGCTGGGTCAGTCCGGGTGCTGCAGCTGGGCTCGCTTGTAGTCCCCTGGGCCGGCTGCAGTGGCTTCCTCCCTGTAACATAAGAGTTCGGCGCGGCAACGCATGCGTTGCTGTTAGGCCCTCTGCTGCGCCTTGTCGTCGGTGACTTGGTGCAGCTTCATCAGGCTGGTGCAGAACGGCAGCGAGGCTACCGTTCAGCGTCCTCCTCTACTGCACGCCGCAGCCCTTTCGCAATGTAGCTTCAAAGAGCTCCGTTTGTTCGAAGAGCTGCGTCAGTTCAGCGTCCGAGGAAGTTTTGCCGTACGCTCGCGACTCGGCGATAAAGGGTGCCCTTTTGGCTTCTCGATCCGTGGCGGGACCCGCTCCCGTAGCGGTCGGCGTTGCCACCGGTTCAGCTGGGGCGGCGGTTTTCTTCTTAGCACCTTTCACCTGCGGTGGTGCTGGGGCAACCGCTGGCTCAGGCGCGCGGACGTCCTTCTGCGAGGTCGCAGGAGTGTTCGCAGGTACTACTGCGCTGGGGCCTCGGGCGAAGACTGCTCGCAGCTGCCTCAAGGCCTCTTCTTTCTCTGCAGCCACGGCGGCTGCGAAGGCAGCCCTCTCTGCCGCAATGACGGCCCTGAGGGCTGCAGTGGCCTCCTTCACGGCGGTGCCGAGTTCGAGGTCACGTATCTTCTCGGGAGCGCGGGCTGCGTCCTGGCCGCTCGTTTCCAAGCGATCTTCCCTGCTCCTGGCAGGTGGAGCTGCTGCTGCGCCGTCCCTCTGCTGCGCCGGGCTGTTCTGCGCCCTACGCCGTTTCCGACGTCGTCTTCGCTTCTTCCGCTGCGTCGGTGCGGCCGCGGCCGCCTCGCCGCCCCCGGCACGGCTGCTGCTTGCGAAAGCCTCACAACCGCGCCAACTGGCGACATGCGGGCCACCACACTGGACACAGGTCGGCAGAACGTTGCTGCCGCGGTCGCAGGCGCTGCTGTCGTGCTCCGCTGAGCACTTGACGCACCGCACCGCGTTGTGGCAATACTTCGCAACATGGCCCTCGCCCTGACACCTGAAGCACTGGGGCTGGGGGTCCATGGCGGTGCTTTGCATAGTGTAGATGTAGTTATAGATGAACAACTGTAGATGACTCTCCATTGAAGATATCACGCTGTGTCATCTTCATTAATAAATCCCCAGTTCAGCTACAAGTCTCTCTTGATACCTCATACAGGTCTTTCGATAGTAAGCATATGTGTGGTACTGAGTCAAACGCCTCTCTGAAGTCAAGTATCATTCCGTCTAACAGCCTCGATCCATCGTTTTCACCTGTGATGTGAGAACTTCGCAAATTGAGCTTCACGTGATCGACGTTTCCTATATCCAAGCTGGCTGGTTTGGAGGAAGTAATTATGTTAGAGATATTTTAGTGCATTTGCGCTTAAAATATGTTGCAAGATCCAACGACAACTATACGTCAAGGATACTGAATGGTGGTTTTCTTGGATCACTGTTGCTGTCCTTCTTACAGGCGGGTGAGACTTGTGCTTCCTTCCCACCAATGAGCACAGTTTTTTCTTCGCGCGATCATTCGTGTATTACGTTCAAAGGTCGACCTAACTAAGACACAGAGTCCTTACACAATCTCTTACGAATTCCATCAAGCCGCGGAACTTAATTCAATTTTAACCATTTGTGCTGCTTCTCAAAGCCACTGACACTAACATTTACTTCGTTTGCTGTTGTACGACATTGAGCTTGATCAAATCACACTATATTTTCTTTGGTGAAGAAGCTTTCGGATACGCAGTTAAGCATTTTGGCTTCTGCTGCGCTATCCTCAATTTCAGTTTCTGTCTTGCTCATGACTGTCTGGACACTGACGTTAGTGCCAATAACGGCCTTCACATACGCCAGACTTCGCTCAGGTTTTGTAAAATGTCTTTTGATAATAATTTCCTAAGGCAGTCATTGAATGTTTCACGTATTGCCTCCTCCACATCCAAATGTATTTCATTCAACATCTACTTATAGATCTATATTCGGTTTTACACTTATTATGCAGTTGAATGTGTTTCTTTAGAAGTTTGTTTACAGTGACTGTATATCACAGAAGATCCTTCCCGTCATGAAGCATTCCACTAGGTGTGTATCTGTCATTGTCCTTGGTCAAGGTTTTTTTTTTTAACTTGAGTCATAGTTTCTCACATTCTCTCGTTCTGAACTAAATGTTTAAATTTCGTCTTTGAAATATGATGTTAATACTTGTGTATCTAGGTTACATAATATATAACTCTTTCTACTTGCGTTAGTTGCCCTTTGTACTATGGTAATCATTGTTTTTACAATTGACTCATGATAAAGTTTCAAAGTCTACAGCCTCAGAAAGGTCAGGGCTATGTGTTCTACGTAGTTTTCAGAGAAGATGTTTAACAATGTTTGGAGGATGCCTTGCCATGCTCATCACTAACAAAACTATAGCTATTTCTTTTGCTCGTATATGGTTAAAGTCTCCTCATATGATTCAAGTACGATATTGGCACTTATGCACTAGGTAAGTGAAGTTTTGTCCAAAACTTCCGCTTACATTAGGAGTTAATTCTGGAACATTGTCCGCTTTAACACCTTTACGAAATTAATGTTGTTGTTGTTGTGGTCTTCAGTCCTGAAACTGGTTTGATGCAGCTGTCCATGCTACTCCATCTTGTGCAAGTTTCTTCATCTCCCAATACCTACTGCAACCTACATCCTTCTGAATCTGCTTAGTGTAGTCATCTCTTGGCCTCCCTCTACGATTTTTAACCTCCACGCTGCCCCCCAATACTAAACTGGTGATCTCTTGATGCCTTAGAACATGTCCTACCAACCGATTCCTTCTTATGGTCAAGTTATGCCACAAACTTCTCTTGTCCCCAATTCTATTCAATACTTCATTAGTTATGTGATTTACCCATCTAATCTTCAGCATTCTTCTGTAGCACCACATTTCGAAAGCTTCTATTCTCTTCTTGTCCAAACTATTTATCGTCCATGTTTCACTTCCATACATGGGTACACTCCATACAAATACTTTCAGAAATGACATCCAGACACTTAAATCTATACTCGATGTTAACAAATTTCTCTTCTTCAGAAACGCTTCCCTTGCCATTGCCAGTCTACATTTTATATCCTCTCTACTTCGACCAACATCAGTTATTTTGCTCCCCAAATAACAAAACTCCTTTACTACTTTAAGTGTCTCATTTCCTAATCTAATTCCCTCAGCATCACCCGACTTCATTCGACTACATTCCATTAGCTTCGTTTTGCTTTTGTTGATGTTCATCTTATATCCTCCTTTCAAGCACTATCCATTCCGTTCAACTGCTCTTCCAAGTCCCTTGCTGTCTCACAGAGAATTACGATGTCATAGGCGAACCTCAACATTTTTATTTCTTCTCCATGGATTTTAATACCAACTCCGAATTTTTCTTTTGTTTCCTTCACTGCTTGCTCAATATACAGATTGAATAACATCGGGGAGAAACTACAACCCTGTCTCACTCCCTTCCCGACCACTGCTTCCCTTTCATGTCCCTCGACTCTTATAACTGCCATCTGGTTTCTGTACTAATTGTAAATAGCCTTTCGCTCCCAGTATTTTACCCCTGCTACCTTCAGAATTTGAAAGAGAGTATTCCAATCAACATTGTTAAAAGCTTTCTCTAAGTCTACAAATGCTAGAAACGTAGGTTTGCCCTTCCTTATTCTAGCTTCTAAGGTAAGTCGTAGGGACAGTATTGCCTCACGTGTTCCAACATTTCTACGGAATCCAAACTGATCTGTCCCGAGGTCGGCTTCTACTAGTTTTTCCATTCGTCTGTAAAGAATTCGCGTTAGTATTTTGCAGCTGTGACTTATTAAACTGATAGTTCGGTAATTTTCACATCTCTCGACACCTGCTTTCATTGGGATTGGAATTATTATATTCTTCTTGAAGTCTGAGGGTATTTCGCCTGTCTCATACATCTTGCTCACCAGACGGTAGATTTTTGTCAGTACTTGCTCTCCCAAGGCCGTCAGTAGTTCCAATGGAATGTTGTCTAATCCGGGGGCCTTGTTTCGACTCAGGTCTTTCAGTGCTCTGTGAAACTCTTTACGCAGTATCATATCTCCCATTTCATCTTCATCTACATTTTCTTCCATTTCCATAATATTGTCCTCAAGTACATCGCCCTTGTATAGACCCTTTATATACTCCTTCCACCGTTCTGCTTTCCCTTCTTTGCTTAGAACTGGGTTTCCATCTGAGCCCTTGATGTTCATACAAGTGGTTCTCTTATCTCCAAAGGTCTCTTTAATTTTCCTGTAGGCAGTATCTATCTTACCCCTAGTGAGATAAGCCTCTACATCCTTACATTTGTCCTCTAGCCATCCCTGCGTAGCCATTTTGCGCTTCCTGTCAATCTCAGTTTTGAGACGTCTGTATTGCTTTTTGCCTGCTTCATTTACTGCATTTTTATATTTTCTCCTTTCATCAATTAAATTCAATATTTCTTCTGTTACCCAATGATTTCAAATAGCCCTCGCCTTTTTACCTACCTGATTCTCTGCTGCCTTCACTACATCATCCATCAAAGCTACCCATTCTTCTTCCACCGTATTTCTTTCCCCATTCCTGTCTATTGCTCCCATATGCTCTCCCTGAAACTCTGTACAACCTCTGGATCTTTTAGTTTATCCAGGTCCCATCTCCTTAAATTCCCACCTTTTTGCAGTTTCATGAGATTCATATATTTTAACAATTTCATGCTAATTTTAATAAAATCTGCCATACGCAAACTGCCAATTTAAATTATTCCAGCAACATACTCCAGCCGGTTGACTCCTAGAGAAGAAACTAGCCAGAAACTCGCTTCTGTGACATAATACTGAGTGCCTACGGTCATCTTCGGACCTAGAGGAGTACGAGGCTTAGTTAGAAATGATACCTACCTTCTGATCCTGTGTCCCTGAAGACAAGTCGCACGTGCTCCACATGTTAACCCACCTGCTCTTGTCCAAGGTACTGTTATATTTACAGTGCACTCCCATATGTGAAACCTGATTGAACTTTGCAAGAATACGTCAACAGTCCATAACGGGCTGGTACACTGTTAAAGAAAGAACAAACTAATCTGGTAATATCAGATATATTTCTGAAGGTCTTGTCCTCAAATTGGGTTGGTGAACATATGTTACAACATTTACACAAAGCTGACTACAGGATGAATAAGAATTGAAGAAGCTTGTGCTACGAAAAGTAGTTCCGACTGGTAAGCCAATGAAGCGCTATCGCATTAGCTACTCGCACATACCACTACATTCACTGCACTGCTCTGTCACGCAGACAGACCAGGATAATTTTGCATTTGCCACTTCTGTCTATGTTATTAGCTATCTCTGTCTCAATCTGTAGATACAATCTCAATATACACTGAGGCACCAATTGAAAGTACTGCCTATGCAACTATACGTATTCAGAATTAATCAACAACAGATGAACAAATACAAATGCCCTATTGAATTCAAGCACCGAGGCGTTATGGTTTACACAACAGTCTGTCTCCCCTACTTCCAACTTTCGGGACTACTCTGACCTTCCTAGATCGGTTTGTCCACTGGAAACTACTATAAGCACAATCAGAAAGAATTCTGCTTTAAATCTTACTCTCGTATTATGTTATAGACTATATTTCTTTCTCCGACCACTCCTGATTTGTGTTAGTCCACCGGCTTACTGCGAAAATGTGTCAGCCCTAGCAAATCGCGTCTAACTCGTTTTTACCATCGTACTCTTACGGCAGCTTTCTGCCAATTTCCGATGCCATGCCCTAAATCACGCCATTAAGAATTGGTGCACTATTGTTAACATTTATCTTCATCCTTTCTCTTGGTACGTCTAATAGTACTCCATTCGCCACTAACCAGTCCATACTGAATAATATGGATAAATATATTCCGGACACGATTAACATGGATTGCTGTAGCGTTACTCCGGAAATGGTGAATGTGAGTAACACTTCTCCCTCTACATTCTTCCATTTGTTTCCGGTTAGTCCCAGTACATGGGGGTTAGTCCCACTAATTGGGCATTTCCACTTGTGTTTATGCCTTTCCCACACTTCTTTAGATAGTATACTAACTTGACTTCCCGTATCCAACAAGAACTTAAACTCCAAATCTTCTACTTGGCCTTTCACTATCATAGTTGATGCGTTACTCACTGGATCCTCTTTCTCGATCAGAAGTTCCTCACTTAAAGCTTGTTCAAAAAGGCATTCCTGTATCCTTGACTTTGATCCCTAGAACAACCTGGCAAGGGAATGGGCTGGTTATCCTGGGTGACCTCTTGTATTAACACTCCATTATGATTCTGACTACACCTACCATTATCAACTTGTTCAAAATTACTACCATTATTATTACCATTGCAACTGTTATTTACTGTTTCCACTCTCTGTTGACCATTTTGATTATTTGCGGGGCCAGTTCTTCACCCAATCACATCACTTTCATTTCACTGATTTCTCTTCTCTCTATTTCTATTTCTATAGAAAAGATTATTCTTGTTATAATTACGTGAATCACCATTATTGTTATTACAACATCCATCAGCCCTAAACTTATCTTTCGGTCGTTCTTGTCCTTGTGGATTCCCTCTTACATCCAAGTTAGTAACACGCGTGTCATTCCTTTCGTTTGATTTATGTAAATAGTCTAATTGATCTAAGAAATCAAGTGGTGGTGTGGTTGGGTCCAACGCTCACCTACCAACCGTTCTCTAACTTTATCGGGTAAACGTGTAATCAATAGCTCTTAGTTCAAATAATTTTCCACAAAATTACGGTATCCTCCCAACTATAGGAATACCGCTGTGGTCCGAACAATTCTAACCACAGCTTTCTCTGAGCATTTTCTGACTGATATTTACCTCTAAAAGCTCGCGAAAATTCTTCCACACTATCAACACTATCTAAATTCAACAGAGCCCAATTTAAGGCATCCTCCTCCAGGTTACTTAGTACAAAACGAATACTTCTTTTACTGCCCCAAGCAACAAGCAATGCTCCCTGAAATGACTTCAAAAATGTTACTGGATGCACTGACCCCCTTGATTTAAATTTAGGAAAATTACGACTACCATTCTTAATACCCAAGCATAATTGTTCCACCAAATCACTACTATTAATTGTTTCGGTTCTAAAGGCAAGTCCATTATTCACCTGCGAATTTAGTAACTCAGGAATCGCACTACTGCATGCGCTACTATCTTGTGACCGACTCGCCTCACGACTACATGGAGTTGAAGTCACATGTACCTGCTGACTACAGTTAGGCTCACACATGGATCGATTCACTCAATCAGTAATACTAAATTCTGACACAGAATCCGATATTGACTTTAACTTACTTGCTACCCAAGTCTGTGTCTTACTGTTTTTGTAATCCACAGACTTACTTAGACGGTCAAGGTCCTTACTCAAACCATTAATATAGTCTTTTAACTCTTTCTGCAGTTTGCTGTGTCCTTCAGCAACTTGCTCGGATACATCTTTTAATAATAGTCCCACCGACATTTGCTGAGCCTCTTTAAACCTTTCCATTTTCCCAGGAAGTGCTGACATTCCTGATACTTTGGCTTCAAATCTAATACCTCATTCTTTAATTCTTCGCGCCCCTCATTAACATCCCTTTTTCAACTCCTCTAGACTTTTATTCGTTTCCTCTAAACTTTTATTCGTACTTTCCCCCAACTTCCTTTGCCCAGCTAAAATGTGTTCCAAATAGTCTTTTACGTTCTCACCCATTTTGCGACAAAAACTAAACTACGTCAGCAATTATCCTTTCAAGAAACTAAGTGCTCTCTACACCACAGTTTTGGGTGCATATAACAATATGCCCATACATTACTATAGTTCCTCCGAACACACTACACTGATCACTACCTCCAAAAAGTACAAAAAATTAATAAAAAAGGTACTCAAATTTTATGCTTTACTGCCTCCACTGGCTCGGTGACCTCGCCTGCATCGACGTCTTGGCTGAAGCAATGCTGGCCTGCAGTTTCGGCTCGACTGTGACTATACCGCCACCGCGATGTCTCGGCTGAAGCGATGTCTCGGCTGAAGCGATGTCTCGGCTGAAGCGATGTCTCGGCTGAAGCGATGTCTCAGCTGAAGCGATGTCTCGTCTGAAGCGATGTCTCGGCTGAAGCGATGTCTCGTCTGAAGCGATGTCTCGGCTGAAGCGATGTCACGGCTGAAGCGATGTCTCGGCTGAAGCAATGTCTCGGCTGAAGCGATGTCTCGGCTGAAGCGATGTCTCGGCTGAAGAGATGTCTCGGCTGAAGCGGTGTCTCGGCTGAAGCGATGTCTCGTCTGAAGCGATGTCTCGGCTGAAGCGATGTCACGGCTGAAGCGATGTCTCGGCTGAAGCAATGTCTCGGCTGAAGCGATGTCTCGGCTGAAGCGATGTCTCGGCTGAAGAGATGTCTCGGCTGAAGCGGTGTCTCGGCTGAAGCGATGTCTCGGCTGAAGCGATGTCTCGGCTGAAGCGATGTCTCGGCTGAAGCGATGTCTCGGCTGAAGTGATGTCTCGGGTGAAGCGATGTCTCGGCTGAAGCGATGTCTCGGCTGAAGCGATGTCTCAGCTGAAGAGATGTCTCGGCTGAAGAGATGTCTCGACTGAAGAGATGTCTCGGCTGAAGAGATGACTGCACTGCAGCGATGGTTCAACGACAGCGCCGACAGGATCAGGTTTCCGCTCGGCTTTGCTGAATCTCGTTAGCGAACCTGTGCACAACTTAATTCGTCTCCTAACAACGAAACCCTCTTCAAAGTAACCTTTGACAATGCACCGACGTGCGACTAACTAACTTCCGTCCTTCACTACTTCTCAGTGGTCTCAGATTAGGCACATCCTGCTTCAGGGTCGCCACTGAATGTACTGGTCCGTGACTGGCAGTACCCAAGATCGATTGACAACGACAAGGGATCGTACTGTACCAACGTCTCTATGCCGTTACTGCAGAGTATCCTGTTGCGCAAAGTACTTAGGCCACCAGTCGACCACCACACCTTTAATTAGGTACAGTTTCTTATTTTTAAATAGATGTTAAGACTGCAGAATGCCATCTAATTGCAGAAGATTTCAGTTGGATACGAGCCTCTGATGACAAGCATCTTGCCTGCACCGCAATCCCACTGGCAATGAAATAATCGAACACGAAATCTACCTTACTACAATTAATATGCAGCCACCTCAACCGCTGACCATGCAAACAGCCTGTCTGCCAGATAATTGGAACAACACCCTGCCTAGACACGAAGCCGAAATCGTACCAAGCCACGACAGAACTGCGAATAATCACTTAACAATATTCACACGCCAGAGATTACTGAAGTTAAGCAGTAGTGAATAAATGGGCCTATTTAATGAACCACTCTCGTTGTCTACGATACTAATCTCGTCAGAGCAACAAATTAGTTTAATTTCAGTACCTGATTATCTCGCGTGATGATAAATGCGACATCCAACTAGCAATTGTTATCTTTCGCAACGAGCTTTTCACAACGCAGTACGTACTCTCTGACATAAACTCGAAACTATTTTATTACTTGTACTAAAATACCAATCTGTCTACCGTCTTGAAATGATTATTCTGTTTATGGACACTTCCATCACTACTGTTAGTAATAAAAATATTCTCCCTTAAATATTTTACCAACTAGACGCAGCGATAATATGTAAGTGATGAGACCTCGCATGTGTCACAGAATAACGAATTTTTGTTAGTAGGAAAATCTTTGGCCTTTCCATAAATAATTCAATTACTTCAATTAAACTTAATCATCATTGACAAAACTTTTTCCCTTAATTGAAATATTTTCTTTAATACTGAGAAGATCTACTTTCAGTAGCCTATTTATAATTTCATTCGTTCAAGAACCTTTTACCAAACACATTTCAAAACACCACATTATACATATCGACTCCACTATATCAATATCTCTAAATTACTCCCGAAAATGATATAGATATATTCACACTAGATACCAATTGAATAGACTGGGAAGTTTCCTTTAACCCCAATAAAATAGGATTTATTTTCCTTCTAGGTATCTCAACGCACGTTGGTTATCACCAGTGAACGAGTGCCAGCAAATATGTTGTCAGTCCCCACAATACGGAAACAAGTAATAAAAAAAGTCTAAAAAAATCCTAAACGTCACCGCCCCTTTTCAGTTAACCTTAAGTTGCAATTTAAAATCAAATCTTGACCTCTTCAGACGTTGACCACACGCGGCCCGCTAAGTTCCCTAACATTTACATTGGCCACTCGTCACCTTGATGAATCAAGTTTTGGTTTAGCTACGTGTAGCTCGTTAAGTGGTTCCTTCAATTTACTATCGCTTGTCTACGCAGTGATACGTGCAAACCATCACCGTATAGTGAAACAGTTCGTCGTTCTATGAGCCAATTCGCTGTCTGCTGCAAGCTAGTGGTCTTTAAAATACAACTACTAACGCGTGTTCGAGGCTTTCCCTTCTCGATACACACACGCACAATACCCAAACCACCTCAGTAAAAACGGCAAGCAATCCAATTATCTCTGGGCGCGGCGCGACCATTCAACAAGCAATGCAGACGGGATATCGGTCACACCGATTCCATAAAACTCAGCAGCTAACAAATCCATCTCTCAATTAAATCAGGCTCACGCGCGACTCATCCCATCAAATTTTACGAACGAAACTGTTCCGACAACTATAATCAACAAAATTCCGTGCACTCTCCCAAGACTTAGGTGTCAACTGTGTAGCCTCACTACACCACGCAGTGAAACGCTATAAGATCAGACCTGATATACACCACTACCACAACTTGGTCGGTGGGAGGTCTATCCGGGTACAAAGTAACCCTTTTCGTTGTACAATAGGAACCATTTAAAGCGAACAAACACGCAACGCCAAACCAACTTTTAACAATTAATGTGATAATCGTCAATGCTGTCGATTCTTCGCAATAGCGGCCAACTGCTGCGCGTCGCTTAGGCAGCATCTCTGTACGCAGCGAGGGCGATAAGGTATATTGCTGCAGTCACACATGCTCGCATGTAATAGACGCTCTCATATCATCTAGAACACAATTTGATTTTGGTTTTACCACATCATACACGTATATTATCGTGACCACCAGGTGTTATCATTGATTTATCACGCAGGACGCTCAGCACCAGTAAGGGCGAACGTACCCCGTGCGTTTTGAACCACCTCATAGTGTTGAAGCTGATGCACACTATAGTTGAAGTTTTGCATTGTGCGTGGGAATAATTTCATTATAATTTTATTGCGTTCCGTCATCAACGAACGCTTCAAACGACTCGCACAATAATTATTAAGAACAAGAAACTGAATATATTAATTTATGTCGTGTTAAGGTAAAAACTATGAACATTCTGTTAAGTTCTGACAATGGCCGCTTCTCGGCAAGACAAAAATTATTACGTTAAAAAAAAGGAAATACTTTCTTTCATTAAAAGGTTTCTTTTAATTAGATTTCGCTTCAGAAAAGGTATCCCGCAGAAATATTTTAATGTGATAACACGAAATACAATTGTAAGTAGGCTGTTTAGGTTTTTTTTTTTGGTAACGCCACATAGCGCACTGTATGAAAAATCACTGGCTGTGCTGTGTGCAGTCAGTGGCTGGTAGGCATTGTTGTAATACTCGCCATTGTAGTGTTGGGCAGCGGCAGCTGGATGATGTCTGCATGTCAAGAGTCAGCACTGTCTTTCCGTTGGAAGGACAACACTACTTCTTCAAGACTGCATAGAAATCCACTACTTCCGTGTGCATTTTCTTTTACTACTCAGACTTTGAGAAAAACACTGCAATTTTACTTTGGTGAATGATCAGGACTGTCTTTATGGACTGTGAGAAAATTTTAGCTTTTGACCAACATTGTATCGATAAGTGCGTGCATTTCATTTCTTTGTTATTGTAATTATGAAAACCTTTTTCAAATCTGTATTGTCCACTGCCCAAAACAATTTGTAAATTTTTTTGTGGGGAGCATGGGGGCTATGTAAGTAGGCTGTTTAGGTTTTTTTGTTGGTAACACCACATAGCGCACTGTATGAAAAATCACTGGCTGTGCTGTGTGCAGTCAGTGGCTGGTTGGCATTGTTGTAATACCCGCCATTGTAGTGTTGGGCAGCGGCAGCTGGATGCTAAAAGCGCGTAGCGTTGGCAGTTGGAGGTGAGCCGCCAGCAGTGGTGGACGTGGGGAGAGAGATGGCGGAGTTTTGAAATTTGTAAGAATTGGTGCCATGAACTGCTATATATATTATGAGTATTAAGGTAAATACATTGTTTGTACTCTATTAAAATCTTTCATTTGCTAAATATGTCTATCCTTAGTTAGTGCCTTCAGTAGTTTGAATCTTTTATTTAGCTGGCAGTAGTGGCGCTCGCTGTATTGCAGTAGTTCGAGTAACGAAGATTTTTTGTGAGGTAAGTGATTTGTGAAAGGTATAGGTTAATGTTAGTCAGGGCCATTCTTTTGTAGGGATTATTGAAAGTCAGATTGTGTTGCGCTAAAAACTATTGTGTGTCAGTTTAAGCACAGTCGTGTACAATTTTTCTAAGGGGACGTTACACAATACATGACATTATGTTTACATTTTTCTCTCAGTATGAAAGCTCCACGTAGACATCTGTTTTAACAAATTCTAAAAGCACCTCACGTAATCCTAAATTAACAAGGCGGTGAGTCGCGCGCTGATAAATAATCACAGCTGAGAGAACTACTTTACGAAAGTATAGATTCCAGTCACACATATTATCTTGATGCTTTCTTGTGTCCGCTCCGCCAGATGGGTTCTCTATGCACGCTCTGGACGGGCGTAAATATCAGTAAAGTTAGGCGGTAAGATCTTCTTATATTCTTTTCATCACATTGTTGAGTACACCGTAAGTATACTTGAGACCGTGTCCCGACTGTCACGGTAGCGTTACATCTGCCACTCGGTCCTTGCATTAGTGGATACCTCTGGTTTCTGAATGCTGGCAAGAATTCTGATTCCTGTTGACAATTAAAACTGAAGTAACTCATGATCCATATCTCTAATCAGCGGTTTTTACCAAATGCCCTTAAATAAACGACACCACTCATACATCTTCTCTTCTTACCTCTTGCTCCGGCTGCTTAATGTATGTGATTTCAGATCCAAGTATGTTACCAATGAGTGAGGTAAGTGAGTGCACCTACCACAGCTGTATCCTAAGTCTGGTGATCGATAGAAGGCACTAATGATAATGTTATATCCACTCTTGATAACATGTTTTGCGACAAACAGTTCAACATACAGCACCAGTGTGTTCCTTTTTGCATCTGAATTTCGTGTCTGCCACCACCAAAAACTGCGCTTGCATTCCTCATTAAGCTATCCTGTAGATATATATTTACATTTTTCCCAAAAATTACAGTGTTTGAATGATGACTCTAGGATTACACTACAATCCTCTACATATCTTTCCTGTAGGGGTCTTGAGGAAAAGATTAGCTAATTACAGGGTGCACGAAGGCATTTAAACAGGCATACGTTCCACGCTCCATACTTCAAAGTAACATAATAGTGCTGTAGTTACTGGTATCCGTGGTAGCGTCCTTAGTTTGCAGTCAAAGCAACAAGGGTAACCGGTCCAAACCCAGCAAATGATAAAATCGGAATAAAAATCAGTAGTAATGTTGACCGAACAGCCCAGGTACAAGGAGTCACTCTCTTTGGGCCAACATACTTGTCAAAGAGTTTCAGGTATGGACAGAATTTCTTTGCTAATCATTGCCACTGCTGTGGGAAAATGCCTCTAAAATTCGCGAAAATCAGTAATGATTAACCGACTGAGGCTCCAGGAGGCTATGAAAACATACCATATGTGTTCACAGGATGTGTGCCGTGTGATTAAAATGGTATCACGATCAACTCTCCATTGGCAAACGAATCCGGATTAGTCCTCCATTCAGGACTGCCAAGGATAGATAACCACAAGTAAAAGACTGAATAAAAAATGAACTGTTGAATCGGTGGGTGGAGAATCAGAAGGTTGAATCCGGTAGGCGATCTAGAATTCCTGAAAAGGGAACTGCAAAACATTCTTCTCCATTTCGTATGTATGCGTTTAGTGAAATGGAAAGAATGTAAAGGCTCTCTGGTTCAAAAGAACATAGACTAATATTAGAAACTGAAGAAAATGGTATAATGGCAGTAGAGTTCGTTATAAGTAGGGAAGTAAGACATAGACTGAATCACCTCTCGCAGTCTATGGTAGGGTGGTTCTCATCAGAGCTGGGAGCAAACTACTGTCACCAATAATAGGTCACGTGAGAAGCAGAAGATGATGGGATAGGTAAAGTGTATGAGGAATTTTAGGTGTGTAATTAAGTACGTAAAACGACAGGATAATCCGAAATCACGGGGCTGATAGTGCTAATAGAGAACAGAGTAGGAGATAGAATTACAAGAGAATATGAGGTAGTAGGATTGAAAGAGGAGAATGATTAATTTAATTCTGCAATAAGTTTCAGGCAGCAATAGCAAATACACAATTCAAAAAAGGCTTGGAAGGTTCCAACTGGATAACATCTTTGTCCGACAGAGATTTCAAATTCAGGTATTGGATTGTAAGACGTATCCAGGAGCAGATGTTGACTCCGATAGCAGTTTAGTAATGGTGAAGGGTAGACTCAGGCTAAGAGAATCGTATGAAGGAGAGTGGAGGAAGTGGTCTACTAAATTTTGGAGGAATAGCGAGACGCATTCGAAGTTCACTAAAGACATGGATAATGCGATAAGAAGTGCCACAATAGGCTGTTTGAGAGGAATAGACATCTCTATAAAGAACAATTGCAGATACTGGAAATTGAAAAACTGATAGGAAGATAATAGCCAAGAAAACTTGTGTAGGAAAAGAAATAATTGGTCGACGAAAGAAAGAAGTGCACAAATGTTCAGGGAGGCTAAGAAGTACAGAAATACAAGTCACTTAGAAATAAAAGCACAAAGAGAGCCAGGAGATGGCTTTAGTTAAAACCGAAAGAAACTGAGTAACAAATAGCTGTCGGGATCAGTCAATCAGCATATAAAAGAGCCAAAACAGCTTTCGGTGAAAATAAAAGCAGTGGCGCCATTGTGAATAAGGCAGAGCGGAGAGCGCATTGGTGCAGAGATAGCACTGAAGGCCTCTACGAGGGGTGGGATTCTCTGAGGAATTTGTCTAAGAAAGTAACAGGAGAGGATACGGCAGACATAGCAAACTAAGCAAATGTTGGCATTCTGGATTACCGATCTGGAGCGAGTGAACACTGTGTCATCCTCTGCCCAGGGCATAATTGGAAATGGATTACGGCGAGGAGTGGTGTCAGTACATCGCTCTCACAGCTGTGGTCGGCTTTCTTGGCCATGGAGCAGCTAGTTAATCATTCAAGTAGCTTCTCAGTAGGCCTCACCAGTCGACCCACCAAAGAAAAATTCTTGCCGTTCCAGATACCGAAACCGGGCATTCCGTCTAGTGGCCAACCACGCTAACTGTTCTACGGAGGCGGACTCCAAGAGATAGGGGTCCAGCATTACAGTTGAATTTTAAAAGAGTTTCGGGTGACGTGCGAGCAAACAAGGCAGAAAGAATAGAATAAGTAACTGCACAGTTTTTTAAACCAGAAGATGAAGTGTCAATAAAGCTACTAGTCAAGTTCGTGCGTAAATCTGTGAGTCTAGCGACTTATGGAAAAATGTCTACATATATACGAAGATAGTAAGGATACATAAGTGCGGGAACTACCCGACAATCGGTTTAACGGCTCATGCATCCAGCAATGCAATATTTCAGTATCTGTTTGTTAAGAGGAGCGATGCAATGTTCTTTCGGACATGCTTGGATTCGTACCAGTGAACACGAATTTTCACTGCCGGCATTCCCTGATACAGCTAAAGGATGTCCCTATTCGCCACTGCGAATACATTTTATGTATTGCGTAACGACTGTAATAGCCACATTGTCTTATCTTTCGAAGATGAGAAGGACATGACATCGTAGTTCCTTACAAGAGAGGCATTGCAATGTCATGCCTATCCGCCTGGTACCAGACAGGGTCTTTCTGGTAATAGGCCCTCCCCCAACACAGGAATAACCTTATGTGTGCACGAGTACAGACTGTGATGCCGCGATGACGACGTATAGAAGTCTGGGTCCACTCAAGAGTCATGCACGAATAGCCGAAGTGTTGAAGGCGACCGCTCGCGCAGAGCGGGAGATCCGGTTCGAGAACCGGTGCGGCGCAAGTTTTCGTTGCCCTCGTTTACTTATGCAGCTCACATTTGTCCGTACTCGCTAATATGAATGCACTTCATGAATGTCATAAATCCAAGTGGCTGCCTAAAAGAATATACATGAGAATGAAAAAGAAAATCAATAATCTATTAGATTACGATCAGTTTGGCTTCGGGAAAGGTAAAGTGCCAAAGAAGCAGTTGTGACTTAGTGATCCATGATGAAAGCAAGACTTGTGGAATGTCGAGACAAGTTCTAAGAGTTGGTCAACCTGGAAAAAGCGTAAGACAGTAATAAATGACGCAAGAAGTTTCAAATTCTAAGAAAAACAGGAGTAATACAGTAATGTGATATTCCACACTTGCTGCTCAATCTGTACACCGAAGCAGCAGTTACTGAATAATAAAATAGATTGAAAGGTGGGATAAAAATTTATATGCAAATATATCAATGATAAATTTCGCTGATGACACTGAAACTGAAAAATAACTACAGTATGTAGCGAAAGGAATAAATTCTCTAAGGAATAGAGATTCAGAGAAAACCGAAAATAAACAAAAATAATGAGAATTAGCGAAAACTAGAACAACTTCTTAGCTTAACATGAAAATCGAGGACCTCGATATCTACTAATTTGAGAAAGTTTCTTATCCTGGAAGAAAAATAATACGTGATGGATGAAGCAAGCAGAATATAGGCAAAAGGGACATTTCTCACCAAGATAGGTCTGCTAGTATCAAACGTCGGCCTTAACATGAGGAAGACATTTCTGAGAATGTAGTTTTGGAGCCCAGCATTGTATGGTGATGAACCATGGACTGTGGGACTGAGGGAAGAGAATATCATCGAAGTGTTTGAGATGTGGTACTGTAGGAAGAAGTTGAAAATCAACAGGGCTAACAATACAAGGAATGAGTAGGTTCGCTGAAGGCTCGACAAGAATGACGGACAGGATGGTAGAACATGTATTAAGACAGCAGAGAATAACGTAAATTCCATGAAAGGTAGTTACAGAGTGTGAAAACTGTGGGGGGAGACCGATACTGGAATGCATGTAACGTATAACTGACTATGTAAGATGCGCAAGGAGGTATTTTGTGGCTGACCGCATCAAGCTAGCCTCTAATCTGACGTTGCAAAAAAGTAACCGAATAGATAAATAAAGAAAAAACTGGTATATTGTGATGCGCCGTCTGCTAAGCACTTCACAGTGATTTGGTGAGTATATCTGCTGATATAAATGTAGATGTAAGTATCAAACTGTTGTCTGTGAAATATTCATTTTTGACACTGCCTACATGTGTTGGAATAGGGATTATTGTATTGTTCTTGAAGACTGATTATTTTTTGACTCTCTCGCACATCTTGCATGCGAAATACATTAGATATTTCGTGCCTGGTTCTTCCAAAAACCCTAAAATCCTTATGAATATTATTTAGTCCAGGTGCCATGTTTCAACGCAGGCCTACTTGTGCATTGCCAAATTAAACTCACAGTATGATGTCTCACCTCTCGCCTTCATCTACTTGCTATTTCTTTTTCATTTTCTCCAAGTTCTTTTACATTTCGTACCTTCTCTAGATATTCGTTCCACCTGTCAAACTTTCATTCGTGCATAATACTGGATTTCCATCAGAGCACTTCATACTAAGAAAGCTTCTTTTGTTTTCTCCAAAACGTTCCTCAATTTTCTCTTCCTAGGGACCTATCCCTCTCGTAGTAATGCTTGCCTCTATTCCTTAAAATTGATTACTTTCTATCAGTTTCATTTTAAGATGCCTCTATTCATTTTTGCCTGCTTCATTTTCTTCCATTTTAATAATTTCTACTTATTGAATAGAAATTTAATATCTTCTGAGTTGTCTTTCTATTGGAAGCTCCACTGCCTCCAATAATTCCTCTCTTGTTCTGTATACATTTCCTTTGTTTCAATTCATTGTTACCTAATTCTCATTATGAGTCTCTAAACAACGCCTAGTTCCTTCTACTTATCGAGATCTTATGTCCTCAATTTCCCATATATGCAATTTCTTCAGTTTTAATCTGGAGCTCATTACCAATAAATCATGGTCGGAGACCAAATCTATCCCTGAAAACGCCTAATAATTCCCTATTTCTATTTTGTCACTATATAGGGTGTACCATGCGGGATGATCAGTACTGAGAGATGAGGCAGGGACGCACATTTTAAACGAACAACTGCATATAGTCCTTCGTGCTATTCCGAATGCTTCCAGAAATGAAACACATTGTAATGTTGATGCTTTAATTTGTTCTGAAAGCGGTGCTGATATTCAAAACAATAAAAGCGGCTTAAAAGCTGTGAGCTATCTGGGGAAGTTAACCTGGCATTACTGAGCAACTATTTCACCAGGTATCTAGTCTAGCTTACAAAATTCCCAACCAGACTAACATTAATTATAATTTTTTAGTAGTCATCTTACGATAACCGGTGATATATACACTCCTGGAAATGGAAAAAAGAACACAGAGTCCATCGTTCTACCATTCCTAGACCGGCAAGGGAACTTGCTGTTCCAACAGGACAATGCACGTACGCATGTATCCCGTGCCACCCAACGTGCTCTAGAAGGTGTAAGTCAACTGCCCTGGCCAGCAAGATCTCCGGATCTGTCCCCCATTGAGCATGTTTGGGACTGGATGAAGCGTTGTCTCACGCGGTCTGCAGGTCCAGCACGAACGCTGGTCCAACTGAGGCGCCAGGTGGAAATTGCATGGCAAGCCGTTCCACAGGACTACATCAAGCATCTCTACGATCGTCTCCATGGGAGAATAGCAGCCTGCATTGCTGTGAAAGGTGGATATACACTGTACTAGTGCCGACATTGTGCATGCTCTGTTGCCTGTGTCTATGTGCCTGTGGTTCTGTTAGTGTGATCATGTGATATTTCTGACCCCAGGAATGTGTCAATAAAGTTTCCCCTTCCTGGGACAACGAATTCACGGTGTTCTTATTTCAACTTCCAGGAGTGTAGATCGTCATAGAAATTTACGATAAAAACATACACTCCTGGAAATTGAAATAAGAACACCGTGAATTCATTGTCCCAGGAAGGGGAAACTTTATTGACACATTCCTGGGGTCAGAAATATCACATGATCACACTAACAGAACCACAGGCACATAGACACAGGCAACAGAGCATGCACAATGTCGGCACTAGTACAGTGTATATCCACCTTTCACAGCAATGCAGGCTGCTATTCTCCCATGGAGACGATCGTAGAGATGCTTGATGTAGTCCTGTGGAACGGCTTCCCATGCAATTTCCACCTGGCGCCTCAGTTGGACCAGCGTTCGTGCTGGACGTGCAGACCGCGTGAGACAACGCTTCATCCAGTCCCAAACATGCTCAATGGGGGACAGATCCGGAGATCTTGCTGACCAGGGTAGTTGACTTACACCTTCTAGAGCATGTTGGGTGGCACGGGAGATGTGCGGACATGCATTGTCCTGTTGGAACAGCAAGTTCCCTTGCCGGTCTAGGACTGGTAGAACGATGGGTTCGATGACGGTTTGGATGTACCATGCACTATTCAGTGTCCCCTCGACGATCACCAGAGGTGTACGGCCAGTGTAGGAGATCGCTCCCCACACCATGATGACGGGTGTTGGCCCTGTGTGCCTCGGTCGTATGCAGTCCTGATTGTGGCGCTCACCTGCACGGCGCCAAACACGCATACGACCATCATTGGCACCAAGGCAGAAGCGACTCTCATCGCTGAAGACGACACGTCTCCATTCGTCCCTCTATTCACGCCTGTCGCGAAACAACTGGAGGCGGTCTGCACGATGTTGGGGCGTGAGCGGAAGACGGCCTAACGGTGTGCGGGACCGTAGCCCAGCTTCATGGAGACGGTTGCGAATGGTCCTCGCCGATACCCCAGGAGCAACAGTGTCCCTAATTTGCTGGGAAGTTGTGGTGCGGTCCCCTGCAGCACTGCGTAGGATCCTACGGTCTTGGCGTGCATCCGTGCGTCGTTGCGGTCCGGTCCCAGGTCGACGGGCACGTGCACCTTCCGCCGACCACTGGTGACAACGTCGATGTACTTTGGAGACCTCACGCCCCACGTGTTGAGCAATTCGGCGGTATGTCCACCCGGCCTCCCGCATGCCCACTATACGCCCTCGCTCAAAGTCCGTCAACTGCACATACGGTTCACGTCCACGCTGTCGCGGCATGCTACCAGTGTTAAAGACTGCGATGGAGCTCCGTATGCCACGGCAAACTGGCTGACACTGACGGCGGCGGTGCACAAATGCTGCGCAGCTAGCGCCATTCGACGGCCAACACCGCGTTTCCTGGTGTGACCGCTGTGCCGTGCGTGTGATCATTGCTTGTACAGCCGTCTCGCAGTGTCCGGAGCAAGTATGGTGGGTCTGACACACCGGTGTCAATGTGTTCTTTTTTCCATTTCCAGGAGTGTATTTTTGTCAATTGCTGTCGGTGCACGTACCAAGTGTGGATAAATTATCTGAACTACATTTTTGTCGTAAATTTGCATTTCTATAAAGGACTATTCGTTCAGAACATAATTTATCTTAAATATACAGTTTTAAATATGTTACGTAATTAAGCCAAAAGTAATTTTAATGAAATTATGTTGACGAAAGAATTTTATTGTGGCACATCGATATTTGTAAGGGTATACATACCCCCATGTAACCAACTCTATAAAGACTTTTCTGTGAAAACATCGTACTAGGTCATTCTGATGTTAAGTGAACGAGCGCACAAGGAGAGCACCAGAACATGGTGCAGGGTAATTAAAGCTACCTGTGCCTTAGAGGTTTTAACGCTAAATGCAGTTTTATAGCTGGTTTATAAATATACCGACGTCGGCAGCGCAGTGTACGTAACGAATAACTAAGGGTGGGGAGAGAGGGTTTGGGAGCTTCCACTGCTTGTCTCTTCGTTCTTGCAACAACAGCCACCTCAGTGTTGAGTTGGGCAGCTGTCAAAGCAAGATTGGGTCCTAAAAGTTAGCTTTCTATTTAGGCTGCATATTTTTCGTGAGTTAAAGGAAGTTCTTTTAAATTTCTAATATCATTCCGATTTTAATTTCATTAAAATGCATCCTCCCGTGTATTAAAGGATATAAATACATTTTAAAATATTAAAATATTTTTCAATTCGTTTGATAGTAACGGTAAAAATCACCACGAATGAAATAAAACCCTTTCTGTATTTTTCTCCTCTAGGTGACGATATGGGTAATCCCTATCTAACATTTAACACGAAGTGGGTTAATAAGGATGTATGGAAGGCCAATGAAGCAGTTAGATCGGGAATTACTGTATCGGAGGTTTCAATGACACTTGTCTTCAGTCCTGAGACTGGTTTGATGCAGCTCTCCATGCTACCCTACCCTGTGCAAGCCTCTTCATCTCCCAGTACCTACTGCAACCTACATCGTTGTAATCTGCTTAGTGTATTCATCTCTTGGTCTCCCTCTACAATTTTTACCGTCCACGCTGCCCTCCAATACTAATTTGGTGATCCCTTGATGCCTCAGAACATGTCCTACCAACCGATCCCTTCTTTTAGTCAAGTTGTGACACAAACGTCTCTTCTCCCCAATGCTATTCAATACTTCCTCATTAGTTATGTGATCTAACCATCTAATCTTCAGCATTCTTCTGTAGCACCACATTTTGAGAACTTCTATTTTCTTCCTATGCAAACTATTTATCGTCCACGTTTTACTTCCATACATGGCTACAATCCATACAAATACTTTCAGAAACGACTTCCTGACACTTAAATCTATACTCGATGTTAACAAATTTCTCTTCTTCAGAAACTCTTTCCTTGCCATTGCCAGTCTACATTTTATATCAGCTCTACTTCGACCATCATCAGTTATTTTGCTCCCCAAATAGCAATCCTCCTTTACTACTTTAAGTGTCTCATTTCCTAATCTAAATCCCTCAGGTTCATCCGACTTAATCTGACTAAATTCCATTATCCTCGTTTTGCTTTTGTTGGTGTTGTTAGAGGTCCATGATTAAAGAATTTGTTGCTAGCGCACTCGAACAGATGTAATGTCGATGGATTGCCCACACGCTGCCTGCGATATGTAAGCTATAAAAGAATTACATACCAAAGAGCAATGTTGACTGCAGTAAGAACTGTGTAGCAGTAGGAGCAGTATCTGCTAGCGAGCAGTCTGGTGTATCGTGTTGGCTGGGCCGGTCGTGTGTATCGATGGCGGAGCCTGAGCGTTGTAGGATAAGGTAAAAGCAGTCCCGCGCATATGTAGTATTCTTATATCAAGTCCCATGTAAATGTTTTTAAAAAAATCTCTGAATAATAATCTTTCTCATAATAAGTAACTTTTGACAATCATTCATTTCATTTTAAAGAATTTACTTATTTCTCCAATCCTTGCTCATCCCGACTATTGGAAAGAAAAATCATTTGTTTATTTTTATACATGACAAATCTATCAGCCAGCATTGCACTTGGCTGTGCCAGAAAAATTTATTATAGGAGCAGATATATATGCGTTATCCGGCGACCTTATTGAGGTAAGAATTTCATCATACATTTCTTCAATTTCTTCATCATCTGCAGAGCTAGTTGGCATATAAACTTGTACTACTGTAGTAGGCGTGGGCTTCGTGTCTATTTTGGCCCCAATAATGCGTTCACTATGCTGTTTGTAGCATCTTACCCGCATTCCTATTTTCCTATTCATTATTAAACCTACTCCTGCATTACCCCTATTTGATTTTGTGTTTATAACCCTGTAGTCACCTTACCAAAAGTCTTGTTCCTCCTGCCACCGAACTTCACTAATTTCCACTATATCTAACTTTAACCTATCCATTTCCATTTTTAAATTTTCTAACCTACCTGCCCGATTAAGGGCTCTGACATTCCACGCTCCGATCTGTAGAACTCCAGTTTTTTTTTTTTTTTTTTTCTCCTGATGACGACTTCCTCTTGAGCAGTCACTGCCTGGAGATCCGAATGGGGGACTATTTTACCTCCAGAATATTTTACCCAAGACGACGCCATCATAATTTTGCCATACATTAAAGCTCTATGCCCTCGGGAAAAATTACAGCTGTAGTTTCCCCTTGCTTTTAGCCGTTCGCAGTACCAGCGCAGCAAGGCCGTTTTGATTAGTGTTACAAGGCCAAATCAGTCAATCATCCAGACTGTTGCCCCTGCAACTACTAAAAAGGCTGCCCCTCTTCAGTAACCACACGTTTGTCTGGCCTCTCAGCAGATACCATTCCGTTTTGTTTGCACCTACGGTACGGCTATCTGTATCGTTGAGGCACGCAAGCCTCCACATCAACGGCAAGGTCCATGGTTCATGGGTGGCAATGACACTTAACATCCCACAAAAAGGTATTCAAGAATGGTTGGATAATAATAAAGGGTAAATATACAACGCCAACTAAAAACTGACCATAACCATATACTGAATACCAACAATGAAAAGAACTTAAAAGTAGTATTGTTAGGTTGCAGAAAGTTGGTTTTGATGTCACCATAAACTTCTATGCTAGAAGGCAGCTGCAGTGAGCACAGTCTAGAGCGTAAAAACATCTTTGCCTGGCGATCAAGGTCGAATATTTTGGTTTAAAGTTTTTCTAAAGCGTAATCCGGACATTGCTGTTGGAAGCGTGAAAATTTAAGTTATGGCAAGCTTATACAAACAAATATGCAGATAGTGAAGCATCTGTTTTTTGTTCTTTTGGCTTCGGTGTATGACGAAACTGAACTGTTGCCACATCACATTTACAGGGTGACAATTATTGAACTATTCCAAACAAAATCGTCATAACTTCTGAACGGTTTGCATTAGGACGTTGAAACTATAGAGTTGTCCGTGGGACATGATGTAAATCTGTAATTTTCATCTATGGTTTGGTTTAGCGCAGAGCGCACTTTCATTTGGATGGGTACTTCAATACGCAACATTGGCGCGTTTCGGGGACTGAGAATCAGCATTTTCGCATTTCGCTATCGAGAAGTCCGTCACCCTCAACAAATGACCGTGTGGTTTCCAATGTCCAGTCACTGAATAATCTATGCGTTATTTCTTGATGACACGGTGACTACCGAGCTGTATGTGAAGGTTCTGGAGGATAATTTCATCCCCATTATCCAAAGTGACGCTGATTTCGACAAGATGTGGTTCATGCAAGACGGAGCTCTGTCCCATCGAAGCACGAGATTGTTTGACCTCCTGGAGTAGCACTTTGGGGACCACATTCTGGCTCTGGGGTATTCAGAGGGCAGTGGCATGGGCCTCGATTGCCCGCCATATTCTCCGGATCTCAACACATGCCACTCATTTTCGTGAAGCTGTATTAAACGCAAGGTGTACAGAAATAGCTCCAAAAATCATTGTTGAGCTGAAAACAACCATTGAGTAGGTCATCGGCAGCATCGATATTCTGACACCGGATCATACGGAACTGCGCCACACTATCGCGAATGATAACAAACATATTGAACCTCTTATAACCTAAATCCGAATATCTATACTGATGTTTACTTGTTAAATGAAGTGTGAGTATCCCATAGTTTGTAACTAATTTATCTTTTTTAATATATATCATTAATTGTCACTCTGTATTTTGCGGATAAAACGGGTCTTTAGTTAATTTCCAATGGCGGCGACGAATTCGTCGCCCGAAAAGGCAGTAAAGGAGTGCGTGTGGCAACACATGGGAGAAAAGGAGATACAATCAGCGCTCTATCTTGTTGTAATGCTTCTGATTCGTGGACTCTGCCCGTGGTCCTTTACAAAGGCCTGTGTGCAGAAATGGACTTCGGAGATGACTTGCCAACTGGCAGCACATTTACTATGACACTAAAGGACTGTGTCACTACGTAGGTTTTTTTCTCATTCCTGAGACGTTTCAACCAGTTTCGGATTTCTGCAAACTGCTTGTTTATCTTTGGCGGCCATGAAAGCCGAAGAACCAGGTATGAAGATACTCTGCCTTTCAGCCCATTGCAGCAATCAGTTCCAGCCCTTGTACAAGAATTTCTACACATGTCTTAAAACCTTCTGGAATGGGACTGTTAACAGATTCCGTCATCAGAAGACAGGACGATCACTCCGGAAACTACAATTTCGAAAACTATTTTCTGAAGCATAGTGACGAGCTGCAACCCCTGTTAACGCATGTTCTGGGTTTAGGACGACTGCAGTTCTCCAAAGCAACCCAAAAGTTTTTTTTCAGAAACGTCTTTTGCACGGAGTTCTTTGTCTTATGTACCGATTGCAGAAGTCAACTTGCAACTCAGAGAAAGAGGACTACTGAGAAACCACCCGTTCAACAACTAATAATAACTCCAAAGATAAAGAGGAGAGCACCTAACAGAATGTCACTTATTGCGAAAGCAACAGGTCTCATCAGGAGTTGTTTAATATTGATTCATCACCAGCATCATAATTGGGCCTTGAAGATGCTGGCAAAGAAACCTCAATCAAAGCACAATCCAAGTCTTGTAATGAGGATATGTTCTGTGGTGACTGTGATGGCTACTTCTATGAAAAAATAGTCGAGAAATATTGAATTCAGTGCACAACATGTTAAACATAATCTGTAAAATAACAGGGTTGTGTACATTGCACGAAGATGGATGTGTTGAACTTGAAAGTGAGTGACTTAGAAGTTCATAGTATGCTTAAATTGTGCATTGCTTTCATAACTGTTGAGTCTATGACCTCCATGGTTGGTAAAAATTGTGCATATTTATGTCATTTTTGACAAATACATAGTACGTTAGGTGTCATAAATATGAAAGGGTTTCAAGGTGCCGTTATTACCTTCACTACTCCTTACACTCTCTAGTTTTCTCTTTCCTACATACAAAACTATATGTAAAAATATCACATATAGGCGAATTATTTTTAAATGAATCCGTAAGCATGTGATTAGGACGTAAGTCATTAAAAAACTAGACATTTTGCATACCTCTATATGGCATTAGAGACAATTAACTAAACGCATGTAGTTATTACCTTAAGTCATTCAATGTTGTATATTAATAGAATTTTATGTTTGATATGCTACTGTTCCTTACTACCTTTTCGTGTAAAGATATGCATGATCACTATTTTACTTGCAAGTCTGTAAAGATCATGAACTTCCGGTAATTTGTAACAACATACCATCTAATGCTTCAGTTAAATATACAGAGTTTAAATAAGATGTGTTAGCCACCATGATGATGACATCACCTGTCGAAACCGCTAATCACTAAAAAGAATAACATGCTATATTAGCGTAACTGATATTTCAGAATCAGATAATAATTCGGATGGCCCCAAGCAGTCGACACAACGGCAGACATACGAGTTTATAATGTAAAATAAGTTCAAAAACCAAGAGGGAACAATAAGACTGTAAGACGGAGGACAAAGTGTTCGGCTTAGAAAGTATATGAGGAAGAGATATAATCTTCACGCCTATAGTCCAATCTATACATCTAAGAGGCAGTGACAATATAATGAGTACAGGATGTCAACTGAGAGTAAATCGAAGAAAGACGAACGTAATGACAAGTAGCAGAATTGAGAACTAAGAGAAACTTAAAATCACAATTGAGGTTAGTGAAGTAGACGAAGTTAAGGAATTCTGATAACTATGCAGCAAAAAACCCATGACGGATAGAACAAGGAGGACGTAGAAAGCAGACTAGCGCTGGCAAAAAGGGCATTCCTAGCAAAGAGAAGTCTTCTAGTATCATTGGCTCTAATTTGATGAACAATTTCTGAGACTGTATGTTTGGAGCTCAGCAGTGTTTGGTAGTAAAACGTGGACTATGAGAAAATGGGGACAGAAGTGAATCGAAGCCTTGGGTGCACAGATAAGGTAAGGAATGTGTACGTACTCCACAGAATCGGCGAGGAAAGGGATGTTTGGAAAACACTGACAAGAAGAATCGGCAGGATGGTAAGACATCTGTTAAGACGTCATGGAATAACGTCCATGGTACTAGAGTGAGCCGTAGAGGATGAAAATTGTAAAGGAAGACAGAGTCTGGAATACATGCAACAAGTAATTGAGGATTCAGGTTGCAAGTGCTACTCTGAGATGAGGAAGTTGGCACGGGAGAGGAGGGCCGCGTTAAACGATTCAGAAAACTGATGACTCAAAAATAAAAAATCAGACACTGCCCAATGATGCGTGTTTATCTCCTGCGGTACGAATATCATGCGGAGTGGAATGTTTGCGGGAACCAAATCACGGTGCACTAAGTTTTACCGTCGTGTGCTTTGTATACTGATAGGGGGGATGCCTTTGGGCTACCGATGAGGAATCAACAACAAGAAGAGTTTTGACATTTAGTGTGCCACCAAGGCCACTTTCCAATTAATGGGCCGATATGTTTTAATGTGCTTTTGGAAGACTGGCTCATCCAATTAATTTCACCATCAGTCACCCATCTGACTGCCATCCACTTTTTTATTAATACTGTTAACTTATGACAACGGTTCGACTAGTTAACCTGGAACATATATGTGAACTGTATGACTGTGACTGTATTTATATGGCTTTGCTTTTCGGTTTAACAAAACAGACGTTTATTTCGGTTTAACAAGGATAACTACTCATACATCAGAACCACATGCAAGAGAAAGGGCGCTGATAGTCATGCTGTTAGCACCCAACAATTTTGAAAGCATCAGGATCGTAACAGTCACACACGATTAGCCAGACATACCACTAGTCAGTGCATGACCTTTTAGCCATGTGACGCACCTTGAGTAAGGGAATGGCCTTGTTTGCGCCAATACACACATCCACACAGACAAATCGACGATGTCTGGAGCGCCACGGACTGCCGATCTTTTGCGGGGTAGCAGAGAGACAAAGAGAGAGAGAGAGAGAGAGAGAGAGAGAGAGAGAGGAGAGAGAGAGGTGTGCCGACAGTGATACGTAAAGAAACAATACTGGGCAAACGAACGCCACCCTATCATCTTCATAGAAGAGTCCCAATTCTCTGTGCAAAGTGACGATGGACGTGTCTAGAATATCTGAGGAAAAAGACTGTTGTCTGATTTCGTCATCGTGATATAGCTTGAACACCATGGTTGTTAGCATGGAGTGAGATGAGTTACACTTAAATATCACACCTGTTCGATGTAGTCCAGCAGTTACATTTCAGATTAGTTAAAACCTCACTTTGTCCATTCTGTCCTGACTTACATATCTCGATTCCGTGGATGATCGACTGCTGCCCAGGTCTTTCACCCATTGAAAACATGTTGCCATGGGTTTCAGAGAGTCTAGCACACTACCATTTCACCGCTGTTACGACTGAAGAAGCTTCGTACGGAATGAGAGACACCATTGAAGTTAAATTCCACTCTATGAAATCATCGCTATAGCCGGTACCTTCCCCGTCTTCAACGATGTAAATCACGTATGCCCAGAAAGACGAAATATTGGTGCCAGGTACTGCTGCACGTAAACACTTCAGAAGGGAAGTTACACAAGTCAGGTGCGATAACCAATGCGCAACAACAGTTCCACTTCTCGCGACAAGAGAATATACACTATGCGATCAAAAGTTTCGATACACCCTAAAAAACACACGTTTTTCATATTAGGGGTATTGTGCTCACACCTACTGCCAGGAACTTCATATCAGCGACCTCAGTACCCATCGCGAGAGAGCACAATTGGGCGCTTCGCGGAACTCATGGACTTCGAATGTGGTCAGGTGACTGGGTGTCACTTGTGTCATACGTATATACTCGAGTTGTCCACACTCCTAAACGTACCTACGTCCACTGTTTTCTATGTGATAGCGAAGTGGAAACATGAAGGGAGACATCACCGCAAAAGCGTACGGGATGACCTCGTCTGTTGACTGACAGAGATCGCCGACTGTTGAAGAGGCTCGTAATGTGTAATAGACAACATCTATCTAGACTATCACACAGGATTTACAAACTTCATCAGGATTCACTGCAAGTAAAATGAGATTTAGGGGGGAGGTGACAAAACTCGGATTTCATGGTGGAGCGGCTGCTCATAAGCCATACACCACGCCTGTAAATGCCAAACGATGCCTCGCTTTGCGTTAGGATTCCTAACATTGGACGATTTAATAGTGGAAAAGCATTGTGTGGAGTGACGAATCACGGTACAAAACGTGGCGATCCGATGGCAGAGTGTGGGTGTGGTGAATGCCCGGTGAACGTTAATCTGCCAGCGTGTGTAGTGCCAACAGTAAAATTCGGAGCCGGTGTGTTATGGTGTGGTCGTGTTTTTCATGGAAGGGGCTAGCACCCCTTGTTGTTTTGAGTAGCCGGACTGAGTGGCCGAGCGGTTCTTTGGGCTACAGTCTGGAACGGCGGGACCGCTACGGTCGCAGGTTCGAATCCTGCCTCGGGCATGGATGTGTGTCATGTCCTTAGGTTAGTTAGGTTTAAGTAGTTCTAAGTTCTAGGGGACTGATGATCTTAGAAGTTAGGTCCCATATAGCTCAGAGCCATTTTTGTTCTGCGTAGCACTATCACAGCACACGCCTACAATGATATTTTAAACACCTTCTTGTTTCCCACTGTTGAACAGCAATTTGCGGATGGCAATTGCATCTTTCAACACGATCGAAGACCTGTTCATTATGCACGGCCTGTAGCAGCGTGTGTACACCACAATAACAACCCTGCAATGGCAGAAGTTGAAAATACTGCTGCAGTTGTAAATTTCCTAATTTTCATACGACCGGTTTCGGGCAATTGTAAGCCAATGTCCAGGCGTTGTAGCTGTGCTAAGGTCCCCGAGCGCGTGTACCAGGCGCGGTGTGCTGCCTATAAGCGTCTAAATGGACTGGCCTGCAGAGAGTCCTGACCTTAATCGTATATAACACCTTTTGGGATGTTTTGGAACGCCGACCTCGTGCCACGCCTCATCGACCGACATCGATACCTCTCCTCAGTGCAGCACACCGTGATGAATTGGCTGCCGTTCCCCAAGAAACCTTCCAGCACTTGATTGAACGCGTGTCTGCTAGAGTGGAAGCTGTCATGAAGGCTAAGGGTGCTCCAACACCACAATGAGTTCCATCGTTACCGATGGAGGGCTCCACGAATTTGTAAGTCATTTTCTGCCAGGGATTCGGATACTTTTGATCACATAGTGTATATTCCGTGTTTCATTCAGAGTTTTCTGCTGAAGTAAGTACAACAAGTGAATCACAGTGTGCGAGTGAATGGCGCGGAAACTGAAAACCTACTCCAAAGCTGAAGAAAACTAGGCAGTGTGATTGTTGTAGGAGAAACGTCTACATTGCATCCAGAATTGCCCTGGAATTTTGCGGGTGTACTGACAAATTGAAATGTGTAGTGAAATGGTGCAAGCAATTTGACCAATGCCACACGGACGTGGCTGGTGATGATGAGTCAGCAGTCTTCTGACTGGCTGGGAACAACCCTCGTCGAATTGGTCTCCTGTGCCAACTCTTCACCTCAGAGTAAGAGTTGCAACCTACGTCCTCAGATACTTCCTGGGGTATTCCAATCTCTGTCTTCTTCAGCGGTTTTATACCTTTATAGGTCCCTCGAGAATTTCGGTGGCAATTTCCTGATGACGAACATATGTTCTATCATCATGTCCTTCCTCTTGTCAGTATATTCGTTACATTCCTTTAAGAATCAGTTCTGCGGAGGACCTACCTATTCCTTGTCTTATTAATCCACATAAGTTTCAACATTCTTTGATACCATCACATTTAAAATCCTTCGATTCTCTTCGGTTTGCTGTCATGAAATGCTGTGCTCCAAACGTAGTTTCTCAGAAATTACTTCCGCAAATTAGGGATTTTGTTTGAAGCCAGAAGACGCCTATTGTCCAGGTATGCTCTCGTTGCCTGTTTTGGTCTGCTTTTTATATCCTCTTTTCTTCGTCGGTCAGGTCTTATCTTGCTTCCAAGATATCAGATTTCCAAAACTTCGTTTATCTTGTGCTAACCACATTTGATGTTAAGTAAATCACAACTTCCATTTCGATTACTTCTCATGACCTTGGTCTTCTCCATTTTGAATATTTCGTCTATAAGAGTGGGTAGCCGGCCGCTGTGGCCGGGCGGTTCTAGGTGCTTCACTCCGGAGCCGCGCTGCTTCTACTGTCGCAGGTTTGGATCCTGTCTCGGTTATGGATGTGTGGTATGTCCTTAGGTTAGTTAGGTTTAAGTAGGTCTAACTCTAGGGCCATTTTTAAGTGTGAACGTGTGAGGGATGCGACTGTTTTATTTCTGCTTTCCCGTTGAAAAGTCCCCTTAGAACAATTGTACAAGACCATGCTTAAACTGACAAACAATATTTTTGGCACAACGCAATCTGACTTTCAATAATCCCTACAAGAGAATGGTCCTGACTAAATTAACCTATACGTTTCACAAATCACTTACCTCACAAACAGCGAGCGCCACTACCGCCAGCTAACTAAAAAATTCAAACTACGGAATTCACTAACTACTGATAGGCACAGTCAGCAATTGAAAGATTTTAATAGAGAACAAACAATGTATTTACCATCATAGTCATAATATATATATCATTTCATGACACCAATTCTTACAAATTTCAAAACTCCGCCATCTCTCTCCCCACGTCCACCACTGCTGGCGGCTCACCTCCAACTGCGCAACGCCACGCGCCGCTAACAGCCATTGCCCAAGGCTACAATGGCGAGTATTACAACAATGCCAACCAGCCACAGACTGCACACATCACAGCCAGTGATTTTCATACAGAGCGCTACATGGCGTTAGCAATAAGAAAACCTATACAGCCTACTTACATTGCCCCCATGCTGCCCACAAAAAAAATTACAAATTGTTTTGGGGAGTGGCCAATACAGATTTGAATTTTTTTTTCCTAATTACAATAACAAAGAAATGAAATGCACACACTTATCGATACAATGTTGGTCAAAAGCTAAAATTTTCTCACAGTCCATAAAGACAGTCCTGATCGTTCATCACAGTAAAATTGCCGTGTTTTTCTCGAAGTCTGAGTAGTAAAAGAGAATGCACACAAAGTAGTGGATTTCCATGCAGTATTGAAGAAGTAGTGTTGTCCTTCCAACGGAAAGGCAGTGCTGACTCTTCACATGCAGACAGGTAATGGGCCACAACAGAACAAACCCACAGCAGAGTCAGTCGAAGTTTTGAAGAATATTGGGAGGTGGGTCAACACAGAGAAGACCCATTGTAGTCCTGGTAGAGGTTACGATATTGGTGGGCCACCAGAGGTGCAGACCCACTGCAGACCTTGTAGAAATAATGGTATTGGTGGGCCATCAAAGATGCAGACCCACTGCAGTCCTTGTAGAAATAATGATATTGGTGGGTCATCAAAGGTTCAGACCCATTGTAGTCGTTGTAGAGATGGCTAGCGGCCAACTGTTGCTTCTGTGGAAGTGCACAATCACCATCGAAGAGTCTTGTGGACAATATAGCAAGTCCATAAACCACTACTTGTCCACTCACAAAGAATTTGTTTGGTATGTCCTTAGACACAGCAATGCTGTTAACCAGTCCCTTGCTGAATTATCAACACACTTGCAAACACTATCAGTCCCTACATCTCACATAATGTCCATATACTATGACCAAATAAATGTGTGCAGTGAACTGTAACTTACAAGTTACTTAATTTGATGAACTGGTGTCAATTACAATATTATAACATGAGAATACAATAACAAAGTACAAAATACATCATTAAAGAACATAACAATACAGATAACATTTGCAGTAGTACAGGCTTTACAAAACAATAGAAATTAACATATACATCAGTGTTATGGGAATTATGACATAAGTAAATACATCAAAGATAAGAATAACTTTTGAAACATCAACTTCACACATGAGCATTAAAACAAAACATAATAAATAAAGTCTAAGAATCTTTATGAAGTAAATAACAAATTATTGATGCAAATTATATTTGAGGATAACAGATTCCTCATCATAGTGAATGTAGCTTAGTATTAGAAGAGAAAAAATTCTATGAAACAGTACACAGAGACAGGAAGAAAACAAATACACAAGGGTACACTAACACATAGTGGAATAACACAAAAGGAAAGGACAGGGTTTGTTTTCAGGGTAACATTTGGTACTGCAGTCCAACCCAAAACTTCATACCATAGATCGTCGCTCTTATTTCAACATTTGCTCCTGCCAAAAAAAAATATCCTGTCCAAGCATGCTTTCTGTATTCTGTTCTAATCCTCTTTCAAAAATAGTTTTTCTCCACTGTACACTACTTTTTTTGGCCACACCATTTTCTTATAGCTTCTCAATGCTTTTCTTCCAATTCATCATAGTTAGTTTCTTATATAGTCTACCCCCTCTTAAGCTAACTTAAACCTACTGAGCTCAGATGCTAAACTAAGGGACGACGCAATGCAGCAGTACAAAACAATTAACACAAACAGCAATGATAAAGAAATCGCAATTGGCAAAGCAAGCTACAGTAAATCTAAATTACCAAGCAATGCAACATTACAACAGATGTGAACCAATGTGTAGCAACAAGAAAAATAAATCAGTAGTAAAACTAGCTTCACAGAGTAATACAAAGTGAAATTTAGTAGCACTATGTCTGGCAAACAGCAGCAGCAAATACAATAATTTATAGCTAAACATGACAAAGCTCAAGCAGAAAAAATATTACACTAAAGACAACAATGCAGATAAGGGAAATGTATATTCACATCTTAATGTGTATATGATTAAAGTGGTGCACCACAAAAACTTATTGTAAAAAAAAAATATTACCATGTACTTGAAAAGAAAATTCTATATGCAATTCCTGCCAAGGGAAATGTCTTTTTGAGCTCCTTCGTTTTTTTTTAAGTACATCATAAAGTTATTATTTACTGGATCTGTAGGCATAAAATATTTATATTATTACATCCATTAAATTTTATTGTAACCAATGCTGCAGTGCAGCTAGAAGCTAGATATTAAACAAAATAGGCAAAGCAAGGCATGAAACGTCATTCGCTAGCCATATGGCGTTTCATAGTGCAGTAAACAATCTTTCAACTAGCAAGACAATAGACATGAAACATTTCTCATCATTTCATTTCAGTAAATATCATTAAGAACTATACAGTGTAAACATGTTTTCAAGTTTGAGGGTGTCGTATTTACGATGTTTCCTACAAAGGAATGTCAATAGCGAGGATAATGGCCTCTTTTTTTCTCTCCACCTGTGCCTCTGACAGGCACACACTAATGGCTTTCTTTTGTCAGATGGTTGTCGCGCAGCTGGGTGCCCACGATGCATTATGTGCAGGTGGTCACTTAACTGTCTTATAGAAATATTTACGACACCAGATTCCGCTACAGTGGCAGTCTCATATAAAAATATTTCACAGGTCAAGAATTTGCGTTACCAATCTGTAGAAACAAAATTCTATAAATATAACAGTGTCCAAACAATTTTCGTCGGCCTTGTAATACATTCACGCATTTACATACATTTCATAACTCTTAAAGTACGATTCTTGGTTTCCAACAACCTTTTTCACAAACCAGAGTTCCTAACCACTACTCATTATTCCTTACATTATTCGTAGACACATCTTCAATATTTCATCATAACAGATACATAGCATGATCAAATAACTCATACGGTAGAATCATCTTATTGATGATAAACATACCTCAACAGCATAATACATATAGTCGTCATAATAATACTATAACATCTCAGTCAATTCTCAAAAACGTTGTAGCTTTCTGCAATAATGTCAAAACCTAAAAAATTCTCTGCTCATTTCAATATTGTCACCTACCTCAAACGTACTTTAAAAATCATGATCTCGTACCAAATACGACATTTAAAGTTCTCATAGTATCACAACGGAATCCGAAAAAAACATGAACAGTTCACAAAGTACAGACAAAATACAATTTCATAAGTGTGAAGTAATCCAACTGTGTAACTGCGGAAACATCTGTCACTGATGTAGTAAAAAAAAGAAAAAAACCATGTTTGTCTCTCTCAGTTAAATGATCAGATAGCTGTGTAATTTATGTGTTAGAGAAATATGGTACCGATGTGTAAAGTTGTATAAGCAAATACCATATTAGCTAGGGCTCCTTGTGCTTGCCATACACATGGTACACAAAGTAAGCGTGTAGCCCCCTGAGGATTAATGTAATTATATCCTCAGGTGTTACAGATTACAGCAATGGAATGAAATGTATCACAGAAAACTTTCTTTGAACTTCAAATATGTTGAAAAATAAATGGTTTAATGCGATTCCTGTAGCGCTAAATGTGCGTCTTGCTGTAAGACAATCTCTGTGCAAGTGTCGTAGTTATTGTCCTCTGAAAGCTAAGTTCTGCAGAAGTCAATGTACTTACCTCATGATAAACGAAAGTGAAATGCTTTGCGTAAAGATATCTTAGTTATTACGCTTATTGCCGTGATGAAGTAAGTACTGTACTGT
Source organism: Schistocerca gregaria (assembly GCF_023897955.1). Classification (NCBI taxonomy): domain Eukaryota; kingdom Metazoa; phylum Arthropoda; class Insecta; order Orthoptera; family Acrididae; genus Schistocerca; species Schistocerca gregaria. The sequence continues at coordinate 576,622,009 of NC_064922.1, forward strand.
ATGTATTGTTGTGCTGCAGAAAAGGCTGTCTCATCGTAGCTATACCACAAAAGTTACTACTAAAACATGTTTTACTTTCCAGAATAATACAGAAAAGCTGTGAGGATATAAAACAGATACAGTGCAAAAGGAACATTGTAAATTGTCACTCATTAGTAGCGTTGTGATAAAATCGTGTAGCTGTCACATAAACTAACCACTGAGTCATCTGGTATCTCACAGAAAGTACTTTAAATCCAGAATTTATTTTCAAGTAAACCTAAATGTTGCATTAAAATCTCATTAGCAGTATTGGTAAATGTTCTAAGTATGTCAGCCTTATAGTCGTTACGTAATCGTGCAACTAACAAACAAGAATGTATACGCACAACAACACTGTGATGTCTGTTCACTATAACAATGCATTCGTAATTTCTGTTTAAATAAGTTCTCTTGGTTCTTGACTGTATATTTAACTTCAAACATGGTTGCATGTTAACAGATTCTAATTCTGACAAATTGTACTAGTAGCGTGAAGTGAAAACTTTTATGGCAGAGACAAAGTTAAAAAGCAGATTATCTTTCAATAAACGGTTTTACATGTGAAATGTGGTGTAAACCATTACTTTTCCTAGTACGCAGAGTTTCAACTTCAACGGAATTATCATGTGGTATATGGTACATCGGTAAAGAATACTGGAATTTGTCTCAAGGTTAGCTATGTTATTTTTCTCCCAGCCAGCCGGCGCACGTGGCTGCCTGCGGTGCGAGTCATTGTCTGTCTCTTTGTTGGCGCGCGTCGTTATTGGGCTTAGGAGACCTAACATCTACAAATTCACTTGCCGAGAGGGCCCTGCTCTGTTTGAATCCCGCCAGTTCTGATGCAATTCAGGTCTGTCGTTATGATTATATCGTCTGTCGTCATGTCGGTAGTTCCTGTAGTTTCTTTCTTGTCAGTTAGGTGGTGGAGAATTTCTCCCTGAATTATCACTGCGCGGTGGACCCTTGCGTCTGAAATTGTTCTGTCTCCCGTGATAATAATAGTTCTGGTTGCCATATTGTCTGTTTCTATGATTGTCTGTGTAATAGTCATTACCGCGGAGAGGTGATCTTTCCCTGTAATTATTACTTCTCTGCCAACTGTTGTCATACGGGTGGTGTCTGTTTTGGTCACGATTTTTGTTGTGAGAATAGCCTTGTCGTGTCCAGTTATTATTTCTTTCATCGCGGAATTGCGACGGATATGACCTGTAATTGTTGTGCTTCTGTTTTCGCGTTCCGCGATTATCAGTGACAATTTCCAGTTCTTGTAACAATCCCTGAAAAGCTTCAATGTCGTCTTTGCATAGTCCTGCTAAAATAATATGCCGTTAATGTTCAGGCAATTTGATTAAGCAAATGTGGATGAGTTCTGACGGGCCGTATGTGTTTGAAAGATACTGATCCTTATGTAACATGTCTTCAAAATATTTCACAAGACTGGAAAATTCAGATTGTTCGAAATGTTTCATCATTATGATGCCATGTTTTACTTGGTCTTGTGTGGCTTGAGACCAATATGCTGAGAGGAAGGCATGGTAAAATTCTCCTTCACTGTGGCAATCGTGAATGACGGATCGCATTCTTACAGCTGGTTCATTCTCTAAGTAGCCACACATAAATTCTAATCTGTGCTCTAATGACCAGTTGAGAGGGGGGGGGGGACAATGAGAGAATTGATGAAGCCACGCTGTTGGATGAACGTCGTTGCCAGAATTTTTAAATGTTTTGAATTTACGTGTAGTAATGAACAGCTTATAGTCAAAATCATCGTGTCGGCGAGTAGCATATCGGTCATTGTTACGCCGTGTTGGCGGTTCCATTTCAAAATTCGGTGCACCTTGCTAGTTTCTTTCATGATTTCCGAAGTGCCCTGTGTTATTATTTTGTGGAAGTTCCGTATTCTTATGTCCCTCTTCCCGTATTGGAGTGCGAGTGTCTTCTGAAATACGTAATTCTTGTATTACCTGTGTCAGCTGATCTTCTACTTCCCGGATTTCTCTTTGGTGTTGCGTATTAATTTGATTCAGATTTTGTTTTAATTTCCTAATTTGTTCGCACTCTTCTGTGTCATTAAAGACTACCGGTTTTGTGTCATTCAGATTATCATCTACCTTCGTAGATAAATTGTTTAGCTGATCCGAAAGTGCAACTACTTTCTCCGATAGTGAACTAATTTCCTCCATGTGTCTTTCTGAACCAAGTTTCAGAGTATCTACTGTGTCCTTTAAGTTTTCTTGAGTTTTTGCAAATTACGTAACCGAATCGGTAGATGCAACTGAGTCAATTTTAGCTTGCAAGGTCTCATGATTTTCTTGAATAATAGTTTGCAGTACTTTTATGGCTGCTCCGTGATTCTGTAATGCATTTTCATGCCGCCAAAAAATAGGTTGGAAATGCTCACAAATTTGTGTTTTTACGTCATTACAGACTTTTTGACATTTCGATTCGATTTTATGTAATTCAGTAGTTAAATCTTTATGTGTTTGTTCAAGCGTATGTTCCACTGAGTCTAACTTTTGAAGCTTTTGTTCCATTGTGTCTAACATTTGAAGATTTTGTTCCATTGTGTCTAACTGTTGCTGTGTTTGTCTCTGGTGTTGTTCTATTGTGTCTAGCTTTTGAAGATTTTGTCCCATTTGTTTCTGATTTTGTTCAAGGGTTGTGTCTAACTTTTGTAGCCTTTGTCCCATTTGTTGCATTAACTGTAATAACCGTGCACTGGTGTTTGAAACATGTTCCTCAGTGCTTTTCGGCGGCAACATTCACATTTTGACAAGAAGAAAATGTGTCTTCACTTATTTTAGAATAATGTGAGGACGCAAAACCTGAATGTACAGTATATCCTAGATGGTGTCTTGTCATTTCAGATTCCTGACGCAGGCTGTTGTCGACCGATCGATTGATAATGCTTCTCAGTTCACTAATTGTTTCACTGCCTACGCCATTGTTTGCAGCCTGCTCCATTTCCCTTTCCACTATTACCAAATTACTACTTTGAACATTAGCTAATTCATTACATGGTGGCGCTAACACACTGCTTTTGTCTTCACTGTCATGTCTCAGTTTACCTTGGAGCCTAGTATTACGTTTTTCACACGCCATTATGGTCACAATATTTCACACGATAACACAGAAAAACACAATTTGCAGAGCAAAAATAAGAGAACTCATTAACAAAGCAAATAATATCCACTTAATTGCAAGCGCAGCTACGAAATACTTAATGCAAATCTACATGCGTGCTACAACTGTTTTACTGTACAACAATGAAAGACTGCAACTACAAAGGAGATCCTCTCTACAAACAAAATCTACACTAATTACACAAACCACAAGAAAAAAATCAGAAGATTCCAGTGAGGTATCCTCGGCTAAGGGACGACATATGAAACGTCCCCTTAGAACAATTGTACAAGACCATGCTTAAACTGACACAATATTTTTGGTGCAACGCAATCTGACTTTCAATAATCCCTACAAGAGAATGGCCCTGACTAAATTAACCTATACGTTTCACAAATCACTTACCTCACAAAAATCTTCGTTACTCAAGCTACTGCAATACAGCGAGCGCCACTACCGCCAGCTAACTAAAAAATTCAAACTACGGAATTCACTAACTACTGATAGGCACAGTCAGCAATTGAAAGATTTTAATAGAGAACAAACAATGTATTTACCATCATAGTCATAATATATATATCATTTCATGACACCAATTCTTACAAATTTCAAAACTCCGCCATCTCTCTCCCCACGTCCACCACTGCTGGCGGCTCACCTCCAACTGGGCAACGCTACGCGCCGCTAACAGCCAACTGCCCAAGGCTACAATGGCGATTATTACAACAATGCCAACCAGCCACAGACTGCACACAGCACAGCCAGTGATTTTCACACAGAGCGCTACGTGGCGTTACCAATAATAAAACCTAAACAGCCTTCTTACACTGTCTTACTCTCAATCCATAGTCTGTGCCCGTTAGACTGTTCGTTCAGTTCGACATATTCTGTCCCTTAATTTTAATTCCATTATTGAAACGTTCTTTGGTATCTGTCATTACATCTTTGATGTACAGATTGAACAATAGGAACGAAACGCTGCTTCCCCGTCTTACAATCTTATTAATCCGAGCACTTAATTCTCAGTCAACCAGTCTTAGTGTTCCTTCTCGGTTCTTGTACATGTTGTGTATCATACCCTTTCCCAATAGCTTACTTCTATTTGTTTCAGAATTTCGAAAACTCTACCCCATTTTACATCGTTAAACATTTCTTCTGGGTTTATGAATCCTATGCGTGCGTCTACAGTTTTCTTCAGTCTTGCTTCCATTGTGAAACTCAACATCAGAAAGGTGTCCCTAGTGCCTTTGCCTTTCGTAATGTCAAATTAACATCACCTAACAAAACCTCAGTTTCCTGTTCCACTCATCCGTACATTATTCTTGTCAGGATCTTGTATGCATGAACTGTTAATCTCATTGTGAGATGGTGCTTGGACTTATCTGCACTTGCCGTCCTCAGAACTGGATGCATGATATTTCACAGAAATTCTTATGGTACGTAGCCAGTCTCATAGATTATACACTTGAACTTTTGTTTGGTAGTGATTTCCCCACTGATTTTAGAAATTGCTATTGAATGCTACCGATCCCTTTCGTTTAATTGATTTCTGGTCATTAAGAGCTCTTTTAAATTCTGACTTTTACACCAAATCCCATTTATCTCCTTATCCCTTTGTAAAGATGTTCTGCACCATGTAGTTTACATCTTTTCGGCAAGCTGAAAGAGCTAAGGGGACGGGGGGGGGGGGGGTGGATACAGGAGGGCTGGGTAGTCAGTGGGGGAGACATAGATTTTCCGATGATGAAGATATTCACACAGCCGTTATCAAAGTGACCACGGATAGGATTTCTATTGCCGAAGAAATGAACGATTCATAGAGTTTATATCGTTATCTACAGTGACTTGGTGATTCCGCTGAAAACCAGTGCCATGTAGTTGTGTCGCTCTGAAATTTAGTGCAGAGTTCAATGAAAGTAACTTGGCCTGTCATTGACATGTGACTTATTTTCGGAAGATCACTGGCAGTTTCAAAGTAAACTTGAGCCGGAACGATCACACACTGAAATTGGTGATAGCTACAACAGTCAGGAGAACGAAGCTATGAATAATACACGATAAGACACAAAAGAACAAAAAGGACACTAAATCAAATTGAGATACGAAATATAGTAACTGTATGAACCCCCAACTTGGAGACACTTAGTTATGTTTTCAAATTTAAACAGAAATTATACAAAAGAAACTGTTGCTTCCCTTAGGACAGCAGGTGTTTCTTGCTGCCCTACTCAAAGACACCGCCCAGAGCCGCTACTTTGCTTAATTAGAGGATGTATTCCAGCAATGACTTAAATTCTCAGAATACTGTACACCTGCGGCATGTCTTCTACTCCAGTGGCCTGAAAACATTTCTGTGTACAGAGAAATGCAGACGACGTTCTACCCACTACACTGCTAGACATCCGTAAGAGTTCCCGCCCGATTGCACATTTTGTGTGCTTGACTTCAATCTGGAAGCATTCTGACAACAAAGATTCTACAGTCTAACGTTTCGTTCTGTTTTCTACTAATGTCCCAAGTTTATGGGAGTAGGTTTACTTTCATTCCATCGGTTTCAGCAGAGTCTTATGACAGCTAATGCAGACGTAAAGTAAAATAGAGGTAACATGATCACTACAGTTAATGAGCGAGGTGGCACAGTGTCAATAAAAGTGGCCTGATATCCAAGAGGACGGCTTTCAACTCCCTACCAGGGTATGGTGATTTACGATTTTAATTGTCTCCTGAAATTACTGAAAGCGATACGAGATCGTAACTGAATTCCATCCCCATCCCCTACTAGTCGAAATGTAAGTTAATAAGAAGTAGGGAAAAAAAACCGGTAACGTTTGAATACACCAAAAATAAAGTGCTGCTCAACACGGCCACGTCGATTATATACGTAAGCGAAACGTGGAAAAGCGATATGAAGTGGAATGGGCAAAGGCTGATAATCGGTAAGACGAATACCCGATTTAATTTTGGGGTCATAATTTTAAGGCAACTATAGCTCATCTACAGATGCCATGGCGTATAGATCGCTGAGGTAAACCATTCTTGAATACTGTTTGTGTCTTTGGGACCCACACCAGGCCTGGTTAAAGGAAGTCATCGAAGCAGTTTAGAGGCGTGCTGCCAGATTCGTTACCGGTAGGCTCGATTAGCACGGAAGTATTAAGGAAATTCATCGTAAACTCAAATGGGAATTACTGGAGAAAAAATGCGTTTCTCCCAAGGTCCACGAAAATAAGATGTGATAAATAAGGGCTCATACGGAGGCCTGTAGACAGTAGTCTTCCGATTTCTCTATTTGCGAGTGGAACAGGAAGGGAAATGACCAGTAGTGGTATGTGGTGCCCTTCGCCATACACAGTTCGGTGACTTGAGGAGTATGTGTGTAGTTGCAAATCGAAGTTCTTGCTCTGTCCCTACTGAGTAAGTAGTCGACGAGTCGTTACAGTATTCTTCCACTAAGATTTTGCATCGCAACTATTGCTCGTGATATACTTCAGTGATATTTGAAAATTATTTTTCGTATCTGAAGCACTGCATTATGTGAGATGTCGACGTGAGAGATCATATCTATCATGTATGTGTCAGTATAGGATAACGGTACAATTTGCTCCGAGGTGAGAAGCGCCTATTTTGGAAAAGGAAGGAAGCTTAGGGTTTAACAGCCCGTCGACATCGAGATGTTGAACTCGGTATGTTTCAAGGAGGTGGAGGGAAATCGGCCGTGTATTTGCAGAGGAACCATCCCTCCATTTGCCTGGAGCGATTAGGAATCGAAGAAAACCTAAATCTGGTTTTCCGGACGTGAATTTGAACTGTCTCCTTCGCGTGACATGTTTTGGCCTCGACTCAATAAGTCAGCTGCTCTGTTGTGGAGCCATACAAATCAGGGACCACTCAAGCACCAAGCAAGCCTTGAAGACATTGGCCAGGGCTGTTTGTAAAGAAGCACCAAGCAAGCATTGAAGACATTGGCCAGGGCTGTTTGTAAAGAAAGTATCGTTCTGTCTGCTAATATTGAGTGAACTACACTAAAACGCGTAATAAACTAGCGCAGGTGTGCATATTCAATTGCAGAGATATGTAAACAGGCAGAATACCCCGCTGTCGTCGTCAACGCCTACCTAAGACAACAAGTGTCTGGCACAGTTGATAGATCGGTTACTGCTACTACAATGGCAAGTTATAAAGATTTAAGTGAGTCTGAACGTGGCGTGGTGTTACAGTCGGCGCATGAGCCATGAGACGCAGCACCTCCGAGGTAGCGATGAAGTGGGGATTTTCCCGTACGACCACTTCACGGGTGTACCGTGAATATCAGGATTCCGGTAAAACATCAAATGTCCGACATCGCTGCAGATGGAGAAAGATCCTGGAAGAACAGGGTCAACGACGACTCAAGAGAATCGTTCAACGTGACACAAATGAAACCCTTCAGCGAATTGCTGGAGATTTCAGTGCTGGACCATCAACAAGTGTCAGCTTCGGAACCATTCAACGAAACATTATCGATATGGGCTCTCGGAGCCGAAGGCCACTCGTGATCATTGATAACTACACGACACAAAGCTTTACGCCTCGCCTGGGCCCGTCAACACCTACACTGGACTGATGATGACTGAAAACATGTCGGACTAGTCTCGTTTCAAATTGTATCAAGCGGAAGAAAGTGCACCGGTATGGAGACAACCTCTTGAATTCCTGTACCCTGCATGTCAGCAGGGGACTGTTCAAGCTGGTGGAGGTGTAACGGTGTGGGCCGTGTGCAGTTGGAGTGATATAGGACCTCTGATAGTCTAGTTACGACTTTGAAAAGTGACACGAATGTATGCGTCCTGTCTGATTATCTGCAACCATTCATGTCCTCTGTGCGCTTTCACGCACTTTTGGAATTCCAGCAGGACAATGCGACATCCCACACGTTCATAATTGCTACAGATGAGAACCAAGATGGCTTTACTGACTTTTAACACCTCCACTGGCCAGATATAAACATTATCAAGCTTAAGTGGGATGCCTTACAATGTGCTATTGAGGAGATATCTCCACCCCCTCGTTCTCTTACGGACTTATGGAAATAACTGCAGGATTCGTGGCGTCAGTTCCCCTCAGCACCACTTCAGCACTCAATCGAGTCCATGCCACGTCATACTGAGGCACTTGTTGCGTACTTGCGGGGGCAATGCACAACATTACAAGGTGTGGCAGTTTCTTTGCTTGTTCAGCTTACATGTGGTATTTCAGGTTAATTCAGTACCTGAAAGGAGATGAAATTATAATGGTCATGCAGGACTAGAATGCGTTGTAGGGGAAGAAGTAGAAGAAAGGGATACAGAAGAATATTGGGCTTCACGGTTTTTGTGACCTTGTCGTCACTGTTGAGTCTTTTACCGTAGCAATGAGCGGAGAGGATGCAGTTTCGGGGCCAACGACGACTGAAAAGAATCGTCCAAAGGGAAAAAATTGCAACCCTTCCACAAACTGCTGTAGATTTCAATTATGGGCCATCAACAAGTGCCGGCGTACGAATCATTCAACGAAACATTGTCGATATGGGCTTTCGGAGCCGAAGGCCCTCCAGTTTCCCCTTCATGACTGCATGACACAAAGGTTTAAGCCTCACCTGGGCCCGTCAACACCGACATTGGACTGTTAATGACTGGAAACATCTTGCCTTGTCGACGACTCTCGTTTCAAATTCTATCGAGTGGGTGAACGTGTACAGGTATGGAGACAACCACTTGAATCCAAGGGCCCTGCATGTCAGCAGGAGACTGTACAAGCAGGTGGAGGCTCTGCAACGGTGTGAGACGTGTGCAGTTGGAGTGATACGGGGCCCCTGATACGTCTAGTTACGACTCTGACACGTACGTAAGGATCCCGTTTTTATCACCTGCATCCACTCGACACTCAAGTCCATTGTGAATTCAGACTCACTTCGACAATTCCAGCAGGACAGTGAGACACCCCACACGTCCAGAGTTGCTACAGAGTTGTTCCAGGAACAATCTTCTGAGTTTAAACACTTCCGCTAACCACCGAACTCCCCAGAAATCCACATGATTGAGCAGTGCTCGTGCATAAACGCTTCTCTGTTGACTATTAATCTGATGTAAGTTTACTCTTCAGATTTACTAGATACCTTTCAGGAAAGCTCTTTGGAAATTAACTGTATCTTACTTGCACAGGGAAAAGTAACAAACATTATGAAAATGTACGTACTAAATAATGCGTAGTTTACACGTTTCTAATAATTAGATTATAAGGTATTCGTTGTAACATTCGGCTCACTCAAACTACACTGACATATAGTCAACATTCACATCGAACCAACAACTTTTCGACTAGGAAATTTAATTAAAATGAATCTGTTTATGGTTAATGGTCATACAGTATTAGATGATTAGCTTTTCACACCTAAATCATTTGCGTGCCAAAGTTTACGGCGAAAGTAAGTTTCGCGTGATGCGCAGCGTAATACAGAAGGTAACGGAAATAAATATAGAGCAAAATACAGTACAGTGCAGTGCAGAAGGTAACCGAAAGAAATACGCAAAAGCACGAACAAAAATAACTTCAAAGACAATAATTACGCTGAAGTCAGAGCGAATCATTATGGGCCCCTCAACATTACAAAAGGCGAGACATGGATCTTAACAGAGTGTGTGGGAACCACGGACGGCAGTGCATGCTCTGGAACGTGCTCCAACGAATTGACCGCAAGTCTGCTAAGGAGTTCGTGTGGTAGGCTCTCATCTAGTACGATTGACAGCTGCCAACGAGCCTCAGATTTGTTCGAGAGGAATTAAAAAGGAGGAACGGGTAAACAAGTCATATCGTCGAATATCCTCTAATGCGAAGAGCTCCTCCAACTGCGCACTTCCACGCGGCCGCGCACTGTCATTCACAAAAATTGAGGGCCGAATGCGATCCTGAAAACAAGCTTAATGGGAGGGAGTACAGTGTCACAATAATGTTGACTAGTGAGTGTATACATATACTTAGTTGAACGAGTCAAAAAAATTTTCCATGAAAATTAACTTTCCATTACAGTTTAAGTAACACGCGCAATCAGTCTGCAGTTCCCGCAATGTGAGGCTACACGAACACCAGCTACGTCCGCTGAGGCAAACCAAGATCAGTGAGAGTTGCTGTTGCACTTGAATTATAATATTTACTATTCTGAAAAGTTATGGGTTCACTGGAAGCCAAAGAAACTTCAAATAATACCTTTGTGTATCTGAAGGACTGAAATAAAGTTATTACTTCCTACATATACGTAACTCTTGTTTTACAGAATGTCTTTCATACGGTGTACATGACTGTGAACCATAATTCACAGTGTCGTGGGAATTCTGTATTGACAGTTTTAAAATTACATATGTTGCTGTTGTCTTCAGTCCTGAGACTGGTTTGATGCAGCTCTCCATGCTACGCTATCCTGAGCAAGCTGCTTCATCTCCCTGTACCTACTGCTACCTACTCCTTCTGAATCTGCTTAGTGTACTCATCTCTCGGTCTCCCTCTACGATTTTTACCCTCCACGCTGCCATCCAATGCTAAATTTGTGATCCCTTGATGCCTCAAAACATGTCCTACCAATCGATCCCTTCTTCTAGTCAAGTTGTGCCACAAACTTCTCTTCTCCCCAATCCCATTCAATACCTCATCATTAGTTACGTGATCTATCCACCTTATCTTCAGTATTCTTCTGTAGCACCACATTTCGAAAGCTTCTATTCTCTTCCTGTCCAAACTATTTATCGTCCATGTTGCACTTCCATACATGACTACACTCCATACAAATACTTTCTGAAATGACTTCCTGATACATGAATCTATATTCGATGTTAACAAATTTCTCTTCTTCAGAAACGCTTTCATTGCCATTGCCAGTCTACATTTTATATCCTCTCTACTTCGACCATCATCAGTTATTTTACTTCCTAAATAGCAAAACTCCTTTACTACTTTAAGTGTCTCATTTCCTAAACTAATTCCCTCAGCATCAGCCGATTTAATTTGACTACATTCCATTATCCTCGTTTTGCTTTTGTTGATGTTCATCTTATATCCTCCTTTCAAGACACTGTCCATTCCGTTCAACTGCTCTTCCAAGTCCTTTGCGGTCTCTGACAGAATTACAATGTCATCGGCGAACCTCAAAGTTTTTACTTCTCCATGAATTTTAATACCTACTCCAAATTTTTCTTTTGTTTCCTTTACTGCTTGCTCAATATACAGATTGAATAACATCGGGGAGAGGCTACAAACCTGTCTCACTCCTTTCCAAACCACTGCTTCCCTTTCATGCCCCTCGACTCTTATGACTGCCATCTGGTTTCTGTACAAATTGTAAGTATCCTTTCGCTCCCTGTATTTTACCCCTGCCACCTTTAGAATTTGAAAGAGACTATTCCAGTCAACATTGCCAAAAGCTTTCTCTAAGTCTACAAATGCTAGAAACGTAGGTTTGCCGTTTCTTAATCTTTCTTCTAAGAGAAGTCGTAAGGTCAGTATTGCCTCACGTGCTCCAAAATTTCTACGGAATCCAAACTGATCCTCCCCGAGGTCTGCATCTACCAGTTTTTCCACTCGTCTGTAAGGAATTCGCGTTAGTATTTTGCAGCTGTGACTTATTAAACTGATAGTTCGGTAATTTTCACATCTGTCAGCACCTGCTTTCTTTGGGATTGGAATTATTATATTCTTCTTGAAGTCTGAGGGTATTTCGCTTGTCTCATACATCTTGCTCACCAGCTGGTAGAGTTTTGTCATGACTGGCTCTTCCAAGGCCGTCAGTAGTTCTAATGGTATGTTGTCTACTCTGGGGGCCTTGTTTCGACTCAGGTCTTTCAGTGCTCTGTCAAACTCTTCACGCAGTATCGTAACTCACATTTCGTCTTCATCTACATCCTCTTCCATTTCCATAAAATTGTCCTCAAGTACATCGCCCTTGTATAAACCTTCTATATACTCCTGCCACCTTTCTGCCTTCCCTTCTTTGCTCAGAACTGGGTTGCCATCTGAGCTCTTGATATTCATACAGGTGGTTCTCTGCTCTCCAAAGGTCTCTTTAATTTTCCTGTAGGCAGGATCTATCTTACCCCTAGTGAGATAAGCCTCTACATCCTTACATTTGTCCTCTAGCCATCCCTGCTTAGCCATTTTGCACTCCCTGTCGATCTCATTTTTGAGACGTTTGTATTCCTTTTTGCCTGCTTCATTTACTGCATTTTTATATTTTCTCCTTTCATCAATTAAATTGAATATTTCTTCTGTTACCCAAGGATTTCTTCTAGTCCTCGTCTTTTTACCTACTTGATCCTCTGCCGCCTTCACTACTTCATCCCTCAGAGCTACCCATAGTTCTTCTACTGTATTTCTTTCCCCTATTCCTGTGAATTGTTCCCTTATGCTCTTCCTGTAACTCTGTACAACCTCTGGTTCTTTCAGTTTATCCAGGACTCATCTCCTTATTTTCCTACATTTTTGCAGTTTCTTCAGTTTTAATCTACAGGTCATAACCAATAGATTGTGGTCAAAGTCCACATCTGCCCCTGGAAATGTCTTACAACTTAAAACCTGGTTCCTAAATCTCTGTCTTACCGTTATATAATCTATCTGATACCTTTTAGTATCTCCAGGGTTCTTCCATGTATACAACCTTCTTTCATGATTCTTAAACCAAGTGTTAGCTATGATTAAGTTGTGCTCCGTGCAAAATTCTACTAGGCGGCTTCCTCTTTCTTTTCTTAGCCCCAATCCATATTCACCTACTATGTTTCCTTCTCTCCCTTTTCCTACAGTCGCATTCCAGTCACCCATTACTATTAAATTTTCGTCTCCCTTCACTATCTGAATAATTTCTTTTATTTCATCGTACATTTCTTCAATTTCTTCGTCATCTGCAGAGCTAGTTGGCATATAAACTTGTAGTAGTGTAGTAGGTGTGGGCTTCATATCTGTCTTGGCCACAATAATGCGTTCACTATGCTGTTTGTAGCAGCTTACCCGCATTCCTATTTTCCTATTCATTATTAAACCTACTCCTGCATTACCCCCATTTGATTTTGTGTTTATAACCCTGTAGTCACCTGACCAAAAGTCTTGTTCCTCCTGCCACCGAACTTCACTAATTCCCACTATATCTAACTTTAACTTAACCATTTCCATTTTTAAATTTCCTAACCTACCTGCCCGATTAAGGGATCTGACATTCCAAGCTCCGATCCGTAGAACGCCAGGTTTCTTTCTCCTGATAACGACATCCTCTTGAGTAGTCCCCACCTGGAGATCCGAATGGGGGACTATTTTACCACCAGAATATTTTACCCAAAAGGACGCCATAATCATTTAATCATACAGTAAAGCTGCATGCCCTCGGGAAAAATTACGGCCGTAGTTTCCCGTTGCTTTCAGCCATTCGCAGTACCAGCACAGCAAGGCCATTTTGGTTAATGTTGCAAGGCCAGATCAGTCAATCATCCAGACTGTTGCCCCTGCAACTACTGAAAAGGCTGCTGCCCCTCTTCAGGAACCACACGTTTGTCTGGCCTCTCAACAGATACCCCTCCGTTGTGGTTGCACCTACGGTACGGCCATCTGTATCGCTGAGGCACGCAAGCCTCCCCACCAACGGCAAGGTCCATGGTTCATGGGGCAAAATTATATATATATATGTTTGTGTGTGTGTGTGTGTGTGTGTGTGTGTGTGTGTGTGTGTGTGTGTGTGTGTGTGTGCCTCTGTGTGTTGTGGAATAGATTGAATAAGAAATATACATATACTCCTCATTCAATTCAATCTGTTCCACATTTTGAGGCCTTGTCAACACCTCTGTTGCTTTGGCCTTTAAGGGCTCCACTTCCATTTCTTGGATTTGGACACCACACAGAAAACTAAATTTTGCACTACTGTTCTCCTGTGCAGTAATCAGGGTACTCAGCTACATTATCAGTCTGTCAATTATTTCTGACAGAGATATCCTGAACACATATTCCTGTGAATGTTTGGATACATCATCCTCATAAAGCTCATCGGTCATTTTTTTCTTTCTTCTGATCGTTTTTTCTGAGGATGCCGTTGATACCTCATTATCTTCTGCTAGCACTTTAGCCTGAGAAACAGCTTCAGAGGTGCAAGAGTCTGGAAGCTTTCAGAAAGTTAAAAGGCCTTGAAACTGTAGAATAGCTTTATCAATTGTAAGGTCTTCTCTTTGCAGAAACTGATTAACATGATATTTTTTTTTCAAAATTGCGTACCAGAAACATGTTAAGGCAATAAATTTCAGTTTTCTCAATTTTTAAGAAAATAGAATTTCAATCTGTTTTTGTTTGTAGTGATGAGAATTTATAAGTTTCAGTTGCTTCCAAAGCCATTACAATGCTTGTAAACTACTTCAACTGCCTCTCCTCTTACAGTACATCTAGTCTTGCTCAGGGGTTTTAATGTTGTGGGTACATGGTTTTGTAATATTTCCCATCTGGATGTGGAGCCCACAAAGAATGGATGAAAACGGTGGACAGTTCGAAAAAACGTTTGGGCTTCAGCAGATGTGTCGGTTTCATGTGCTCCTACTAAATTTAAAGAGTCAACTGCACATGGTACGAAATAGGCCAGGTTATTCTTCTCAAGTATTCTTGACTCCACCCCTTTCTACCTTCCAGCCATGTTCACCCCATTGTCATAAGACTGATTCTGCAGTATGTAATGTTCAACAAATCTTGTTCTATCTTTTTCGGTATTTCTTGACTAAGACGTTCTCCTGTTTTGTCTGTAACTATAAAAAAAGTCAACTGAATTTTCCACAACCTCTTAGTCATTTGCCTTCACCTAGGTAACTACTTGAGTCATCTGCTCATTGGGGCTGATATCTGGAGTGCAGACAAATATCAATGAAAAGTATGCAGTATCTTTAGTTATGTCTTGCCTTATTTTGTCGGCAGTCAAGTCAAGGAACTCATCTTGTATATGTTTGGAAAATAGCTAATCTGCCCCTTCTTGTGGCGTTGAGTATGCAGACGAAGAGGGACACTATAGTGCGATACAAGATCAAAGGTACTTAAAAATTTCCCACTCTCAGCATCAGCAAAACCACCAACTTCTTTTGTGCTCCAAACGGACTTCCTTACTTTGCTAGAAAAACGACAGCATCATTAATACAGTGCAACACTGCTCTCCAGTGAGATTCCTTTTCTTTATTTGGTCTTGCAGCTCTCTATCAATGCCTCCGCTTCCGAGAGAAGACTTTAGACCAGTGGCCGTCAAACTGGGGTCCGCCGACTGTATGGGGCACAGATGATGTTTTCGTGCTGCCTGCGACCCTCCTCGGCTTCGCAAGGGTAGCATTAGTTGTCTACTTGTCTGGCGTAGTGGTGTTTTGTTTACGATAAGTACGTAGAATTCAGATTAAAGTCGGGGAAGTAATTAAGAACTGAAAGCCTTCCACCACTTTCATTTAACTCGCCACTTGCCGCTGTCCCGCAGTGCTAAAGGTGTGAGCGGCCTGCTAGCCAACAATGTGGGCCGTGCATCCAACGCGCCTCGTGCCCAGGGCCGCTCGTTTGTCGGCGGCGGGCTTGTCCCGTCCCGCAGCCGCCTCATTGTTAGCTTTGTCTTGTCGGTGTGTCAGTCGTGAACTATGTGTCGGTGCCCCTGAGCGTTCGTCGAGTATTGAGTGTATCTGTGCTCATATTTGGTGATATAATTATTAGTGGAATAAATAATGCCTGGTATACCCTCAAGAACAGTGACTAAGATTAAAATATGTGAAGATAAAAGAAGTTTCCAAGAAGTATGGGAAGAAGAGTTTTGCTTTATAAGTGGACACAAAGAAGGTACTGCTACTTGCTTAATATGCTGGGATACGACAGTGGGACTCACGAGATACAATTTATTTCGCTACCACACAAGTAAGCACAATTCATTTACCGTAGCTTTTCCTTCCAATCCAAATGAAAGAAAGAAAAAAAAATGCTCATTTGAAATCCACCATTCGTCGTCAACTAAACTTTATGTTAGCAGGAGTTACACAAAATGAGGCGGTCACAAGAGCATCGTACCAAGTATGTAATATTCTGGAAAAGAATATGATAGCTTTCACTGACGCTGAGTTAGTGAAGCACTGTATGATGACTGTATCTGTAACTTCGCTTCAAAATTTCTACAGCAGCAAACAAACATCAGCTGTAATAAATAAGCTCATATTTTCAGAATCTACCTGTGGACGTCGTACAGAAGATATTTCAAAATATATGTTTGGGTCAGTAATTAATAACGTCAAACTAGCCAAATACTCCAGTCTCGCATGTGATTCCAGTACAGATTTAGCTTTGATGACTCAGTTTTCATTATTTATGCGTTACTGCACAAATGATGGGGTAACAGAGGAAGAGTTTTTAGAAATTATAATCATGAAAAGTCACTCAAAAGGATATGATTTTGCGGATGCAATTATAGAATTTGTTAAAGAAAATTTATCTATGGGTAAATTAATATCAGTATGTACAGATGGTTGTCCGTCAATGACGGACGTCAACAATGGTTTGACAGCACTGATTCAGAAGGAATGGAATATACCAAATTTACTCTCAATTCAATGCTTACTGCAACCAGAAAGTTTAAAATGTCAAATTTCAAATCCCAAACTGAAGAATGTTATGCAAACGGTTATAAGCGTTTAAATTTCATTTGTGCCTGTGAACTTAATCTCCGAAAATTAAAGAACTTCTGCAGGAATTCCAAGCTTGTTCTCCTACACACTGCTGTCAGATGGAAAAGAGTAGGAACGGTTTGTCAGTTTTAAATGTGATATTATTTTATTCTTACAAACAAAGTGGCAAAAATTATACTGAACTTGATGATGATAAATGGTGGATACTTACAGCCTTTTTGACCAATATTACACAAAAATTCAACTCACTTCACTTGGAATTACAAGGACCAAACAAGATATTTGGGCAAATGACAAACAAAGCATTTGAAGCCAAACGGCAAATTATATATAAATGAACTCCAAGTATAAGATCTGTCTAAGTTCCCAACTTTTGCTATGCTCCGATCATGCTTAACTGTCGCCGAAACTATTTACCAAAACATGAATATTAGGAAGCCTATTTGGAATAAATAAAAACAGATTAGCAGATGATAGAAATCTTCGAAGCTGTTTCATTCCCGTAGATAACCCTTGGCATGTTGGACATGATGGTCTCAGATTATTCTACCAATTTCGATTTCCTGAAACTAATTTGCTAAATGAAATAATCGAAAATCAGCATGACATACAGCTTAAAGCTCTATTTATAGAACATCGAGAAACACAACAGTTCACTGAATTTAAGAAATGTGTGCTTAAAAATTATAAAATTTTACGAGATTGTGCAAAGTTCATTTTAAAACCATTTCTTTCAACTTACCTTTGTGAAGATTCATTTTCAAGAATGAAGTACCTGGAAAATAAATATCGTAATCGGTTGTCCAGTCATTTAGAAGCGCAATGAGGATTGCATGCAGCCCAAACGAAGCAAATATAGACCACATAGCCAAAAAATTTCAACATCACAAGTCACATTATGAAAAATTATATATTTGTATTTATGTTTGTTTTGCAATTATAATGAGTAAAAACCAGATTCATTAAGAGACCTGTACCATGTGCAGTGCATTTGTTCTTTTCTTATTTTTTAAATTTCTTATTTATTTCTACATTTTTGAGAGTTTCAGATAAATGCAATCATAACAATTTTTTTGGGCATTTGAGTAATGTAATATAATATTCTAATAATACATCTATCTCATGTTGCATGAAATTACTTTAAAATAAATTTCACAAACAAGATACACTGATCCCAGATTTGTTTTTAGTTGTGACTCAAAATTAATAATTATTCCCTTCCTTCCCTGGAAGAATTGTAGGTAGGAGCACTTAAAGTTGTTCTATCACAGTTACAAGTGCCACTTGGTACACAGACAGACAGATTTCCGGGTGCGGTGGGAGGGGATGTAATAATGTAAAAATTTTGTTGTTTGTTTCTCAGTGCTGGCAACAAATGGGCGCGTGTACGTCATACCAATTATCTGCTATTGTATCAGTCTTAAATGAAACTGTGGGATTAATGCATACGCCTTATAGAGACTGTCATATGCAGTACATATTTGTTAAAAGAAATAATTAGTCACTAGCTCTTAAAAATGTGTATGTGTGTGTGTGTGTGTGTGTGTGTGTGTGTGTGTGTGAGTGAGTGTTTGCGCGTGTGTGTGTGTTTATCCTCCACTTCTCCTCCTAACACCTCGGCTCAACCAATCAGATATGCATAATACTTTCAATCTGTAAGGAAATATTGTGGGGTAAGCAAAGGCAACGTCCTATTGGGGCGGGGGAAGGTAATGTGGAGGGAGAAGGGGGAGGAGGATATGGACACATATAGGGGGAGTGCGAAATGGACAGATAAAGGGGTGGAGACATCAGCGAGGGGAAAGTCGAGATGAACGACAGACAGTGAGGGAAGGAATAGACAGAAAAAATTAAGATTTGAATAAATACGTATGTAGCCAATGCCTGGTACCTCATCTAGTATGAAATAAAATTAAAGCTGCTGTGGTTCAGTCAAGTGGGTTGAAGAAAAACGACTTTCAAAACATGTAGAAAATAGTTGTGATGGTGACTGATATTACATGATACATTTAAGTGTAAGTCCACTTGCAGTAATTAACCATCTGTTCACAAAGACAACGCTCAACACTTTGTCGAGGAATTACAGTGTTACAAAAAATGGTTCAAATGGCTCTGAGCACCATGGCACTTAACATCTTAGGTCATCAGTCCCCTAGAACTTATGACTACATAAACCCAACTAACCTAAGGAATCCACACACATCCATGCCCGAGGCAGGATTCGAACGCGCGACCGTAGCAGTCCCGCGGTTCCGGACTGTAGCGCCTAGAACCGCACGGCTACCGCGGCCGGCTACAGTGTTACAATTTACAGGTCATTTAGGGTGGAAACAATCTGAAACAGAGAACATTTTACACGCAGTGGTCCGAACCGTATCGACATTAACCATCAGTGCTAGAATGCAGTGGTAAACCTCTCATTTCTTTACTATAGTGACTCTATTGGAGATTCATAACACACCATTTACGTGGTTTGTAAGTTAATAAATAGACCTGGAAATCTGAGGCCCGAGGTCCCAAATCATATTGTTAGTTTTGGACCTCGAGCAAAAAAGTTTGACGACCACTGCTCTAGACCCTTGCAAGAGCAAAAACAAAATTTATGGTTTGGTGAATTTTCATGGGAAGGCAGTTTGTCATTAAGCTTTTTCCAACTAACAATCCCTTCCCCGTTAGCTAAGTATGATTTTGACTCAGAATCTGAGCCTAAGTCACAAGAAAATCTGCAGGAGTACAATGTAAAGTGTTTTTGCTCTCACAATAACCTAGCCATGATCTTTTGACTTTTGGCCTATTTTTAAACTGCTTTAGGAACCAGCCTTTACTTAAATTGGAGCCTTCTCAATAGCTCTTACTGCTGAAGTATCACGTTAGTTTTCTGCTCTCATTTTTATAATGTTACATCTCTGAGAGTCAGAAAACCTCTTCGGCCACGTACCAGAATCGTTGAAATCAAACTGAAACTCAGAAGTTTCATCATTTCGCTGAACACTATCTGATGTTCCACGAAGTTGTGCTTCACGGTCCTTCACAGTGTCGTCTATTACCTTCGTATTCGGGCCACCTTCTGTTTCGACTGAAGCCGAAAAATATAAATTCCATACTGGACTTGAGGGACTTACTGTCTTTCAGTAATTTGTTTACGTCCTTCTCGGTAGACGTAGTGTTACAGTAACTGTAAGGGACTGATCCCTGCGTCAATCCATATTAGTGGACCAGTAGGGATTGCTTCACCATTTTGAAATATTCTGATTTTTTAATGTGATTACCCTGTAATTGATGAGTGCTGGTTTCTCAGGATGGGGCAGGATAAGTTTACGATTGTGGATGGGGCCGCAATCACTTACTCTCGGTTGCACAACAATTATGTAGTCTTTATTTAAAGAAATAAAAAAATTTTAAAACAATCTCTTAAAAAACACAATTAACTGTATGAGAGCTTAGAGCCTTATTACAGAAAATAATGATTCCATATTTTAAGGCCGAAGTCCACAACAACAGCCTCAAACAGCAAAAAGCTGAACGCCTGAATTAGAAGTCAGAGGAACAATTCCAAATAGCACACATTTCCACAAATACCTTGCCTTTAAAACAAGTCTGCTTTTAAAAAAACTTATTGTAACATGGCTGAAGGTTTACTATGAAAGAAGTGAAATTATTGCTCGGCTGAAGGCCACACTCAACTACAAATCACAAACTGCCAAAGGCCAGCAATGAAAGTCAGAAGAGCACTCTAAAAATAAATACTTTGTTTCTTAAACAAGTTTGCTTAGAAAAACTTACTGTAACACGGCTGAACGCGTTATCACGAAAGAAGTGAAATTATTGCCCGGCTGAATGCCACACACAATTTCAAATTACAAACGGATGAAGGCCTGAGTTAAAAGTCAGAAGAACAAACACTTCACAGGCAGAAGTTGTGTGTTCTTAATTTTCTACGTTACAAAGACTTTGATACATTCCTGTGTGGTCATCAATGCATCACGTTAATTCTGACTTTTACCAATGATATGTAAGGCCAGGTATTAACACCCATTCACAAGTCAACGTTTAGATGCAATGTCGTACACTCTGGCATTAAAAGAACGATCGTCTGTACTCCGTGCGAATTACTTCCCATCAATTGATTTAAGCGTTGGATATTGGAGCATCGCGCTGGTACGACTGGAGATACACAAAACCATCCCAAATATTACACAGGCTAACAATAAACTGCATTTGGAAATTAATTTTAAAGAAGAAGTCGTAGAAATTGAACCTTTTGCATACGATATTTACGATTTAAACGAAGTCTTCAAACACTCTGGAAAATTGATTGAGCTCCGTGCAAACATCAGTACACTTAAATCTGACATAAGGACCGAGAATGCTGCTGGCCAGAGTGGCCGTGCGGTTCTAGGCGCTACAGTCTGGAACTGAGCGACCCCATACGGTCGCAGGTTCGAATCCAGCTTCGCGCATGGATGTGGTGATCTCCTTAGGTTAGTTAGGTTTAACTAGTTCTAAGTTCTAAGCCACTGATGACCGCAGAAGTTAAGTCTACATCTACATCTACATCCATACTTCGCAAGCCACCTGGCGATGTGTGGCGGAGGGTACCCTGAGTACCTCTATCGGTTCTCCCTTCTATTCCAGTCTCGTATAGTTCGTGGAAAGAAGGATTGTCGGTATGCTTCTGTGTGGGCTCTAATCTCTCTGATTTTATCCTCATGGTCTCTTCGCGAGATATACGTAGGAGGAAGCAATATACTGCTTGACTCTTCGGTGAAGGTACGTTCTCGAAACTTTAACAAAAGCCCGTACCGAGCTACTGAGCGTCTCTCCTGCAGAGTATTCCACTCGAGTTTATCTATCATCTCCATAACGCTTTCGCGATTACTAAATGATCCTGTAACGAAGCGCGCTGCTTTCCGTTGGATCTTCTGTATCTCTTCTATCTTGTACGGATCCCACACTGTTGAGCAGTATTCAAGCAGTGGGCGAACAAGCGTACTGAAACCTGCTGCCTTTGTTTTCGGATTGCATTTCCTTAGGATTCTTCCAATGAATCTCATTCTGGCATCTGCTTTACCGACGATCAACTTTATATGATCATTCTATTTTAGGTCACTCCTAATGTGTACTCCCAGATAATTTATGGAATTAACTGCTTCCAGTTGCTGACCTGCTATTTTGTAGCTAAATGATAAGGGATCTATCTTTCTATGTCTTCGCAGCACATAACACTTGTATACATTGAGATTCAATTGCCATTCCCTGCACCATGCGCCAATTCGCTGCAGATCCTCCTGCATTTCAGTAGAATTTTTCATTGTTGCAACCTCTCGAAACACCACAGCATCATCTGCAAAAAGCCTCAGTGAACTTCCGATGTCATCCACCAGGTCATTTATGTATATTGTGAATAACAACGGTCCTATGAGACTCCCCTGCGACACACCTGAAATCACTCTTACTTCGGAAGACTTCTCTCTATTGAGAATGACATGCTGCGTTCTGTTATCTAGGAACTCCTCCATCCAACCACACAATTGGTCTGATAGTCCGTATGCTCTTACTTTGTTCATTTAACGACTGTGAGTAACTGTGTCAAACGCCTTGCGGAAGTCAAGAAACAGGGCATCTACTTGTGAACCCGTGTGTATGGCCCTCTGAGTCTCGTGGACGAATAGCGCGAGCTGGGTTTCACACTACCGTCTTTTTCGAAACCCATGCTGATTCCTACAGAGTAGATTTCTAGTCTCCAGAAAAGTCATTATACTTGAACATAATTCGTGTTCCAAAATTCTACAACTGATCGACGTTAGAGACATAGGTCTATAGTTCTGCACATCTGTTTTACGTCCATTCTTGAAAACGGGGATGACCTGTGCCCCTCTCCAATCCTTTGGAACGCTTCGCTCTTCTAGAGACCTACGGTACACCGCTGCAAGAAGGGGGGCAAGTTCCTTCGCGTACTCTGTGTAAAATCGAACTGGTATCCCATCAGGTCCAGTGGCCTTTCCTCTTTTAAGCGATTTTAATTGTTTCTCTATCCCTCTGTCGTCTATTTCGATATCTACCCTTTTGTCAGCTGTGTGACAATCTAGAAAAGGAACTACAGTGCAGTCTTCCTCTGTGAAACAGCTTTGGAAGAAGACATTTAGTATTTCGGCCTTTAGTCTGTCATCCTCTGTTTCAGCACCATTTTGGTCACAGAGCGTCTGAACATTTTGTTTTGATCCACCTACCGCTTGGACATAGGACCAAAATTTCTCAGGATTTTCTGCCAAGTCAGTACATAGAACTTTACTTTCGAATTCATTGAACGCCTCTCGCATAGCCCTCCTCACACTACATTTCGCTTCGCGTAATTTTTGTTTGTCTGGAAGACTTTGGCTATGTTTATGTTTGCTGTGAAGTTCCTTTTGCTTCCGCAGCAGTTTTCTAACTCGATTGTTGTACCACGGTGGCTCTTTTCCATCTCTTACGATCTTGCTTGGAACATACTCATCTAACGCATATTGTACGATGGTTTTGAACTTTGTCCACTGATCCTCAACACTATCTGTATTTGAGACAAAAAATTTGTGTTGAGCCATCAAGTACTCTGAAATCGGCTTTTTGTCACTTTTGCTAAACAGAAAAATCTTCCTTCGCATAGTGCTCAGAGCTATTTGAACCATTATGAACGGTGAATGCTTCGATTTACTTTAAGCAGAATGGTTCAATAGGCCCACTACTGGGTTTCACAAAGGGACAGATTTTGAAGACGGATCCCAATAAATCTTACAAATCTGATCAGACAGTGGACATTCTTCCTGTCAGTACCATCCGTGTTGAGTGTAACATTGCAACGAACTCATATCTCAACGATAGATTAGTTCATTCAATTTACGGATTCTTCCCATCAGTAAGAACAGGGTACAAGATCGTAGAGACTCCTATCACCGCTGTATACCTTCCAGTGACAGTTCAGACATTGCACTATCTGGAGCTGCGTATTTTGGATCAGAATAACCAAGTTGTTGACCTTCGTGGTGAGGAAGTCATTGTACGACTACGTCTACGAGAAGATGGGCTTGAGGTAGAAAACCAGAGCACGCAGTGCACAGCACAGCACTTCGCGGTAGAAACGCAAGAAGATAACACGTGAGAACTACAGGTTTCTTAAATTGGTAGACTTGATACCTCGCAATGACGTCGTCGCTCAATATATCTCACCCAGTGGAATATGATGAGCGAATCATAGGCCGGGAATACTTGTCGCATAAACCTAAGTTTCAACGACATTTAACAAGAACGATGAAATTAGGATTGTCAACCAACATCAAAACGCTTTAACTCTTCCATGCAAGAGTTTCATATATTTGGACGGATCCTTTAAGAAAAAGGATGGTAGTCATACAGAGGGATCAAGGCTTACACTTAATATTTTGGCATTCCTGTTCCAGGATAAACTTTATGAACTTAAGAGGGAGAGATTGATCGTACACGAAATGTCGACATAGTATCAATCCTTAAAACTTATGTATCATCTTCACCCTCGGATTTGAAAGTCTTAGAAAATACAGAATGTTTCATAGACGAGCATGTGGGCAGAAACGCACCAGGGTACCGCCGAATTACTGCATACACACCACTAAAATGCTTATGGGGTACTTTGAGGAAATGCAGCGAGTTATTATGAATGTTAAACAGGAGGTTATTCTGGTACGGAGCGCAACAGACAGCAGCTCATACAGTCAAGGAGCTCTAGAGGAAAATCAGATCATCATCAGTAAAATTACACGGAAAATGCCGCACCTCACTGTGGCAGACGAGGAGCGTTTGAAGCTTTTAAAAGCTCTGCATACCTGTACATATCTGCCACTCACCTTCCGCTCATGGGAGATTTTTGAGTACCCGGTGCTACCGACAGAGTGCAGACAAACATAGCCTATTATAACACCAGTGCAGCTATAAACACCAAAATTCATAATACTTTCATTCCAGACCAGCATAAGGGGGAATTTAACAAAAGATTTCACCGTATTTGACAACTGTAATTTAACTAATGCCAGAATCTACTAGAATTCCGAATCCTATCCGCACAGTGGGATCAGAATATATACAGTCTTGCATTCGACATGTATGCAAGATTCCGTGCTTTCTACTATGAAGGTAGGAACGATGTATACGCAGTCCACGGAAATTCAAGGAGCTGACACCAGTCATCGTGATAGACTGTTCTAAGCAGATAAGATAATGAAATTAGGACCGATTGATGCACGAATCGAATTTGAATCTTCATCAGATTTCAGAGAACACATGGCAGTGTTTGTTTCAGTTCTAAATGACCGTGTGATTAACTATTGCCCACATACTGGTGTTGTACAGAGTGCTCTATAAATGACCAAGTGTTGTGGCATGCGCGGAGCATCTCACCATGACAACTTGGAGTGTGAACGTAGTTGTCGACTTTCAAGGTTTCTGTGATGATGGGTGTAGACAATTCGTATTTGAAGATGTTGCGCTCATAGCATAGACTGAAGATGCTGGTATAATAGAGACATTCTCAGCAGGAATTGCATCACCGAGGCCTCTCAAGGATGTGAACTGTGCTAAAACATCGAGGAGTGCGAAGTGGCTAACATGTTTCTTTCATTGACTCCACTGGGACGATCCTGGTATACCTTATAAAGAAATTATGACATCACGTTGCAATATTCGATCCCCCTGAGACCATCTACGTTACAGGCGAGGAGAAGATCGCATTGATGCAGTGAATTTCCAAGTTTGTATCTATTCAAGACCTGGAATTCTACAGGTGCCCTGCTATCCATAAGCTCTAGAAGAAGATGTGCGAAAACAGTGTAGGGTCGGCTTATGAAAATATAAAATTACTTTTCAGTTTGGTTAATGAAAATAAATGAATTTTTACCTCACACACTGTGATTTTCTTTCTTTCTGTCTAGCTCTTACTTAGACAGCACGTAGCTTTGCCCAGATTCTATGTCTGTGGATTTGTTCAAGCACAGGAGATGCAATTTTAGCCACGTTTGGTATATGTCTTTGGAGGTGGACACAATCACGTGCCTCCTGTTCTCAAATACCTATACGTGCAGCAATGTTGGTGAAATCCCATGCAAACATTATATATGTTTTGTTTTCCTCCATCTTAAACGTCACCTCCCTCATGCTTTGAACTAATATCTTGTACATGTTGCAGAGCATTTACACTGACTTGTAAGTGTAGGGATTTGTGAAATAACGTCAAAGACGTATGGTAACGAATAACAATTTTTATTCACATATAAATACTCACAGTAGTAATACAGCCTTACATACACAAGCTTTTTACAGTACATGAAGTAATACTGCTTTTAAATACACAGTTTTTGTAACTGTTTGAATTTTTTAATTTAAAGTTCATAATTTTAAAAAATTATAGTACTGATTGAAATTTTTTGTACTTTACATTGCAGTACTGGTTACAGCTATTGCAGAGGTATAGTTTCTCTTACACCAGTACTATTCCACTCAGAAAACTCATTGTGGCTCTAAACATTTTCCACCCCAAGCAGCTGAAATAATGTAATACAATGATGCGGATTGCCCTAACATGTTCATCCCAAACAGCTGCACTAAAATGAACTGGGTGGAACTCACACTTAAAACTAGTATGACTTGGATAGTTAGCGGCATGTGAAAGGTAAAAAGTAATCTATTTGCACACGCACTCATCCACTCATGAAGATCAAAAGCGAGAAATAATACTGTAAACAATTTTTTCCTTCATTTACAGTTTTTGATTATTTTGGTTCAGTTTCTTAAATCTTTTATATACATTGCACATTTTAATGTTTTTTGTAATTTTTTCCCAGCACATATTGCTTATATAGTTCTGACGAGATATATTATTCACACAAAAGCATACAGATTTACACAGGCATCCACACTCACAAGCATACAAATAGACGCACATAAGCACTCACACATTCAGGCAAGCCATACATCACACATACAACATTTAAGCTGTGATAAAAGAGCCATACTATTCGGTACAAGCTCACGCAGTCACTCACTCACTCTCTCTCATTCAAACAATTGGAGTCCCCCCACCCCCTCTTGCACTTCAAGTAAATAGTGTGACTAAGGGAGGGTTTCGATCCCATCATTACAAATGGCTCTTTTATGGTCATGAGGTGACAATCCGACTTTAGTTTTGAGCATAGTGTACACCTCGTGACCTCACGATCGAATACCAGTATACTGTACCAAATGTGGTGGTTGTGCGGAACACTGTGAACGTCGCCGTACACGCACTGCAGGTAGTGTTCGACTGTGAGGATGCCTGATGCCGCACGTTGCACACCCTTAGCCCACCTCTGAGAGGCTCCATCTTTGGGGTCTTAGACCCACGAACTCCACAATCGGCTATCCACGCGCCTCATCTTTCATTAAGCCCCATAACCTTCTTGTTCTGAGGAATAATACCGTAAGGATAACTGACTGCATATCCCGATGTGTCGAATTCATTACTGTGACACCAAATTACTTCATATGGATCGCAGTTCTTCATCCAGTAGGTGAAGTTATCTGTATCCATATAAAGTAACTTTGGCTGCACGAAATGGGTTTGAGCAAACTCATAGTGAAATAGGTACATGTGGAGTTTGGAGATGTCCAGTATACATATACGAAATAGACTAGTTTCGTAAACTCTAATGAAACCTTCGTCATCTCCACAGCAACAAAGCTCTCATAGAAAATTGTGACCTGCTTAAAATTTGGTCTGGAGATGCAGTTTCTTACACCCCAAGGCCAATCCCATTCGGTCCTAATCAAAATATCGTGTTCATTTCTCACATAACGCATGGTTTTACCGAAAATATAATTATTGATTAATTTGTACAGGTCACTTGTCACGACCACCTCTTTTCGGTATTTAATTCAATGTACTCCTTCAACCAGGGCGACTGGTTGCCGGAAATAGCCTGGGTGATCCTACCTAGCTCCATCCCTAAGCTGGGGCACTGCTGGAAATTACAATTATGAGTTACATACCTTTGCTTGTGTCCAACAGGGGTCATCAGTTTAGGGAAAGTGCTTCCTTGTGGAACTTGTTGCTCTCGACATAACGGCAAGTCTCTTGTCATTTCATGCAAACTAACAGGGCGTATGAGGTCTGCCTCCACCACACGCCCTACATCAGAGTCAGCCGTCACCCCAAATATTTTTCCGCCTAACCCCTCTAATTCGTTTTCGGGAACCAATATTTTTCCACCTAATCCCTCTCGTTCGTTTTCGGCACCCACTGAAACCTACCACCCGGCAGTGGCGGCATCATGGCGTGCCCATGTAAGTTATTCACATCCAAATATAGAATATAGTTCGAATCGAGAGATGCATTAAACCCGTCACCCCTACGTGGATTATTTGCCTTGTGTGTCTATGGACACACTGCAAAAGTCCTCCACCGATCCCGCTCTCAAAGAAAAGAAGCATATCGGCATCAGTAAAAAGTTCCATGCTGTGCCTCATTTTCTTGAGCACTGTGTTCCAAGACAACCCAGCTGCCATATAATAAAAGGCGGGGTCCAGAGAGTATGTGGCCATACATACACTCCGGAACTTTTCAAAAACATCAGGAAACAAGCGCACGTCGGTGTTAATGTATAGTCTTGCGTATTCACCCAAATTTGGAACGTTGAATTCCCGCTACACATTAACGGCATGCTCATAATCTGCACTAGTTATGGCATCGCCTGTGAGAGTACTAGTAAATGCAGAAACGTCGGGCAGCCTGGTATCGTCGAGTTGCACCTTACTGTCCACAAACTCACAAACTAGTCACAAGATGAAACTTGGAGAATGAAATACACTTCTCAACACTGTCAGGCAGGACACTGACCTGATTTTTCTCCCAACCGAAATGATCCAATTGCTGAATTAAAAAGACAGCGTCATACGCACTTAAGTTATGGAAGGAAACGTGTATGTGTCATGATAACTGATATTTCAAATTGCATGCGTTGTGAAATTCACCACGGGTCTTCCCTGTAGGATGAAAATAATCTCTATGCAGAGTTTCAGCTTTTCTATCTAACGGCAGCCCACAAATATGACAACTAACCGCATCATTATACAATTTTTTATCCTCCTCCGATTCGGTCATTTGGATGTTGCTGCTGTAAAACCTAACAACGTCCTATGACAGTTTTCCTATCTCAGTGAGCATCCAAATCGCAGGATTTTCCGCGACACAAGATTCATAGCGATTAAGACTTGAATCATATGAAGACGTAATTTAGTACGCCGCCGAATACGGTACGTGTTTTTTGCGTGAAAGTGGTATGTGGGTCTAAGGGGTTCTTTCACAGCGGGTAATAGGGGTAAATATTCACGTATATGTACTTGAATATTTCTGGTATCTCAACTGCAGATTTTTCAGTGATCATTTAACTTTAGGACTCTGTATCTCAGAATGAACAAATGTTAAAAGATATTTTTATGTGACATAATTACACTTCAGCCACCATGTTTCAAATTTTTTACTTCACCTGTTCTGTGAAATCTTTATTACCGCCGAATTTCATTACTGTAGGTTAACAGGAAGTAGCCTATGTGTTTTTATGAGTGTGTATGCAAGCACCAAAATGAGTGACGTAATTTGCTCTATCTTTTGATTGTGTTGACTTTCAAACTTACAATTTTTACACCGCCAAGGGACTATAGACGTCGGTAAATGACGTAAATTTGAAGTACATCAAACATTTCTAAAGAGAATGTGTCGTAGCAGATTGATTGACAAAGAAACACAAGGAAAAACTACAAAACTATTTTTTCATGTGTTTAATTGCGAATTAATCATTTTTGGATTCTTTTCCTTCAATTGTACTGCAAAATTTTGCTTCTTACCAAATTTCTCGATTCTGCCTCAACGGCAAACACGCTATAGGTTTCGATGAGTGAATTTTCGAGCATCAAAACACATGACATAAATAGCCGTATCTTTAGTAATTTAGATGATTAAAGTTACACTTCTCCAATGGACCATATACGTTAATATGTGAGACACGATTTGCACTTGCTGAGTATACCCCTTCCTGAAAGTTTTCTTAACAGTCGAACAGACAGACAGATAGGCAACAAAGTGATCCTTTAAGGGTTACGTTTTACACACTGAGGAACGGACCCAAAAAATGGCGACAATTAACATTATTTTTGACGCACACATCAAGTCACGCCGCACTTTCAATCCTCATCTACAGAAAATCATAACACAGTGTTAAAATTGCAAGACTGCAGAAATACTGCAGTTGTGTTACAGGAATACCATTAGACCCTTGTACGGAACAGAACAACTGTGTGCTGTGGCTCCTCTGTTTCTAACCACTCGGAGGATAGTATTTAAATTACGTAACACCCACTTGAAAGTAATTACTCATCTTCTTAAAAGTCAAAGATACTCACTATTTCCAGCAGAAAATGGTATCAAGTTACATTATGTACAAACAGAGCAGTTGTGTGCAATATAATTCTACTACCTCTTGCTCTTACCACCACAGTATTAAAAATCCAAGGTGATGGAAATACAATAATCGTGTGCTCTGTACCCCCATGCCCCCTGCTGTAAATGCTAACGGTAATTGCTAAATGAGAAACGCCAAACGGTAAAACAACATCGTTAAGTGTGACGATGAAAGAGACGAAATTTAAATATTTATTTAGTGAGGTGAAATTTTATAATCTGTAATTTCACCATTCATTGCTGAAAGTTTCATAGATATTTTCCCAGCACATATTTCTATAAACTTCATCTTGATTCTTTCACAATTCAGAATTTAAAGATATGGCTGCCAAGGAGGGGAAGAAATCCATTGTGCATTCTGTGTGTGTACTGTGAGGAGTCACTCCAGATCTGGAACGGTTGCTTCCAGATGCCATTAAAAGCACAGAGTTCAGCAAGCTGCAGGCGGTGATTCGTGTCGTTTCTGACAATGTGTGTCGCTTTGGCTCAGAATTGATTCTCTCTGGATTGAGGCTGCTATCTGAATGGGTAGGAACTACCATTCCTGGGTGCGAGGTTGAGGCACAGCTCACCATTTTTAGCATGGTCGACAGGACCGATTGCTCAGCCTTGGTGGGGAGCCAAGTGGAGGATCTGAGACAGAGGCTCAAACGGTTCGACAACAGTGTAGGTTGCGGATTTCCCGACTTGCGCCATAGTGTGGTGAGGTTTCAAATTCCACGAATAGATCAGGTATCGACTATACAGGAGGCGGATAAACGGATAGCGGGAGCTGTGTGGGATTGACTACACGGTTTTTAGGGTTAGGTGGTCTCAGGAAAGTACAGGAAGAATTTAAGTCTCAGAGGGTGCAGGACGAACTCATTAAGATGGTACGCAGACCAGCAGCCAGTACTGTAGTTGTAAACTGTCGTTGATGTGTTGGGAAGGACCTGAGCCTCAAGCGCTATTAGAAAGCACTGAATATAAAATCGTTATACCTGAAACTGGCTAAACAGGATATAACTTCTGCCGAAATTTTACAAAGCACTTGACCGTGTTCGGAAAGCACAGATTAAATACAATCCCCGTGGCGTGTTTGTTGTAGTTAGGAGTACTTTGTCGAAGAATTGATGTAAATATTCCTGTGTCTTGAGTACTGGTTTTGCTTGACAACAGGAAAAGGATTAATAATTAATTCCTTTTACCGAACTAACGACTCGGATGATACAGTAGCTGTTCAACCAAAAGTACAAAATAACGTCAAACACGTATCCCATGTATAGTTTGTAGTGACTTCACTAACCGAAATATGTTGGCAAAAATACATGTTCATTGTCGGTGGTAGGACAAAACATGCACATAAATTTGACTACATGCTTAATGCGAAATTTATTTTGAGCAGCTAGTTCAGGAGCCCACACAAATTCAACGGTTGCCAAAACATAGGTGATCCCTTAGCAATAAGTAATCTGAGCAAATAGGGAGCATTATGACCACTACAGTGATTAATGACTTCAAGTTAGTTCAGCGAGATTGGCCATTGCATGATCTGAATCCACAAAGAAAAATATAGTATGTGTTTATAAAAAAGGTGTTAAAAAATGCACTTCATGCCTTCCTGAGAGACAGTCTCCACTTAACTATTTAAGTGTACATCAGTTGTGGGTAGAATATAAAGAAATAGTATTAGCAGCCACTGAAAGATTTATACCCAGTTCATTACTAAGAAACGGAAGTGAACACCCATGGTCCATACGCTGGTGAAAACCTTGTTGCAAAAGCCACGAAAAAATTCATCCTAAATTTAAAATAACGCAAAATCTCCACCATTAGTGATGTTACACTAAGGTTGGAAATTCAGCAAGGAGTTATTTACGATAAGCTTTAATAACTTCCACAAACAAATTCTGTCTAGAAATCTGACAGAAAATCGAAAGAGATTCTAGTCGTATAAAAAGTACATCAGCAGCATGACACTGCCAGTACCTCCACCGCGCCACAAAAGCACAGTTTCCTGAAATTTCTTCACCTAGGAAAATGAAGCGAATATTGCAGAACTCGGATAAGTAGCAGCTGCCAACATGAGTAACTTAGAAACAAATATCCTCGGTGTAGCGAAGCTGCTTAAACCAGTTAATAAAGGAAAGTCTTCCGGTCCAGATTGTATTACAAAAAGTTTCCTTTCAGAGCCTGCTGATTACAATAGCCTTTTACTTAGAAGTATTTAAAACAGCTCCCTCGACGAAACATCTGTACCAAAAGCTTGAAAAGCTGCTCAGGTCACACCTCTGCTCAGGAAATAGGGATAATCTGCTGCATTACTGACCCACATAATTAGCGTCGATGTGCAGTAGGATTTTGAAACATATAATGCGTGCAAACATTGTGAATTACCTCGAGGGGGTTGGCCTACTTACACACAATCAGCAGAGATTCGCAAAATATCGTTCTCGCGAAACAAAGGTAGATCTTAATTTGAACTAAATAAGTGCAACCGTCAGATCACCCCTAATTGATTCCATTTTAATAGATTTCCAGAAGGCTTTTGATACCTTCTACACAAGAGGCTTCTAATGAAATAAAATTTGGTGCGTATGGACTATCACTCCACGATTGTGACTCTGGATTTGTGATATTGCTGTTTTAAAGGTCATGGAAATTAGTAATTGCAAGGAGTAAAATAAAAGTCGAATCTGGTGTTGCCAAAATCTGTTATAGACCCTCTTCTGCCCTAATCCATATCAACGATTTAGGAGACAATCTGAACAGCACTCTTACATAGTTTGTAAATGTTGTTGACATTTATCGTGTAGTAAAATCGTATGAGGGCAAACAAATCACAAATGACATAGATATGACAACTGTATGGCGCAAAAAGTGCCAGTTGTCTCTGAATAAGAGAAAGGATGAAGTCACCTACTTGAGTACGAAAAAAAGGTTATATTTCAATTACCCAATAAATCGTATAAATTTAAAGGCTGTTAATACAAGTAAATATCTAGGAACTACAATCAGAAACTATTTAATTGGAAGTGTTACTTGTGTGGTATCTCTTGTTTCGCAAATGTCCGAAAAGACAGATACAACACATACAATAGCAGTAAATACGCACTGACTGCGTTTCATGATATTTAGTGTGGATACACCATAGGTCTGACCTTTTGCGGAAATCATGCTAAACTCAGCGAGCAATGTGGAAGGTGGATAGGGGGCGCTACGGAGGGGGTGTCTGATAAGCTCGGAATTCGGATCGGATGGGAAGCGTGCTTGGATAGCCGAACTATCAGTCGTCTTCGGCAGGGCAGCAGTGCTGCGCGCGCCGAGTGTTTGTCACCTCGCTTCTCAGTCGAACAAGCTATAACAGCCAACTCTTACAGGAAGAACACGTAAGTTCACCTTCTCAAATGAATACGTTCGACCCAAAGCACTGGCCGTCGAACGCTTCCTACGCTAAGATGTTGAGATCCCCTGTGACGATCTTATCGCCATTAGCGGCGTCGCTTATGTTAAGATGACTTAAGATGACTTCCGATGCTGCCTGCAACGACATTATTCGACGGACGCGACATGGACTAAAATTCCGACACTCCGAAAGCAACGACGGGCCTGTGGCTGTCGACCATGCAGGACCTGGCCTTCGAACGATTCGTGTATTAGAACTGCCTTTCGAGGTGAAGGAATATAAAATCATTGGGATGCTAAGCCCAGAGTCCAGAGTCACGTAGCCGAAACATGGGCACAGTTTAAGACGTATCCGCTGCTTAGAGGTGTGAGACAAGTTTGAGAAGATCTCAAACGGCACGTCCGTTCGTACATTTCTATCAGCGGCTGCTATCAACACCGACTCAAAGGAAGGCCTCGGCGCTTGTTGGTGACGTCACGTCAGTTAGGCACGGCGAACGCCACGTCAGTTGCAGGCAGAAACGCCTGGGCGTGCTTATCACAATAAATCTCTTATTTTTGGACCAACTGTCTGGTATTGTTTTGGATTCTGCGGCTTTATTTAGATGAAAGATTTTCTTACTATCGTAAAGCTACAAATGAAGATCATAGTTCTGTATTACTGAATCCCGTCGAAACAAACGTAGATCAATACGAGAAGATGTTTTGGCCCATTGCAAGCTTCGGAAATTTTACATTCAAGTAACTATATTTACTTCATCCATTTTGTTATCGAAACTTACCCTAACCCCCTTAAATTGAATTGGTTTCTTTTATTTATTTATTTTCGTTTCATATCGTCACTGGAAATGTGAACTAATTTACATGTGTAAATGTCCAATTGTTGCCAGTCATTAGATTACAGTCGTTTTCAACGAAAGGAATTCTAAACAGGAAACAAAATAGCTTCATACATCGAAAATACTGCTAAGCTTAAACCTTTTTAAACATGCACATTAGAAAAGATAAATACTCCCTCTTGCAACTGAACGGAGAAACTTTATAAGATAAAAAAATTTAATTTGATGAAACAAGTATCTCTCTTTCGCCTCTTCTTCTGTCCCCCACCCCCTCCCCCAATGTGTACAATCGCAAGATATTTCATTATGATTCAGTGTTCCTCACCCCACAGTCAACCAAGATACCTAAAGAAGAGTACCAATATGTTCACAGTTTCTCGTAAAAGCAACCTATTACAAACGTAACTTCCTCAGATTTACAAATAAGGTAAAGAAGCATGAATTCTGTAGCTGCTGGACCATGAAATTGTTTTTGTATGTCAATCCTTAAAACAGGTGGAAATTTAAATTTAGCAGGACACTATTTGTTAAGAAGTGTAATGAATTGCACATTTAATTGATTGCAGAAATCTCTCAGAACAGTGTGTGTTGGTCAACTACCGCCAATAGTTTCACATTTTCCTGTGTCAGAGAGGGAGAATATGCCTGCAACAGACCTGGCGTTCGCCGTGCATACCTCACGTGCCGTCACGAACAACCGCCGAGTCGTTCCTTTGAGTCGATGTTGCAGCTATGCGGTGGTCTTTTACGACGGACAACCTCGAAAATGTACCGGTTGCGACAAAGAAGGCCACGTCCGTAATGAGTGCCTGCAACGCCGCATCACACGACTACGGCACGAAGATACGAACACCGACCGCACCACAACCGCCTTTCCAATCACGTATGCGGTGACACTGCACTTCCAGCTCTTACAAGAGGCAGTTCATGAGCGTCTCTCTGGACGGATACACCCAGAGGCGTCACATCAACTTGCCACTGGCAATGACGCCCGCAAACGTGACTTACAGGATACCAGCGAGAATATTATGGAGACAGAAGACCGCATCATAGAGCCCGCGGCACTTGTACCGGAACAACGCGAATCACTCCCTTCCTTAGACACCGAAACACATTGCCGGAAGCAAAAGTCGCCCGAACGACGAAAATAACGTTGCAAGACATCAGAAACGACCACTGACTCCCCTCCGCAGGATGGAACATAAGTCTGACGGAGTACACGATACCTCTTTTTCTCTACCATAGAGACGCGTCGTACAACCGACGGTGAGCCGTCCAACAGAGATCATGAGCAAGCACCGTGCACAGAAACCATGGAACATAACGCGCCCGTCGTCATCGACGCAATTGAGCCGACTTGGCCAGTGCTGCAACCTCTTACTAATTTTGAAACTGCCGGACATTTTTAATGGGTAGATGACACGGATTTACTACCTCCACCCGTTAAACCAAAACTAAAATGGGGGATGTTTCTACGACGACTCCTGCGACTGTTATGGTCTTCCAGAATCCACCACGACAATCTTCACCACCTACGAAACTATCGACAGCACGGATGCCCCATCAGGCATACCGAATGGCTACCATCAACACCGATAATATCGGCTCCAATGTTAAACAACTGCTCTACGAGACGCTAAGACCAGCGGACATCCACATCGCCGTACTACTTGAACTGAGGTTCAAAAATGGCTCTGAGCACTATGGACTTAACGTCTGAGGTTATCAGTCCCCTAGAACTTAAAACTACTGTAACCTAACTAACCTAAGGACATCACACACATCCATGCCCGAGGCAGGATTCGAACTTGCGACCGTAGCGGTCGCGCGGTTCCAGACTGAAGTGCCTAGAACCGCTCGGTCATAGCGGCCGGCCAAACAACTGAGGATAGCAACTCGCTCCGGGTGTTATGGATACGACACGAACGTCGCCCCGGAGGCTAAGGAACACACAAGCGCTGCCATCCTCCTTCTAGAAGGGATTGCCGTTTCCGATGTCGCATATCTCCCAACGGCACGAGGGGTGGCCAAAACATTTGAAGGGATCAAGATAATAAATCTCTACGCTCCATCGGACGCTGATAAACGGAGGGATCACTCCCAGTTCTGCGCAGAAGATATCACTCTTTCATTCCTCGGGGAATACAATTATGTCATTGTAGTTGAAAACTTCGTGTTGTCGAGCGTACAGACCAATACCTTCATTTCATCACATTCCTGAACTTGGCTTCGTCGTCCACCGCCTTCGTCTCCTCAAAACTTGGGGAGTGGTAAACGGCGACCGCCTGGGGCATACACGCATTACGGGCCACTACACCAGCCGACTCGATAGAATATATATCTCTGACGCTCTAAAATCCGTTCTCCTTGACACAGAACGTTGGCCGTCTGCTTTTTCGGATCATGACATCTACATTTGTGCCATGAACCTACGCTGGCAATCTATATGGCGCAGTGCAGAACTTTGGAAACTCAATGTTACGATACTGCGAGACCAAGAATGTCAACAACAGGTCACGCTTGTGTTCATCATGCATTACGAGACCACACTGCACTGGTGGTTACTGTGGCCAAACCGGCCATCCGATGCACCTTGACACAGTATGGCAGAGCCAAAACCAGATGGAATCACCACACAATACATTTCTACTATAGAGTTCGAAACGAGCTCATGGATCATCGTCCGTCCCCAGATCACCTAAAAGAAGCTCAACGCACAAAGGCAAAGATTTTAACTTTGAGCACGTGCCATCTAGAAACAGCCATTGTACGAGCACGCAGCAAAGATACAATTAACGGTGAAGAGCCTTCTATGCATCATATTGTTCATAATGTTCATCGACGCCAACAGGCCTTAATGACAACTTTAGACCTACCTGATGGACGACAGCTGACTTCGCAAGCTACCATGGCGGATGCCTTCACAACGCAACACATTCTCTATCAAGAAATATCTGCCGCTGCAGAGGCCATTGTTGAGGTTGTCCACGATATACATTGCACACTAAACGCCGCAGCTGAAACCCTTCTGAGTGCGAGAGTGACCACCGCCGACATCCTTTGCGCTGTGGCCAAAGGATAACTGAATCGATCTCCCGGCCTGAGCGGTTAACTGCTGGAATTTTACCGAGCCTTTCAATATTTGATGCCACTACGTAGAGGCATGCACTGGGAACTTTCGTCCGGCGTGGTACTCCTGCCACCAACGTTCATGGAAGACTTACTCATACCAGTCCCGAAACCTGCAGGAGGAACATTACTTGATAGATATCTGTCGATCACGTTACTCAGATTCAACTTCAAGATTTTCAAACGACTTCTACATGTGCAACTCAAACATGTATTACGAGAAATTGTTTCCTACGAACAAACATCCTTAGGCGGTGATCATGATATACAGACAGTCCTCAGTGAATATCGAGATGTGATCGCTGTGGCAACACGCTCATTATTGTCAGGCGCGTTAATCTCAATCGACTTCATTCAAGCGTTTCACAGTGTCAATCATGCACTCCTCAATGCAGTGATGGATCAGATGTCGAACTGTCTGACGTTCACACAAGTGATTATGCTGCTCCTTCGTGGGGCAACGTCCAGGCTTCTCGTCAACGGCAAACTTTTAGAACCTATATGGATTGAATGCTCAGTACGGCAGGGTTGCCCACTACCGACGGTGCTTTATGCCATCTGATGAAACCACTCATTTGTGGATTACGGTGACGCTTGAGAGGTATTTTACTCCGGGATCATGTGTTCTGCTGCCGAGCTTAGGTGGACGACTTGGCCCTCGTCGTACTTTCAGCGACCGACGTACAGGCTTCCATGCAGATGATTAGCCGCTACAGTGCCGGGGCAGGGAGCACTATGAACAGCGCAAAATCATGCGCCCTAAAGATCGGCCGCAGCCCCCCCTCCCCCCACCCCCGCACCCAGCTTAGTCCATCTTCAACCTCTGGGCATCCTTTACTCTATCAAATTGGTGTATACGCGAGATATTCGCCGCACCTCAGCGATCAACTTTTGGTCGCTACTGTAACGCATCCGGAAAAACACAATATCACATACTACGCCGGCTGAGCACGTGCCAGAAGTCACGTTCATCAATACCCATCTCTCAGCCCAGATACCCCTCGTCATGCAGATTCTGCACATCACTGCTACAACGACGACCAGATTACAGGCGGCTTTCGGGTATGTTACGTGCTATGCACACATCTTCAAATTCCAGTATGATGCTCTCACCTTACGGAAAAGGGAAGGTGGAATCGATCTGGTAAGCGGGAGAGCCAACACTACTGCACTTTACACCACTTTTATGCTCCGGTTATGAAAAAAGCTAAATGCTAGTTTTGCTGGAATGCTGACCAGCGAGATCGCACCTGTTTGCCGCCCGGGGTAGCCACGCGGTCTTAGGAGCCTTATAACGGTTCACGCAGCTGCCCCCACGGAGGTTCGGGTCCTCCCTCTTGAATGGGTGGGTGTGTTGTCCTTAGCGTAAGTTAGTAGTCTAAGCCTAGGGACCGATTACCTGAGCAGTTTGGTCCCATCGGAACGCGCCACAAATTTCCAAATTTCGCACCTTTTTCGAGACGCCCACCGACGTCTAAGGCACGCATCCTACCTCCGATGTCGTACATTGGCCGTTTCTTTTTGGAATACTGCTACATATGCACCGAGCTTCCCAGGACCAGGAAGACGACCACCCACGACATCTACCGCCTTCTCCGAACGTACCAGCCCCAAACCCCGTCGAAGCACGTTTCATGGCCTGCAGTTTGAAAAACGATACACAAACCA
Organism: Schistocerca gregaria; assembly: GCF_023897955.1. NCBI lineage: Eukaryota > Metazoa > Arthropoda > Insecta > Orthoptera > Acrididae > Schistocerca > Schistocerca gregaria. The sequence goes on from NC_064922.1 coordinate 576,661,332, forward strand.
TACCACACCACTGACATCACCGCGACGTGGTACCGTCTCGTGAATGGCAAATATACTACAAGACAGAAACTGCATCACATCACGCTGGTAGACTTACCCCTGTGCCTCAAGTGCAATGTTGAAGATAAAGATTTACATCGTTTTGAGTGTGGGCCAGCAGCAGCTGCCTGGACTCTCGTACAGAAGATTGTGGTTTTCTGCGCCTAAATACCCACACATCACGTTTCTCCTTATATACTGATAGATCCTTACACGACCTGCTCTCCATCGTCTATGTGGTACGCCATCAGATGGATGAGTGACATGGCTGTCAACTACCTCTTCCGGAACGACTCCGCCTATCTGGCGGACTCTTGGACTCGCCTCCAAGGACACCACGACACCCATCTCCGACGTCGACACTGTCGGGCCACTTTCGTGAACTGTTTACAGAATACTTTGGCCAACACGCCAAGCCAAGACTGGACGACCCCACGTTCCTCTTCTATTGGTCAATGATAGACTGGACGTTGCTCTGATGGCGCGCCAAAGTGGAGCATGGTGCAGCGAATCTTCCTAACTGCTTTAACTTCTTTCTTTTCCTTAGACACTCTTATCCTGTTCGCGAATAGCTCTGTATATGCAGCATATTTGTTTTCTTTGTCATATGCTCCAATAATAACAATAAAAAAGGTTTTCGTTGCTGTTGATGTTTAGACTGTACACTTAATTACTTTTACAAGAAAAATGAAGGATTTGGAAAAAAATATACTTATTTATGTTGTGACGTTTTAGAGGAATATTGTTTTGTTTTATGAAGATATCGTCATTTATATGAAAGTTAACATTTCTGGGAGCTATATAAAAATTTGATTGACAATGTATGCGAAAGATAGTTTATTGGCAATATTTATTTTCCTAAATACAAAGATAGAAATAATTTGTGCTAAACACGTTATGATACAATATTTTAAACAAATGGTTTAAGACAATAATGGACAGGGATCCTGGGTGACAGAAGTGAGCAAAGTACTCTGGCCCGAAAAATGTGGATAACGCAGTCTGAATTGATCTGACGCTGAGCAGATTTTGACTGTTCAAATCTACAGAAGTTGGTGTTGGAGCATCTGAGCGCGAGTGACAATTGAGATTTGTAGGCCGTGACAAGACCGGAGCAGAAGTACATTACATTGTTTGCTCCGTGCAGCGATGTAGCTTGCAGCTAGCGAGATGTGTGTGGCAGAGGCGAGGTATAAGGTGTCACCTGTGAAATCGATACCGCTTACGAATGAAATGCAAAATCCCACTCTCTAGCGATCAGGCAAACAGATCACAATTTGCTTTCTACCACAGCCCTGAAATTACGGTAGATTTCAGTATGTGATACACCCATTCGCTGGTCATACAAAGGACCACTTTAACTCACTTATACAATAGAGCATACAAGGATACCAAACGTCAAGACTGGTAAACCAAAAACTAATAAGTGTGCCCTCAGAAAACGAGCAGTCCGAGACATTTGAAGTCATACTGTTGGTAGTGTAAGAACCTCACCACAGTCTCTCCAGTCTAACTACTTGCAAGTGAAGTCTACATCTACATGACTACTCTGCAATTCACATTTAAGTGCTTGGCAGAGGGTTCATCGAACCACAATCATACTATCTCTCTACTATTCCACTCCCGAACAGCGAGCGGGAAAAACGAACACCTAAACCTTTCTGTTCGAGCTCTGATTTCTCTTATTTTATTTTGATGATCATTCCTACCTATGTAGGTTGGGCTCAACAAAATATTTTCGCATTCGGAAGAGAAAGTTGGTGACTGAAATTTCGTAAAAAGGTCTCGCCGCGACGAAAAACGTCTATGCTGTAATGACTTCCATCCCAACTCGTGTATCATATCTGCCACACTCTCTCCCCTATAACGCGAAAATACAAAACGAGCTGCCCTTCTTTGCACCCTCTCGATGTCCTCCGTCAATCCCACCTGGTAAGGATCCCACACCGCGCAGCAATATTCTAACAGAGGACGAACGAGTGTAGTGTAAGCTGTCTCTTTAGTGGACTTGTTGCATCTTCTAAGTGTCCTGCCAATGAAACGCAACCTTTGGCTCGCCTTCCCGACAATATTATCTATGTGGTCCTTCCAACTGAAGTTGTTTGTAATTTTAACACCCAGGTACTTAGTTGAATTGACAGCCTTGAGAATTGTACTATTTATCGAGTAATCGAATTCCAACGGATTTCTTTTGGAACTCATGTGGATCATCTCACACTTTTCGTTATTTAGCGTCAATTGCCACCTGACACACCATACAGCAATCTTTTCTAAATCGCTTTGCAGCTGATACTGGTCTTCGGATGACCTTACTAGACGGTAAATTACAGCATCATCTGCGAACAACCTAAGAGAACTGCTCAGATTGTCACCCAGGTCATTTATATAGATCAGGAACAGTAGAGGTCCCAGGACGCTTCCCTGGGGAACACCTGATATCACTTCAGTTTTACTCGATGATTTGCCGTCTATTACTACGAACTGCGACCTTCCTGACAGGAAATCACGAATCCAGTCGCACAACTGAGACGATACCCCATAGCTCCGCAGCTTGATTAGAAGTCGCTTGTGAGGAACGGTGTCAAAAGCTTTCCGGAAATCTAGAAATACGGAATCAACTTGAGATCCCCTGTCGATAGCGGCCATTACTTCGTGCGAATAAAGAGCTAGCTGCGTTGCACAAGAGCGATGTTTTCTGAAGCCATGCTGATTACGTGTCAATAGATCGTTCCCTTCGAGGTGATTCATAATGTTTGAATACAGTCAGTCTCAGGACAGCTCCTAAGCACCAACCACACATGCCAGAACTATGACTAGAAGATGCTTCCAGACCTAAGTCCAGAACCTGAGTGGCTCGCATCTCTTTAGATAAAAAATTATGTTTTCTGCAAAGTGCACGAACGAGAAAAAGGAACGTGGCAATTACTGGCTTTTTTAAGTTTTTTGGTAGAACATGTTTTTGTCCAAAGTCATGTCGCTTCCTGCAGCAACAAGTGAACAGATAAAATTTTAAATACCTGAATCTAAATCATCTGTGCCTTGGAGCATGTAAGTCCTAGCTGTGGGGTGTCACAAAAATTCTACCTTTAAACGTTTCTCAGATGCTAGAGTTTCGTATATGAATGAGGCAGCTGATGGAAGTGGGATACAGCCCTATTTGCCGTATCGGCGAACACAAACACTTGTGACTTTATACTAGGTGTAGTGCTGCACACAGTGCCCAGTTCACAACTCCACTGTATAGACATGTCCCTTCAGCCTGTCGACTCCAGCCGAGCCTTCGGCTGCCGCCAGTGCAGATATAGTGGCATTGTCCTGCTGGAGCCCATTCTCAACTAGAGGATGTTCTGTCTATACTGTATGGCGGTGGTCCTGTCCAGCAAGACTTACTCAGGGATAGACTCATCGCCAATTACTTTCAACATTGAACATACTGTTTCTACAAATTAAGAACCATAAAAATGCATTATGCTTTTAGCACCCTAGCAGGCTCTATCAACGTCTGCTCATTCCGTTAACTTTCTAGAGTCATGCTGAAGGAGAGTTGATTGTAACAAAACTCTTTAATAATTTTTCAGATATGAAAAATAGGTGAGAGAGTAACATGTTCTCTCTCACTGCCTTCTACCCGCCATTGATTTCTGCACGGGTAGTGTCTCACTTCAGTGTTGGTTAGTTTCACATGAACTAGAGGAAATCTTTGAAAATAGTAGGAGAATGTGATCCTTATAAGTGATATATATGTTTGAAAAAAGGAAACTTAGCCAGTCAGCATTGTCTATGGCTATAACACATTCTAGCTCTATCTCATTTATTCCAGGAGTCATTCATTCACATGAAGCTGTAAGCCAGCAAGAGTGGAAGAAAATTGTGCTGTATGTAGTATGAATTATGTTAGACCCAGGGGTCAATACTACATCACAGGTTTCTGATAAATATTTGATAGGCAGATGAAAGGCCTTGCTGCAGAGAAATATACGCATTCACACCATTTAATGAGGTCAGAGACGTATAAAGACCCTAATTATTTACAATGTTCGGGAGTATGAACTGTTCTCTGTTCATTCATTTACCCCTGCTATATCACTCATTTGGTCACATTCATCAAACACATCTATTCTCAATGAATAAGGAGATCACATGTCTAATCTATTTGTCTTATCACCAAAGTTGTGTAATTAGTGTACAATTTTCTACAACATGAAAACAAATAAAGGCACATATTCAGAGCATTAATAAATGTCTCTGCCTCATGATGACTGGGTGTTGTGTGATGTCCTTAGGTTAGTTGGGTTTAAGTAGTTCTACGTTCTAGAGGACTGATGACCATAGATGTTCAGTCCCATAGTGCTCAGAGCCATTTGATCCCATTAATAAATGTGCAGAACAACATACACAAATCAATGAAGACAGTTCAATTAATACATACAAAAACACAAATAGGTAGTACATAATGATTACAGGACGGTATCCTATCGCTCCCTGCACAAGCGTCACTGGGGGGACAAATTTTACAATTGTGAATGTCACATGAATTGAAAACATGGCACTTGTGCACTCACACAAACTGTGAGTGGTAGGACTGAAGAACCTCAATTTGCACCCAAGTGGAATGGCCTCTCCCTCAGCAAATGGTTTGCCAGAAGTGGTGGCGGATGTCTCTGGTATTCCCTGCCGTCTCACAGCATCTGGTGTCTGGGCAGCAACCAGCATCTTTGCAGCTGGACACTTGGCATCATCCTGGTGAGGCAGCAATTAGACATCAGCGACTGGTGTGACAGCTTTGCACTTGACATGCAACCCGCCCCTTGGCGTAGAAATCCATTCAGCATTAGCATGACGAGGGGAACCCCTGCTCTTCATGTTCACCTCTGCATCGAAACGCACATGCCAGTGCGGGACAACGGATTAGCTCGCTTTTTTCGATGGGACATGTCTCTCTCGGCACCCCATTGAGTCAGTTAATCCCAGCGCTTGCGTCAACTGTAGTGCCATGCAACTCTCTTGTCCCTCGATTACCCATCTGGCAGGTCGTCGGGCGCTAGGGGGGTGGCTGAATGTTCTTGGTAGCATCCCACTGTCTGTGTTGGCTTGTGACGTCCCGCTGTCTGCAGTAGTAAAGAATGGGGCTGTATGACGTAGGTGTGTCAGCTGGCCTCAGCCTACTTCCGTAGCAGCAGGGGGTTCCCGACACCTTGGCTGCCACAGCTGAGAGTCATTACGGCTGGCTGCTCCCTTCACCCTTGCTAGTTGACATTGGCTGTGACGTCCATTCTGCTGTGTGGTTCGGAGTCTGCACTGGCCTCAAGAGTGGTCAAGTGCCATTTTGTATCACAAATGTCTTTACATGGATATAATGCATTTACATAAAAATAACATAATGATGAATACAAGATTTTTGTTAAATCATTTTTTTTTAATTTTATTACTAAGATCACAAATCCAAAAATATATTTAATGTCAGCAGGGCCTGTTAACATGACCTGCATTGTCATAAATTTTGTGGTGTGAGGTGTCTTTGTTTGTGTGTGTACATGTTTTTGTTAGTTTTTGGCCGGTTCTACTCCTGTCATGCACACAAATTTTTATGCTGGCGCCACCTCTATACATTCACCAAACGTGCAGACTTCTCCCAACACTAAATACTAACTTATTGTACTAACCTATGCATTTGCTAATAGTACCAAAGGGAACTTCCACGCACTTTATTCCTTATATACTCCCCTTCTATTTTTAGATATTTTTGTCTGCTGAGGCTGAAGTGGCCAGGAAATGCGTCTACTCACTCAGGTGCTGGTTATTTACCTGAAAACTTTGAAGTAGCATTTCATGACCGTGTACACATAATAGTACATAGCGCAAGTATGCCTTCCGTCTCCTGTGTTAGGATCACTGTTACTGAAATGAAACAAAAGTATCTGCATTATATACATATAAACATTTTTCTAATTCAGGTCTCATCCATGGTCCATCATTTCGTTTCTGCTTCCTACTTCCGGGTCTGGGATTCGCCAGTCTACCATGACTTGCACTTGTCCGTGCTAATTATCAATACACAGTATTTCGCTGACAGCGCTCACATGGCACGGGCTAAATTCCACCACAAGATAGGATACATCACACGACAGGCGATGGCTCATATCACACTGAGTCTTAATGTCGACACGTGCCTAAAGCGTGGAATGCCAACGCCATACAAAACACATCCGAAAATCGAGACTAACATGGTCTTAGCATAATGAGTCATAGCGTCGACACGCATCCCGGGCGTCGACTGGTAACACGATACGAAATATATCTGAAAAACAAGACTCACATGCTCATAACGCACTGAGTCTGAACGTCAACACGCGAGCTAAACGTGGATTTTTAACACCATGTGCAACACATCGGAAAATCGAGACGCACATGTTCTATGGCACAATTATCGTCTAGACGCCACAAAAAACATAAAGTAACGTACATACGTCCCTTTGACAGTGTACTAGAAACCACGGAAAGTAAACAGAAACAATTTCATAGACCATGGTGATAACTGTGAACGCTCTTCTATGAGAAAGCTATGACAGAGTACGACGCTTAATTGTGGAAATCGGACAATAATTGTGAGGTACAAAGAAATAGTAGCACTATTCAGATATTTGGAGTACTCTGTATTGCAACGTACCTGGTTGGGTATGCCACAAAAAGTGATAACTGGTGATTACATATAACTGACAAAGGTATTTTAATTCAGTTTCATACCTTCCAGTAAATGTTGGTGTGAAGATGTCACAAATATGTAACTCATTTCCACCGAAATACAACAAATGGAAAATGACACTAAGCAACACAATATCAACTTTAAATTACGTTGAAGTGTTCATCCATCGAGACTAATTACATACTACACCTTACTGATCTATAAATTTACTAGGTACAATTATTCTACGAATGGTATCAATTCCTGGTTGAATTTTCTCTGCGAGAGGTGGCCTCAATTCCACATATTCGCTACGTTGGTCATTTCATTGACCTTGACCGTTGTAGGTCCTGCTATTTGCTGTTTGCTGTTGGTCTCTAGAATCCTGTTGATCCTGGTTCGAGTTCAGTTGCTCTCTCCAGTTTCCGTTTCGTCAGTAGTAACAGTTGTTGTTGTTATGGTTATAATTTCTTTGTCTTCTTCTATTTTCCCGTAGTGGTTGGTTATTCCCATTGATGTCTGAATTTTGGTTTCGATTCGATCAATGTTTCTTCCTTTTCGTCCATCATCATTTCTCTCTGGCAAATCTGGCCAGTTGCAGTCATTATTTCTATTTCTTTCCCGCAAGTTGTGAATGTCATTCACGTACTCGAGTTCGCACATTGCACTCTTCAAGGCTCCAATTGAATCGCTGCAACTACTGATTAGCAGTTGCTGGTAACGTGAAGGTAACTTAATGTAGCAGTGCCTTATAATTTCCTTGGGACCGTACAGTTTATCCTAGTATCGGTTCTCTCTGGCCAGGTATTCGAAGAATTTGAAAAGATTGTTGAGCCCTGGCGCTTCTAAGTCCTTTCCTGACATGATCTCCTGTTTTATCCTCTCCTGTGCGTCTTGCGACCAGATTGTGCTAAGGAATGTTGATAGGAGCGACAACCCTCCGCAACTCCACGCGTATGTTCTGCAGTTGACCCTTCTATGAAATCACAGTGTAGCGGCATTACCGTTTAAGATATGAAAAGTTAAATTTGGTGATATATTTCTGAGCGCACAAGTTACAGCCAGGCTCGATCCTGATGACAGTAAGTTGTGGTTACCAGTGATTCCGAAGAAGAATGGAGGCCACAGGGCCGTAGAACCACTGAGATCAGTAAACGCAGCGGTTTGCATGGCGCAAGTTAAGGCAGAAGGGACCCACTGGCCGAACCTAGGTGTTATTTCATGACTCGGAGGGGCGCGTTAGCAAAACAGGCACGCAGTAGATTATGAATAGGTGCCGGTTTTGTTATGAAGGAGATTCAAGTGTGACAGCTCTCCTGGACGGCGGGGCGTGTCACACCACCTGCTACATGAAGCAGCAGATGGGCGTCAGCACTCCTTTCCACATCAGGTCGTTGGTTCGAATCTCTGAGACGCGGGGTCCGTAGCCAGCCAGAGGCCGGCCACTAGACGGCTCGCTACCGCCGGTACTCTTGTTGGCTCCCAACACACACTGGAGGCATCCCAAGTCGAGGGCCACAGATTTGGCTGTCGAGTCGCAGTTTCTTGTTGTAGCCGCGATCCTAAGCACGATGGCGAAGAAGAATGCAGTGGGCCGCCCTGTGGCTCCCCCGCGAGCAGCGATGAGGCAGCATCTACATCTACATCTACATCCATACTCCGCAAGCCACATGATGGGAAACAGCATCTGATCAGTCGTTGTTGCCTAGAGTGCCGCAGCAGCAGACTGATCCAGCAGGGGCAAAGGTCGCTGAGTGGGCTGCCAGCTCATCCTGACGTCGTCAAAACTCCTCAGGTGTACACGGCCAGCATGCCACAATATGTTGCACGGTCACTGAGATAGCCCTTCTGCGCCAAGCTGTTTTGCAGACAGCGAAGTGGCGTCCTCAGCATCGCGGCATCCTGTGATGCAGACATAGAGAGGAACGTAGCACTGCATCTGGGAATAACAAAGCACTTCAATATCACAGCCGAGTATTAATACGGCGCATCCTGACTGTTTCCATCCGTGTTTAGCATTCCTCCACTGCATACCAACATCTGTATTTGGCAGTGATGGCTACATTTGGTGTCAGAATAGAGGGCATAGTTCGTACAGTACGAATTTCGAGCCCAGTGCATGCATTACAGTCACGAAATGTGGTGAGCGTTGATCAACTTTTCTTTTCTGGGTATTAGACATTTTCTTTCTTTGCGTTGTCAGAAAAAGTGTTAATGTGTTTGGCGCACAAAGATTTTTTTTCGTGGCATTTGATTACTTTTGTATTGGGTTGAGTATGACGTATTATTTATCTTCTCCTATTACTTCATCGCATAAAACGTAAGATGTGATAAGGAGCTGTAGGAAGTCAGTTAAATGTTTTGTTTATAGTTTGATATGGGACTAAATGGAAACGAAAGTAACACAATGGCAGAGTTAATCACGCAAGGTGTGTCGGAACCAGAAGCGGTACAGATTTTGTTGGAAAAGGTAGCACAATTAACAGCAAACAATACGCAGTTGAGAAGTGAATAAACATGTAGGAATGAATGGGAAACAGCATCTGATCAGTCGTTGTTGTCTAGAGTGCCGCAGCAGCAGATTGATCCAGCTGCCACGAGTTTGATTATTCCGTTTTCTGGAAAGGCATCTGGGGATGTGGGTTCGTTTGTGGAGGACTTAGAAACTTTAGCTGTGATGAATGGTTGGTCTGATGAACAGTTGTTACATGTAGCCAAGATTAGATTAACGGGTGGAGTTAAGACATACGTAAGGTGTTCTCAGGCCTCAGGGAAGGCAGGGTAATTAAAGCAGTTGAAGGAGAGGCTTTTACAGAGGTACAAGAAACAGAATACTGCTCGATACTTTAGGGAGAGGTTGAGTACAATGACGAAGAGACAGGGGGAGACGGTAGAGAAATTTGCGGACAGAATAAGAGAAATTAACGAGTATACTTACGAGTTACTTCTGAGCAACGAGGCGAATGGTGTTCTGTTGCAGGAGGCCGAGCAAAGGGCACTTGATGTAATTTTGAGGGGGTTACCGGGGCATATGGCGCAGAAAGTACGATAATGGACTCCGAAAGATTTGTATTCTAGAAGTCAGCTGGCAATCCAATGTGAGGAAATAGACGTGGCAGCAGGGGTACATGACTGACAAACAGTGTTTACAGAGGGTCATAAATGTTATGAGTGTGGTCGTACGGGAAATGTGCAGAGGCAGTGCACCCAGTCACCGAGGAATAGAGGAAGGTGTGGAAATCAGCAGCTTGGAGGATGGTGAAGTGGAGTTAGTCGAGGTGGAAAATCGATATATGGCAGAGGGGGCCCAAGACCACCTAAGAGAGTTCACGTTAAATTTCAATGCTACAAATATATAATGTCTTTTTTGGAGACTAGAAATCTACTCTGTAGGAATCAGCATGGGTTTTTCGAAAAAGACGGTCGTGTGAAACCCAGCTCGCGCTATTCGTCCACGAGACTCAGAGGGCCTTAGACACGGGTAACAGGTATATGCCGTGTTTCTTGACTTCCGTAAGGCGTTTGACACAGTTCCCCACAGTCGTTTAATGAACAAAGTAAGAGCATACGGACTATCAGATCAATTGTGTGATTGGATTGAGGAGTTCCTAGATAACTGAACGCAGCATGTCATTCTCAATGGAGAGAAGTCTTCCGAAGTAAGAGTGATTTCAGGTGTGCCGCAGGGGAGTGTCATAGGACCGTTGCTATTCACAATATACATAAATGACCTGGTGGATGACATGGGAAGTTCACTGAGGCTTTTTGCAGATGATGCTGTGGTGCATCGAGAGGTTGCAACAATGGAAAATTGTACTGAAATGCAGGAGGATCTGCAGCGAATTGACGCATGGTGCACGGAATGGCAATTGAATCTCAATGTAGACAAGTGTAATGTGATGCGAATACATAGAAAGATAGGTCCCTTATCATTTAGCTACAAAATAGCAGGTCAGCAACTGGAAGTAGTTAATTCCATAAATTATCTGGGAGTACGCATTAGGAGTGATTTAAAACGGAATGATCATATAAAGTTGATCGTCGGTAAAGCAGATGCCAGACTGAGATTCAATGGAAGAATCCTAAGGAAATGCAATCCGACAACAAAGGAAGTAGTTTACAGTACGCTTGTTCGCCCAATGCTTGAATACTGCTCAGCAGTGTGGGATCCGCACCAGGTAGGGTTGATAGAAGAGATAGAGAAGATCCAACGGAGAGCAGCGCGCTTCGTTACAGGATCATTTAGTAATTGCGAAAGGGTTACGGAGATGATAGATAAACTCCAGTGGAAGACTCTGCAGGAGAGACGCTCAGTAGCTCGGTACGGGCTTTTGTTAAAGTTTCGAGAACATACCTTCACCGAAGAGTCAAGCAGTATATTGCTCCCTCCTACGTATGTCTCGCGAAGAGACCATGAGGATAAAATCAGAGAGATTAGAGCCCACACAGAAGCATACCGACAATCCTTCTTTCCACGTACAATACGAGACTGGAATAGAAGGGAGAACCGATAGAGGTACTCAGGGTACCTTCCGCCACACACCGTCAGGTGGCTTGCGGAGTATGGATGTAGATGTAGATGTAGATGTAGATATGTATGCAGAGATGGAATGTTCAGTGGTAGGATCCACAGGAAATAAAAAGTTTAAGATTTTGTTGGGCACAGGGGCGGAAGTGTCAGTGGTTACTAAGAGCTTAATGGGACGAAGCAAGTTAGAACCACCACGTTATAGGTTGCGTTGAGTTGGGGGTAAGAAGGTCACACCTTTGGGGTCAGTGACAGTTGACTTTCACTTACGCTGATTTGAAACATGGATGGAGGTAGTAGCATGGGTAAGCGAGGGCTACGACATGATCACAGGAGTAGAAATCTTATATCAACATCATGCCAAAGTTGATCTTGGACAACTAACTGTGGAACTTAGTGGAATGTTATTTCAGCCAGGAGAAACTGTTGTCTATGCAGAGCTGTCATGAGGGGCGTTCAACGTAACGGGCAAACGAATTGAGCAGCGTACATTAGCATTAAGGCTTAATTCGCATGAGACTGTGTCTAGTGGAAGTGGGAAGTTGCTTTGGATAAGTGCAGAGTCAAGTCTACCTGTGGGTACGGTATATGTTATTGAACCATTGGAGGATAATGAAGCTTGTATCCATTAAGTTGTCTTGTGAAATGCAGTATTATACGTGTACAAGAGTGAAACGGCGGGTAACTAGTCCCCGTGAACGTGGATACGTTCAACGCTGTAGACGCGAATTTCCGAAAATTAGTTTTAGTAGCGAATTTGGATGTACCAGATGATGAAGACTAGTGTTCAAGAGGATGTCATAACGATCAACCACTAAATGCCGATAGAACTGCATTGTGTAACAAAGTTAAGCATTTCAAAAGAGGAGAAAAACATCATATGAATTTAAGGGTTTGTTTTCTTCGCGAGAGTCGTTACCAGCAACCCCATTAGTTTAACATAGGATACTAAAGGGAATGAAGCTCCTGAGTACCGTAAATAGTACAGAATACCGAGGTATTTTCAACTGAATTTGGAGGATTTCATTGATCAGCAGCTTGCTGACGGTATTATAAAGCATAGTAATAGTTGCTGGGGCGCAGGCATTGTCCTTGTGCCTAAAATATCTATGGATGGAACTAGGAAATACAGGTTCTGTTGTGACTACTGATACCTCAACAATAAGACAGTAACAGACACAAACGTCATTCCAAGCACATCGGAGACTTTGGATCACTTAGGTCAGTGGCAGTACTTTTCTACGATGGATTTGACAAGTGGTTCTCATCAGTTAGAGGTGGCTCCAGAGTATCGTCCTAAAACTGCTTTCTCTACTCCTATAGGCCATCACCAGAACATTAAAATGCCATTCGGTTAGAAAAACGCTCCGACAACGTTTCAGAGATTGCTAGACAATGTGGTGAGGGGTTTGAAAGCTTGGCAGTGTCTTGTCTATTTGGATGACATTGTGGTGTTTTCAAGTAGTATGGAGCAGCATAGACAGCGGTTTAGGAAAGTCTTTATGAGATTAAGAGCAGATCGTTTCACGTTGAGCCTGAAGAAGTATCAGTTTGCACTGGAAGAAGTGAAATAAGGAGGTAGTGCGAACAGATCCGAAGTTGGTACAGGCTGTAAGGGATTTTCGGAAGCCAGAAACAGTTAAGGAAGTTGCAAAAATTAGTCAGAATTAGCAGTTTCTATCGGAAATTCGTGAAGTGATTTGCAGATGTAGCACAGCCATTGAAGCGGTTGTTATTGAAGGCTGTGACATTTGAGTGGACAGAAGAGTGTCAGAAAGCGTTTGACATACTGAAAGCAGTGTATACATCAAGTCCGGATCTTGTGTTTCCAGATTTTCGAAAGGAACTTATTCTAGCAAGTAATTCATCGAATCAAGTCCTAGGGTGTGTTCTTAGTCAGGAAATTGATGGGAAAGAACATCCTGTAGCCTATGCTCTAGGCAGTTGAATGCCGCACAGACGAATTACTCAAAAATAGAGAGATGCTTCGCGTAATCTATGGAATTACATATTTTAAATATTATTTATATGGGAGATGATTTCGGGTAGTGACAGATCATGCTCGTTGAAGTGGTTGTTGGGGTTGAAGGATCCATCCACTAGACTCGCTAGGTGGGCTGTGAGACTGAGTGAATTCGACTACGAGGTGGTGCACAAGCCTAAGAAGAAACATGGTAATGCGGATGCACTGAGTAGAAAGGTGGCAAAGGAGGAGTCATAGGTTGTGACCTAGTGGTATGGCAAGAATTGCAGGAAGCAGACAACGAGTATAATTTGTACCGGACACAGCCACAATTTAATATGTACGACTGTCTTCTGTGCAGTGAAATGAAGTTAAGGCCCAGCGTAGTAGTGCCAGCGAAACTGAGAGATCAGGTTTTAACAGAAGCACATGATCACGTCTTATCTGGTCATGGTGGGAGTAGAGCGACGAATAAGAGTGTGGCGGAGAGGTATTGGTGGAGGGGTAGGAAAGTAGATGTGGATCAGTATGTCAAGAATTGTAGACCATGAGCGCAGAGATCATGTTAGAGTCAGAAACAGATACAGCTACAACGATTGCCGGAAGCGACATGTCCATTATCTATGTTGGGAATTGATGTTTAAGACCTTCCAGACGAACACCATCGAGGAACAGATTCGTTCTGACAATAATAGACAGTTTTTCGAGGTATGTGGAGATGGTTTCTGTGCCAAATAATAGGCAGCAATGGTTGTGCAAACACTAATACACAACTGGATTTGAATGTTTGGTGTCGGATTTAATGAAGGAATTGAACGTAAAGCAGTTGAGGACAAGCACGGTGCATGCACAGGTGAACTAAAGGACAGAGTGGGTACACGGAACAATCGGGAAGCTGCTGAGTTTTTTATGTGGATTCTCATCACCGTCAGTGGGACAGGTACACTCCTGGAAATGGAAAAAAAGAACACATTGACACCGGTGTGTCAGACCCACCATACTTGCTCCGGACACTGCGAGAGGGCTGTACAAGCAATGATCACACACACGGCACAGCGGACACACCAGGAACCGCGGTGTTGGCCGTCGAATGGCGCTAGCTGCGCAGCATTTGTGCACCGCCGCCGTCAGTGTCAGCCATTTTGCCGTGGCATACGGAGCTCCATCGCAGTCTTTAACACTGGTAGCACGCCGCGAGAGCGTGGACGTGAACCGTATGTGCAGTTGACGGACTTTGAGCGAGGGCGTGCGGGAGGCCGGGTGGACGTACCGCCGAATCGCTCAACACGTGGGGCGTGAGGTCTCCCCAGTACATCGATGTTGTCGCCAGTGGTCGGCGGAAGGTGCACGTGCCCGTCAACCTGGGACCGGACCGCAGCGACGCACGGATGCACGCCAAGACCGTAGGATCCTACGCAGTGCCGTAGGGGACCGCACCGCCACTCCCCAGCAAATTAGGGACACTGTTGCTCCTGGGGTATTGGCGAGGACCATTCGCAACCGTCTCCATGAAGCTGGGCTACTGTCCCGCACACCGTTAGGCCGTCTTCCGCTCACGCCTCAACATCGTGCAGCCCGCCTCCAGTGGTGTCGCGACAGACGTGAATGGAGGGACGAATGGAGACGTGTCGTCTTCAGCGATGAGAGTCGCTTCTGCCTTGGTGCCAATGATGGTTGTATGCGTGTTTGGCGCCGTGCAGGTGAGCGCCACAATCAGGACTGCATACGACCGAGGCACACAGGGCCAACAACCGGCATCATGGTGTGGGGACCGATCTTCTACACTGGCCGCACACCTCTGGTGATCGTCGAGGGGACACTGAATAGTGCATGGTACATCCAAACCGTCATCGAACCCATCGTTCTATCATTCCTAGACCGGCAAGGGAACTTGCTGTTCCAACAGGACAATGCACGTCCGCATGTATCCCGTGCCGCCCAACGTGTTCTAGAGGGTGTAAGTCAACTACCCTGGCCAGCAAGATCTCCGGATCTGTCCCCCATTGAGCATGTTTGGGACTGGATGAAGCGTCGTCTCACGCGGTCTGCACGTCCAGCACGAACGCTGGTCCAACTGAGGCGCCAGGTGGAAATGGCATGGCAAGCCGTTCCACAGGACTACATCCAGCATCTCTACGATCGTCTCCATGGGAGAATAGCAGCCTGCATTTGCTGCGAAAGGTGGATATACACTGTACTGGTGCCGACATTGTGCATGCTCTGTTGCCTGTGTCTATGTGCCTGTGGTTCTGTCAGTGTGATCATGTGATGTATCTGACCCCAGTAATGTGTCAATAAAGTTTCCTCTTCCTGGGACAATGAATTCACGGTGTTCTTATTTTAATTTCCAGGAGTGTATTTGAAGCATAATGTATGTGCACACAATGCAAAAGTCCATACCAATGCCTGTTTGTCTCCGTTTGAGGTAGTGTACGGGCAAAAAATGCCGTTTCATTTAGTCAAGCTACAGAAAGGAAGAGCCGGTGATCTGTACGTCAATTCGCGAGGACAATTTGGGATGCTTGGAAACGAGTACAAACGGCGAATACGAAGGCTTTGAAAATGCAGGAAGACACAGTGATGCGGAAGGAAGTTTACCGCAGTACAGAGTAGGGCAATGTGTAATGTTATCCATCCCCTATACACCAAAAGGAAAAACGTAGAAATTCGTAACGAGGTACCAAGGGCCATACCAAGTAGTTGAAACCACATTCCCCATTCATGTTAAACTTCAGCTGCCAACTAGACCCTCCGTAGCCAGCCAGCGGTGGGCCACTCAATGACTCTCTATTTGGGCAGTTTTGTTGGCTCCCAACACCTGCTGGACGTATCCCGATGAGAGGGCTGCAGATTTGGCTGGTGGATTGCAGGTGCTTGTTGTCGCCGTGACACCCTATTCACGACAGCGAAGAAGCAAGCAGTGGGCCACCCTGTGGCTCCCCAGACAGTGGCGCTGAGGCAACGGGAGCGAAGGCATCTTAGTCGGCTGCCAACGCATCCTGACACCATTAAAACTTTGCGGCTGTACATGGCTGGCACGCCGCATTACGTTGCACGGGTCACTGAGGTAGCCTTTGCACGCCTAGCTATTTTGCAGACAGTGAAGTGGCATCCTCGGCATCGTAGAACCATGCGACACAGACAGAGAAGAACGTGGCACTGTAGCTGGGAATAACAAAACACTTGAAGATCACGGCTGAGTTTTAATATGGCACATCCTGACAGTTTCCATCCACGTCCCACATTCCTCCACCATACGACAACACCTACATTTGGTAGTGACGGCTACACCAGATAAACTGGAGCCTGTACTTCAGTGGACAAGTTTCTGGTAGCACATTATCGCACTGTGTCATCCAGGTCTTTGAATGTAATACGTTCTTTGCCTCCTTGTCGACTTAGAAATTCTGGATGGTCACGAAAACTTTGTGGTGGAAAGTTTCGACGTAACCGCCGTATGAACTTTCCCTCCTGTTTGCAGGAGTGAATCAACGTATCCATGCTCCAACGAACCTTGTAAGATCCACGAGATAAATTTTAGCTATAGTGCGACAAGAGAAAATTATGCCTCTAAGAGTTATAAACATTATCTATCCGACATATGAAAAAACAGTGAAATAAAAAGATGATAAATATTAATTATTTATATTATACTTTATGATGTAATTGGACATACCGATGTGTCTCATACAAAGACATTGATAATTGTAAATTCCTTTTATGATCTGCGTTTGTCTTCCTTTGTTTTTACCTTTTGTTAGTTGGCTTTTGTAGGTTGCGGACGCAAGACGCATATCAAACTGTCTGTTAAGAAATTGTAATTATTCGTTAATTATTACTTGAGAATAGAGTTCATTATTATTATAAATATGTGTGAATAATTATTTGTAACTTTAATTCCTCTCTCAATAAGCATTATCTGTGTTAATTATTTCTTTCCGCTGCAAGGAGCGCAGCCACTGACGATAGCGATTTGTATCGCGTTTTTATCTGTGTCTCTTACGGAAGTATCAAAGGTTTGATGGAGGAAAATTACTTTAAATAGTGCGCAATATGAAAGTAAAGTTTAATAAGCATTTCAAATTCTTATCCTGTTAAAAGGAAATTTGTTCTAACAATAGAAAGTCTTTATCAATTGTCTGCCATCATCTTAACAATTATCTCAGCGACAAATTCGAATTACGCAACTCTGCAGGCATAAATGCCCGAGGTAATAAAAGTGTGTAAAAATATATGTGCACCGGTGGTCGCGAACTCATTTTAATGAAAATAATTCGAATCAGATTGGTTCTTTAAAAACAGTGCTCATAGCACGATCCATATAACAAACTTTTCTTGCTGATGTATGGAGCCGAAATCAATTACGCACGAGTTTCGAAGAATATTGTTTCAGGTAACACACGTGAGTGTTGTGCGCGGCTGATATTCGGTCGTTTTAATGATCATTTTGCAGAAGATAACTGTTTCCATCATAATCAATAGTTGTATGGAATCTGTTTTATGAACTGTTATTTAGTGACACTTACACAACACACAGACAAAACTTTAACACAACGTTAACTCGGAGTTCTTTAGCAACTTGACCAAATCTTTAGCCGGGAGAAAAAATTATTTAATAATTAGTCACTGTAATGAAATAAGATTATCATTTTCATTTACAAATTAGTTAAATACCAAACCACTGAATAACACAGCGAACGCCACATCCTCATGCACTGTTACGGTATCCCCCTTGTTGTCAGATTCGCGTAATAAAGTTTTGGAGCTGCGTAGACGTGTGCAATTGTTTTCCAGCTCGATCTCGGACATGCTGTGTGTTACCGATGGAGCATTTCCTATTACGCATTCTGCCACGGCACGAGCATATTCCTGCTGCATTCGCCTATGTGCAGGGATTGTGTCCTCATATAGCAGTTTGGAAAGTCACAAAACATTTTCTTTGCCTCTGCCATGTTCCCGATGGCGCTCTACCGGACGAGATTGTGTTTGCGATAGCGCGACCCACTCCTGAGCCTGCCGAACGTCCTTAGCCAACTAGTTTTGCTGCGTTGGAATGGGGGCTGCTGATGTTTAACTTCAGAGATATCGGCCTATTTGATTTCTATCCGTTCAATTCGCTTTTTTGTCCCACTCATTTTTTCCTGCGTTTCGTAAACTATTTTTTTTCCTTTCTTTTGGAGAGTTGCAAGGGCCTTTTGGTCTTACACATCTGTGTTCGTGCCAGTGTAACTTGTCCTTTGGTCACTGATGAGTTCTTTCGTACTACTTTCGCTACCAACCGCGCTTCGCCAGGTTGGCACCCTCACGCATTCCTGCTGTCGTTTTCTTGACATCCTTCTGCTCTTCTTGGATTCCTGCAACCTCTTTCTAACTCCATCTATTCCGTCTGTGACCGTTCTTATGACCAATTTGTGTCTTTCCTCCTCTTCCTCCCGTCTTATTTTCTCTGCCTCTTGCATGAATTGCATGAGAACCTAACACTAAGATCCACCGCCAAATCCGCCAGGACTAGATGAAAAAGATTCCGTCGTTCTGTGATGTTTAGTTGGCTATTCTGGTCTGCCAGTTTCACTGATGGCGCTCTCCGTACCAGCAGCATCTCCATTTCGTTCTGCTGCAGTCTCCCGTTCACTTTCGGCACCTGTCTGAAACATGTCATAATCTGCAGGTTCTACGTTCGACATTTCTACACGGTTTTCAACTGCGCTTACCTGTGAATACCATGTAATATGTGCTTGGGCATCGATAATAATCTGACGTGGATCCATGGTTAACAAAACACAATTACTGCCGCTTCTCTGTAGCAAACGTGCCTAGTTTCTTGTAAACATGCCCTCTGATTCTGACACAATCGAATTTAAACACTACACATTCCTATACCACAGAAATTCTACTCTTAATTACGCTCCTGTGATCTACTGGTACCTTGTTCCTGACAACAAATTCACATAACAGCACGCTTGTCTATGCTAGCAAACAAAAATCTCAGTCTGCGCTAACTAATCAGCACAACGCCGTATGACATCAGAAACAAACAATCAAATAACACAGAAGTCACAACCAAAACATGAAAATACACACATATAATAATTGAATTTTGGTAGCATTTATAAGACCCAGCAACGCGAATCTCTTCTACCCAGTGCACCACATTAGACACAGGGAACATAAACTTCACTATGTAGCACTGTCTAAGATCTGATAGTTACGGAAGGTGTCATTAATTCTAAATTCTGTGCAAGGGACGTCAAATTGCGTGACTACGCTAATCAACGCGATCTGACGGGCACGGAAGAAGCCATCAATCTGAGATCCTGGCAGGTGACGCCACAATGAGAGTTAACCTGTTTGGGTGCTATATAAGAAATGGTTGAAAATGTATGCAAAGTCTAGTTTGCTGACAATATTTATATTTCGAAAAACCAAGACAGACATAATTTAATGAACAATTGTGATGGAATATCGTAAAAACTAACAGGTGATTTAAGACCACAATGGACAAGGATACTGAGTGACAGAAGTGAGTCAAGTACTCTCACCCTAAAATTCTGGATAATGCAGTCTGAATTGATCTGAGGCTGAGCAGACTTTGACTGTTCAAATCTACAGAAGTTGATAATGGTGCAGCTGAGAGCAAGTGGCGATTGAGATGTGTATGCCCTGTAAATGCCGGAGCAGCAGTACGTTATACTGCTTGTTCCATGCGGCGATGTAACTTGCAGCTGGAGAGATGTGTGCGGCAGAGACGAGGTGTAAGGCAGCACCTGTGAATCGATCGCGGCCACGACAGAAACGCAAAATCTCACGGTCCAGCGATCAGGCAGACGGATTGCAATTTTTTCTCTAATAGATACCTGAAACCACGATAGTTTTCAGTGTGTGACTCATCCGCTCGTGGTTGTACCAAGGATGAGTTTGGCTCACTTATACGACAGCGTGCACAAGGATACCAAATGTCAAGACTGGTAAATCAAAACGGAATAAGTGTGCCCTCAGCAAATGAATAGTCCGGGACGTTTGAAGTCACACTGTCAGTACAGTAAGAACTTCACCGGAGGCTCTGCAGTCTAACTACTTGCAAGTGAAGTCAGTCTCAGGACAGATCCCAGGCACGAACCACACATGCCAGAACTTCGACCAGAAGATGCTTACAGTCCTAAGTTCAGAACCTGAGTGCACGAACAATACCGCCTTCACCCCGTCTTGAGCCAACCACAAGGCTTTAGAGTCACTAAATCACCCCAGGAAAGCACATACACATATCGAACCAGCGCAAAAGTGAAGAAACCTGCGTCTTTGGAAAAAAAAGAAACCGCCATTTACTGGTCTTTATAAGTTTGTGCAAAGAGATAACATGTATTTTTTTTTTTTTTTTCGAAAGCCGCGCCGTTGCCCGCAGCAGCAAGTGAGCAGATGCAATCTCAAAAATGTAGATAATCACCTGTGCCTTGAAGCATTGTAGTCCTAGCTATAATGTGTCATAAAGATTCTATCTCTAAAAGTTTCTTAGATGCCAGAGTTTCTTGCATGACCGAGGCGGTTGATGAAAGTGGTTCACAGGCCTATCTGCTACTACAGATCACTAAAACTTGTGAATTTCTACTAGACACGGCGTTGCACACAGTGCCTAGTCCACGACTCCACTGTGTAGATTTGTGTCTTCAGTCCGTCACCCCCCAGCGCAGCCTTTGGCTGCTGCCAATGCAGGTATAGCGGCCATGCCTTCTGGAGCCCTGTCGTGACTATGGTGTGTTCTGTTTGCCCTGTACGGCGGCGGACCTGTCCGGCAAGATTTACTGATTGATGTGCTCACCGCCATTTGCTTTCAGCTTCCAAAATTCAATTTCTACGAACTAAGCACCATAAAAATACCATATGCTTTTAGCGCCCTACCAGGCTCCATCATTGTCTGCTCCGGCCGTTAACCTTCTAGAGTCACGCTGAAGGTGTGTAGGTTGTACCAAATCTCTTGATTAATTTTTTGTATACGAAAAATAGGTGAGAAAGTAACTTGTACTCTCTCATATTTTCAAACAATACAGGGTAAGACAAAACAGAAAAAGAAATAAAACAGAAACAGTCGATAGAGCACTTAAAGAAATGTTACAACACTTACCACGAAAGGCAGAGGAAGAAAATGGAACTATTAAGGCGAACGGTAATGTAAAGCGGAAAATGCGGGTTCGAGTCCTATTCAGGCAAAAGTTTTCAGTATTCATCACTTAATTATTTCAAAGCCCTCATGTTGCTGACATCCGTATTTCTCTACCATCATGAAAGTTGAACTTATCGTAAGAGAGTACCTGCACTACGCTTCCCCATTCTCCGCTAGACTGTTGGTGTGCACTGTGGGGTTCTTACCAGATAGAATTGACAGAGAACAATTAAAAATACTGAGAAGGGCTGCTCCTTTTGTATTATAGGTAATAGGGGTGTAGGTAATAGAGGTAAAAGTGTCATGGATATGATAGCGAGTTGCTGTGACAATCAATGAAACATAGGCATTTTTTGTTGCTGCGAGATCTTTTCACTAAGGCTCAGTCATCAACGTTCTCTTCTGAACGCGAAAATATATTGTTTTCCCCAACCTACTAAGGGATAAATGATCATCGTAGTAAAATAAGACAAATTAGAGCTCACACAGAAAGATTTAGATGTTCATTTTCCCCTAGCACTGTTCGAGATTGGAACGGTTTGCTAACGGTCTGAAGGTGGTCTGAAGAACCCTCTGCCGGCCGGTGTGGCCGAGCGGTTCTAGGCGCTTCAGTCCGGAACCGCGCGACCGCTACGGTCGCAGGTTCGAATCCTGCCTCGGGCATGGTTGTTTGTGATGTCCTTAGTTTAGTTAGGTTTAAGTAATTCTAAGTTCTAAGGGACTGATGACCTCAGATGTTGAGTCCCATAGTGCTCAGAGCCATTTGAACCATTTTTTTTGAAGAACTCTCTGCCGGGCAGATAAATGTGAATAGCTAAATACTTATGCCGATGCAGAAATTTTCACTGTGTTTTTGTAAGATTATCTTCATTCATTTATATACGTATAAAATACACACATCAAAAAATGTTCTACATCACCACTATTCCCAGAGCTCCTGAAGGCAGTGGATATTGTACCACAGACACAGTCGCTTTTACTGTTTAGGGATGTCACTAAACCCGCCCAAAGATGTAAACAACCATGCATGAGCAGCGTGTATAAGACGGAGGGGATCCGACAGTCGATCTGCTGCAGTCGTTCCACCAGGAAAGAGGTACACGGCGCATGTTGCCTGTAGTTCACTCATGTCTAGACGGTTAATACTACGGTTCGATCGCGTCCGCATTATTGCTTTCTGCCAGGATGGGTCTCTCGTCCGTCGGCCGCCGTAATTTAATATATTATTTACTACAGAAATTGATTGGTAACGGTGATTGTGGCCGACTTACGTGGGGGGCCTTAATTAAAATGATATTTCGTTCAGTTTTTATTTACAATTGCGTGCTTCTGTGAAGTTTTGTGAAGTTCTCTTTTTTAACAATATTAATCATCAGTGGATGTTATTTGTTACGTTAAAGAACGTTAGACTCGCTAAATCTTAAAAAAATGAGCATATAAGTTGAACAATGGAATAAACTTTTCATATTAATTTCCTCGGCTAGTCAGTTCACTTTAAAGTAAAAAGAAAATTCTTACTTATTAATTACAATTTCGGTCCACACACGTGAGAGAGTATTTTTTCTTACCTCCGTTAACCATTGCATTGTAGTCGGAGTCCTCGCTATGGCTCTCGCCTGTTGTACTGAAAATAAGAATCTTAAAGCCACGTATTTTCTGCAACGTCGGGCGGCAGTGGAGAAAAATGTATATTACGTTAATACCGGACGACTTTTTCGCTTCTGCAAATTTTTATAAGTTTATATCGCCACGTAATGGCGTCGTTGGCTGCATTGGCTGCTTAGATTGTTGCACTCTAAATTACTCGAATGCAGGTTAATTCAAGGTAGGCGGACATGAAATCGGGATAACTTCTTACAAATTAAAAGTGCACAATAATACTGAATCAATATATTATCTGCTTAATTAGTACAAATATGCTTACATTTGCCAGCACTCGCAAGATGTTCGTCTACACGCAAGCATGACAAGAAAAGAAGTGAAGACGACTAAAAAATTAACAAAAGAGCGTATCTTGTCGTCTCTTTAGATCATTTTGTTACATTTCTTTGCCCTCGAAACTTACACAGGGAAAATATTATAATACGAAAAAAATGTATGTTCGCCAGAGGGGCTAGTGTCCACTTATTATTAAATTTTAAATGTCTCTTCTTTATAAATACTGTTTTTTAAGTCTTTTCTGGGGAGGCTATATTGCCCCCCGAAATGTTTATCTCATAAAAAATGTTCGTGTTTTTTGACATATATATTTCCTATTTCATGTTCACAGTTTTCTCACACACACAGTTTTCTTTCGTTGTCTACATATGTCCCATCGTGTATTTTTGTCGTTGTACTTAATAATGTTTCTTGCACACAAAGTAATACAGATGAAGTTATTTACATAACAATATAATATACATTTGGTTACGAATATAGTTATGTACAGAAGAAAAGGACACTTGACAGTTATGCCATGACATATTACATTGGTACATTCATTTTGGCTGCTTCTTTTTGAGGTTGCAGCTTATGCTGTGTTTAAAGATATACAGTTACGAGTTAGTCTGTAATTCTTGAAGTCCCAGGGGTTTTAATTGTTCGCTCCTCATTTGGCGCGGCAGTAGGGAAACCCTGGAGAAAACCTCGGCGGAGCGACAGACTAACCGCTTTGGTTACTTTCACATAATTCCTTTTGGGATGTCATTGGAGTATAGGATGTGCATACGTACGTTACGAACAATAAAATGAGGTTATTATAACAATTAATACATTGTCGTTATTGATTGCGGTGGCCTTGATGATCTACGCCGCGACGTTTAGCTCGCGACGGCGCCGGCCTGCGGAGAGGTCAACGCCCGCTCGACGCAAGCGTGTCTCTCGCCGTCGCGAAACGTCAGAATCAGCTGATCGGCTGCACCGTTGGCGATGCGTTTGTGTCTCGGCCGGGCGTGGCGGAGTGGGATGATATTCACTCCCCGCGTTTGTCGTCAGGAGTCAGCTCTGCTTCGCATCTCCGACGTAGTACATGAAACATACACGCAAACAACGTAATACACTCCCGGAAATGGAAAAAAGAACACATTGACACCGGTGTGTCAGACCCTCCATACTTGCTCCGGACACTGCGAGAGGGCTGTACAAGCAATGATCACACGCACGGCACAGCGGACACACCAGGAACCGCGGTGTTGGCCGTCGAATGGCGCTAGCTGCGCAGCACTTGTGCACCACAGCCGTCAGTGGCAGCCAGTTTGCCGTGGCATACGGAGATCCATCGCAGTCTTTAACACTGGTAGCATGCCGCGACAGCGTGGACGTGAACCGTATGTGCAGTTGACGGACTTTGAGCGAGGGCGTATGGTGGGCATGCGGGAGGCCGGGTGGACGTACCGCCGAATTGCTCAACACGTGGGGCGAGAGGTCTCCACAGTACATCGACGTTGTCGCCAGTGGTCGGCGGAAGGTGCACGTGCCCGTCGACCTGGGACCGGACCGCAGCGACGCACGGATGCACGCCAAGACCGTAGGATCCTACGCAGTACCGTAGGGGACCGCACCGCCACTTCCCAGCAAATTAGGGACACTGTTGCTCCTGGGGTATCGGCGAGGACCATTCACAACCGTCTCCATGAAGCTGGGCTACGGACCCGCACACCGTTAGGCCGTCTTCCGCTCACGCCCCAACATCGTGCACCCCGCCTCCAGTGGTGTCGCGACAGGCGTGAATGGAGGGACGAATGGAGATGTGTCGTCTTCAGCGATGAGAGTCGCTTCTGCCTTGGTGCCAATTATGGTCGTATGCGTGTTTGGCGCCGTGCAGGTGAGCGCCACAATCAGGACTGCATACGACCGAGGCACACAGGGCCAACACCCGGCATCATGGTGTGGGGAGCGATCTCCTACACTGGCCGTACATCTCTGGTGATCGTCGAGGGGACACTGAATAGTGCACAGTACATCCAAACCGTCATCGAACCCATCGTTCTACCATTCCTAGACCGGCAAGGGAACTTGCTGTTCCAACAGGACAATGCACGTCCGCATGTATCCCGTGCCACTCAACGTGCTCTAGAAGGTGTAAATCAACTACCCTGGCAAGCAAGATCTCCGGATCTGTCCCCCATTGAGCATGTTTGGGACTGGATGAAGCGTCGTCTCACGCGGTCTGCACGTCCAGCACGAACGCTGGTCCAACTGAGGCGCCAGGTGGAAATGGCATGGCAAGCCCTTCCACAGGACTACATCCAGCATCTCTATGATCGTCTCCATGGGAGAATAGCAGCCTGCATTGCTGCGAAAGGTGGATATACACTGTACAAGTGCCGACATTGTGCATGCTCTGTTGCCTGTGTCTATGTGCCTGTGGTTCTGTCAGTGTGATCATGTGATGTATCTGACCCCAGGAATGTGTCAATAAAGTTTCCCCTTCCTGGGACAATGAATTCACGGTGTTCTTATTTCAATTTCCAGGAGTGTATTTCCCTCCCGCTGCAGATGGTTACGCTAGTGGGAATGAAGCATTTATTAGTGTGGCAGTTGTTGTTAAGTCTCTCTCGAGCCAGCATTGTCTTGCTGAATACATGACATGGATCTTCTCCCATGAATACTGTTTTGTTGCGATACTGTTTCCATTACAGTTTCTGTTTTGATAAAATTATTTACGTTTTCGCAGCACTCGCATGCACTGGTGAGTGTCCCAATACGAGCTTAGCACAAACATTCGCCGTTTCTGCGGTCGCTGTTTTGCAACAGTCCACGCATCGCATTCCAATCTCGCATTATTGTAGTCTCTAAAATTACAGTCTGTCCCAAAAATATTGACTGTGGGTTCACTTCACGTTAACATTTAACATTCATAAGCAAATTGACAATTTTTCGTGCGTAATATTAGCATTTGGCGTCTTCACCGCTGTTGAACGTTAAATACTAGCACTTCCCTGTCCGTATCACAGTTTCACCTTCACAGTTTTCACACTGCTTAAAGTAACTGTTTCGAATAGTTCACGAACACTAATGTATTTCATTCAGTCTGAGCTGGGTTTTTGCTCGTGCTGGGTATTACGAGTCTCTTGCAATAATTACCTAGTTCCATTTTCCACTTACAGTTTCGAATTAGCCTTCAGACTTTTGACTATACAATTGTATTTCCGTCTCATCTGAGGTAAGTCTCCATGTCAGGTCTGCCTACTAATTGCGTACCTGCCCTCCACAGCCAGGCTCGACTTTACAAAACTTTGCCTCTCGCGTTATTTTACACGTTTTGTATCTAGGCCTAGCGTGCAAGTTTCTAGATTAGTGTTAGATTTGTAACTTTTGTTTACAAGATAAATTTGTGCAAATCTTTGCCTTAGCAGATGGCATTATATTTAACAGTGCTTCGCGTTAGTCGCTGATTTGATTTGTATCTTGCGCACAACACATGAGGTACCTTGGGTGATGTACACCCTGCACACATGTTGTATAGTAAATTATGCTTGATCATATTTCAGTGTCGGTATAGACATATATGCATGGAATAACATATGCACTATAATGTTAAATTTCATAGTTTCAGTACTACTTTAGTTCAAAAATATTCATGACACAGTAATAAAAAATTCTTTCATCAGTACAAGCTGTTGAATATTTTTTTAAACAGTATTTTTAAAGCATTTTTTTAAAATGAAATTTGTAAAATATTCTTAAACCTACGTTCATTTTGATTTCAAATGCAATTGCTTTGAGATTACTGTTATTCCTGAACATCTACAAAATTGAATCGCAGTAATCCTGTGTGCCTCATTGTCTTTACATATTACCTTAAAATTTGAACATTTACATATAGAAAAAAATACACTATAAACTTCATATACTACTCACATATGTAAAAGTTGCTCTACTGATCGAACTTCTTTAAGTCTTTGTACAGATAGAGTCCTTTAATATTTTCAGATCCTACGTCACCCAACAAATAGCTACATCCATGTGGTATGTCTATGATTTTGTAGGGCCCGGCATACACTGGTTGCCATTTCTTAATCTTTTTCGCTAACAGAGATGACTTGGGATGAGTTCTTATTAGCACCAAGTCTTAACAGGTTGATACAGTGTTACCTTCTTCATCTTCTTATCATGCTTCTCCTTGCGGCGCTCCGCGCACCTCGTTAAATTATTTAGAGTCTCAGCTATAATTTGTTCGTGAGATACAACTTGACGTGGTACAGTCAGTAATGGCGACAGCCAGCTGTCGGTTTCATTCTTTCCAAACATAACTTCTAGTGGAGTCCGTCAAAAGCCAAAACGTATTCTGCCCACTTGGTGTGGCGATTCGGAATGTAAGTTCTCATGAAACTGTTCAATTCTTTAAAGGTACGCTCTGCAAGACTGCCCTCAGGATGAAACAGAGCTACAAAAATGTGTTTAATACCTTGCTCTTGTAGAAACGTTTTCCATTTGAGACCAGTAAAATAGGTAGCATTATCGGATAATATTATCTGTGATTTGCCAACATTAAATAAATAATCTGTACGTAATTTCTGAATTAGGGGTGTGGCCGTTGAAGTTTTTACAGGATACAATTTAAGAAATTAGGAAAAGGCATCATATACAGCAAATATATATTTCACACCACCTCTGCCAGAGGGCAGTGGCCCTAGAATGTCAACGGAAACTAGTCGTAATGGTTGGTTAGGAACAACAGGGTGCAATTCACTTACAGTGGGTAGATTTGTACGTTTCGTCCTTTGACAAACTACACATGTCCTTACAACATTCTGAATTATTCTTTTCATATTTATAAAATGACATTGTCTTGCGAGAAGTGCTCTACATTTTTCAATGCCCACGTGTCCCAACGAAAGGTGCACGTGCCAGATTAAACCACTGATACATACTTCCTGTACACAAATACACCACAAGTCCTTGTTAACATCCTTCCGGTAATATAATACCCCATTTTGCACAGAATAATGGCTACCTATCTGATATCCACCCGAGGCTGGGAGTTCTTATTTGACTTTTCCCAAGGCGGGAT